>NC_086304.1:1200000-1500000 GCF_963924245.1 Chroicocephalus ridibundus | reverse complement strand
CTGCTTCCTCTGGATTCCCCCTCATGTTCTTCACCTCAATCTTCCCTAAATTCCACCACCCCCTTCCCCTGTTTCCCCCCGTCTTCCCTACATCCCACCACCTCCTTCCCCCCCCATCTTTCCTGAACATCCCTCCAAGCCCCCCCCCCGGTTCCCCCAGTCTCCCCTGCATTCCTTCCCCCTCCAGGTTTCCCTCCAACGCCCCCTGAATCCCCCCTCACCCCCGATAAACCCCCAGCCTTCCCTCCCTGCCGCCATTTCCTTCCCCAGCCCCTCTAAACCTTCCCTGACTCCTTCCCCCACCTCATTCCCTTCAACCTTCCCTAAATCCCCTCAGTCCCCTCCGCCTGGGTCCCCCCCAACCTCCTCCGGACCCCGCCCCATCTCCTTTCGCCCCCCTACTTTCCCCTGCACCCCCTCATCCCCTTCCCCCGCTCCCCACCTCTCCCCTGACCCCCTCCATCTCCCCCCCGGCTCCCTCCTCCTCCCCCCGGACGCCCCTCTCCTCACCGGTACAGCCGCTTGGTGTGCAGCACCTTGGCCTCCGGCTCGCCGCTCTCGCCGGTAGCCCCGCCGCCTTGGCTCATGGCGCCCGGCCGAGGGCAAGGCCCGGCCCACCCGGCCGAGACACCCCCCCCGGCCTCCGCCCGCCCTCTCAGCAGCGGCCGCGCCGCCCCGCCGCTCCCCGCCGCCGCCGCCGCCCCCGGCCCCGCTCGGCCGCCATGGCTGCGCGGCTGCCCCCTGCCCCGCGCCGCTCTCGCGAGACTCCGCGCGAGACCGGCCCGCGGCGGGCAAACATGGCGGCGGTGGGGCCGGCCTCACCTCGCGAGAGCTCGGCCTCATCTCGCGAGAGTTCGCCCTCTCGCTGCGCCAGGCCGGGGGCGGGCAGATATGGCGGCGGCGGTCTCAGGCGGCTGGGCCATGGTGGTCGCTCTGCCGGGAGCTGGGCCTCAGGGGGGCTGTTCCCGCTGTGAGCCCTCCCTATAGCTGTCCCGCGACATGAGCCTGGCTGTGGGGCAGGCGTCCCCCTGCCTTGGCGCCTCAGGGCCGCCCCTGAGGGGTGTTACGGGGGTCACACTCCATCCTTGTGAGGGCCCTGAGCTGGGGTGGCGGCAGGAATCCCTCCCCAGCCCTGGGATTCCCTTCACGCCGCCATGCAGCACGGAGGCCCGGTGCTGGGACGGGGACTCCCCGGGGTCCCGTTGGCGTGTCACCTCCTCAGCATGGCCATGGCTTTCACAGGAGATCCAGGCCTGGCCTGTCTCCGCCATGGCTGACAAGCACTGGGGCTTCTCCTGCACCAGGCCCTGCCGCCAGCCCTCCTGGCACAGAACCCCCCTGGAAGGGGGACACGCTGCCCTGTGCCAACCCCTCCATGGTGGCTGTCCCATGCAGGGACACATCCCCGGGCGTGGGTGGGCTGGGGAGCTGGCAGAGGGCTTGAGGGGCCACCACAGGCTCGGCCCCGCGTCGGGCAAGGCGGCTGCGCCTGCCCCTTTGGCTCGGCCCCACCTTGGGCTGGTTAAACAGGTTTGAAGTCTACACACAGATTGAGGAAGCATTTCGCAGGCTCCCAGCACGGCTGCCGCTGCTGCGTGGCCCCCCCCAGGCCCATGGCCCCCCACCTCTCTCCAAGTAAGTCCAACAGCGAGGGGAGTCCGGTGCCAGCTTCCCCCCGCATCCTGGGGGGTGATGAGGGGGGGAGTGGGGCTGGGAGTGGGGACATGGAGGTATGCAAGGTACAGGCAGCTGCTTTTACCGTGCTCCCTTGCATGGACCTTAGGTGAAGCCCTGCGCCGCTCTGCCTCAGTTTCCCCATGGCTGTGGCCAGGCCAGAGCACTTTCTGGGGGTGCAGGGATGAATGTGCCCAGGAGGGAGAGCGAGAGACATTTTCATTGCAGGAAGCTCCCATGCCTGCAGCCAGCAGCACCTGAGGCGGGCTAAGAGACAGGGGTCCCCTGCTAAGAGGGAAAAATGGGAGATTTCTGCCTGGATCTCCTGCGTCCCTATAGCAAGCGGCACCCCGCAGCCTCCTGTGCCTGCCCCAGATCAGTCTCAGCCACGAGAGGCAGCAAATCTGGCTCACCCTGGATTTAGCTGTGAATCCTAGATGCAGCCTGGCTGGCTCTGCCCGAGTATCGGGGCTCGGCTGATGGCGGCACGGGACGGAGCTGCATGTGCAGCCGGTTGTGTCAGCCAGGCAGTGTCCAGCTCGCCAGAGTCACTGGGCTCGTGCCCGCCAGAAGCCCCAGGATGTTTGGCCAGGTGGGGATGCGATTCCCGGGGCACAGCCAGGGCTCAGCAGGCGCCCAGCTCTGGGCAATGGTGCCCACGTGTGTGATGCCACATGCCCCGATCCCACTGCCATGCGCTGGGTGCGCTGGCAGGGCATGAGAGCATGGGGACACTGGGCTCTGCTTTAGTGGAAGGGCAGGCAGGTGATGGGGACTCCAGGGGTGGCGGCTGCCAGTTCGCAGCCCACTTTGTAACTGGGGCTGTGCGCGTGACCCCAAACCTCTCATTTCTGCTGTTTTTTCGTCTGTCTCCTTTCTCCTGGCACAGGGTGAAGTGGAAGGGACAGGAACCCAGTCCCCTCTCGACACCCCAAAACACAGGAGAGTTTCTTGCCAGTCCCCAGCTGCGTCCCGAGTGATACTGAGCCGGCTGCTCTCATGGCTGCCGCTGACCCCATCCTGCCTCCTGAGGAGGTGGCTTTGCTGGAGCTAGGGAAGGTTGCCCTGGCCACCCCCCTGGACAAGGTGCCACCGGCCCCAGGTGAACATCCAGGGGACCCTGATGCCACCCTGCCATGGGACCGGAGCCAGCACAGCGCCCCGAGCCAGCCAGAGCCTGCAGAGACAAAGAGGCGCTCAAGTCCCGAAGGGGGCCGCGAAGATCCAGAAGAGGCTGCTCTCAACTGCCCCCCAGCTGAGGCCGAAGACGAGGAAGCCCCCGGGCTGCCCGTGATGGCGGCCCATGTCTTTGTGCCCATCGACCCGCAGTGCATTGAGCAGAGACCCAGCAAGCAGAAGAAGCAACCCACCCCGTGGCCTCAGGAGGAGGGCAAGGGGGGGCACGTCCCCCACAGCAACAGACCCGACGGCCTCCGCCAGAAGCAGGTCTTCCTTCCCATCGGCCCCTCACGCTACAGGGACCCGCTGGGCTTTGAGGGGCGAGTGACCAAGCCACTGGCTGAGGAGCCGGGGTGCCTGTGCGCCAGAGAGTGCGGCACCGGCAACCTAAAGGCCGTGGCCTCCGTGGTGGGGGCCCTGCTCCTCTGCCCCTGCTTCATCTATGGGGCCTACGTCTTTCTGCCTTTTGACGCGCCGCTGCTGCCCACCGTCAGCGCCCGCCTGGTCTACACGCTGCGCTGCGCCGCCTTTGCCACCTTCCCCATCGTTCTGGGTGAGCTGCGGGGTTGGCGTACAAAGCCCTTCGCCCCACCGGTGGGCTGCACTAGTCCCGGGGGAGGGGAGCGGGGGCTGTGGGGAGCGGGGAGCAGAGCCAGGGCTGAGCTCTTTGCAGCTCCATTGCTCCCACCAGGAGCAGCAGGATTTTTCCTACCCTCTTCCCACTCCCTTGCATCTCTCTCTGGTCCCCGCCCCACGCCCAGCCCTCGGGCCCCAGTGCAGTTTCACTGGGCTCAGCCCCTCTCTTTGCCCCCCAGGGATGATTGTCAGCGGCATCTCCCGCCTCTGCTCCTCTGCATTGGAGGCCTTCGGGGAGCTGCAGCGGGAGGTGGAGATCCACCGCACCTACGTCTCCCAGTCCGTCCATCTCTTCATCCTCTACTTCTTCAACATGGCTGTGCTGGCCACCTACCTCCCACAGGAGGTCCTCAAGCTCATCCCCCTGCTCACGGGGCTTTTTGCCATCTCCCGGTAAGTGGCTACCTGGGCTGCGGCAGTGCCCAGGGTGCAGACAGGCTCTGTCAGCGCTGGCAAACACCACGCCTTGGTGGAAACTCCTGCTCTGGCAGTGCCTCACCTGGCCAACGACAGCCAGGAAAGCTGGCACAGGGGAAGGGTTGCTCTATCCCTCATCAGCCCGGCCTGGCAAACCCTCGCTGGGGTCAGAACCCCTGGGCGAAGCTGGGTGCCAGCCCCAAGGCATTGCCCTCGCTGAGCCCGCACCTCTCTGCCCTCTCCAGGTTGATTTACTGGCTGTCATACGCCATTGGACGCTCCTTCCGCGCCTTCGGCTTCAGCATGACCTTCCTGCCCCTCCTGGCCATGCTAGTCTGGAACCTCTACAGCATGTTCGTCGTGGAGCCCGAAAACCTCCTTGCTGTGGCAGCGCCAAAGCCCGAGGACGGCTCCAAGGCCAACGGAGCCAAACTGCGGTACTGGGGGTGAGGGAGACCCCAGGGAGATGGGGTGCCGGGACCCCACAGTGCAGAGGGCTTGAGCCTTCCTCGCTGCCCTGCCTTGGCAGCCTTGGAGGTGGAGGGGTGCAGGCGGATCTGGCTGGGCCCCCGCTCCCTGCCCAGGCCCGGCGGGGTTTTGCTGGGCACCCGGGGTTTTGCTGGGTACCAGAGTTGATAGAGCCAAGCTGTAAAACCCTCTGCACTGGGAGATTCCTGCAGGAGGGCGAACAGGGCCCGGAGCAAGACCAGTGAGCCCTGTTCCACGGGGATGGGGCAGGCTGGGAGTTGCGAACCTCATGCTGGAGCTGGCTTTGCCCAATAAAGCCCTTCACCGAGTGGCTCTGTGGCTGGTTTGGGGCGGGGGGGGTTACATTCCCATGGAATCGCTGCTGCCAGGATTTATAGCTTCGCCCTCGCAAAGCCATCATCCAGCCCCAAAATGATGTTTCCAAGAGGGGGGGGGAAAAGATGCTTCCCCAAACTGTCCATCTCCCAGCGCTGCAGCAGCACCCCAGCCCTGCGTCCTGCTCCTGGGTCCCTGCGTGGCTGGTCCTGCCCAGCCTGTCCCTCCTCCTCTTCCTCCTGGTGGAGGTTCACAAACCAGTTGGCCGGGTAGGAGGGAGGGAGCCCTGCCCCAGGGAGGGATGCAGGGAGAAGCCAGGATGGGTGAGCTGGCAGCAGGCTTGCCGCTGACGAGGGCTGGGGATGGCTGATCCCCCCCAAGGACGGGCACCCAGCCTGCACCCCTCAGGGCACCCCTTGGGAGTCCTTTGCAGACCCCTGGGAGTCCAGCCCCGTGGAATTCTGATTGTCTCAGTTCTCTCATTCTCTGCGTAACCCAAACCAGTTAAAAATCCACCAAATAAAGGGAAAGCCCCTCCAGCCCTACATCTGCCAAGTGTTCGGCTCGTCCCGCCTCCCATCCCTGAATCACGGGAGCGGCTCACCCACTGCAGCCCAGCTGAGCTGGGGAACGGGAACAGCGTGACTCCTCAAACACGCTTCTTGGCAGGGGCAGGGCCCGCAGCCTGCGCTCACGCTGACCCCACGGTTCATAAAAAAACCACCCCAGAGCACCACCCGCTGCTGCGGGGCAGGAGTCAATCTAGGGGCAGGGAGTCTCCCTCCTCTCAGAGGCGTTTTCATACCTCGGCTCCTGCTGAGTTCCAGCACCCTGCTCCCCTCGCGCCCACCCGTAGCGTAGTGTTTCCCCAAGAAACTGCTCTTAGAAATCCACTTTATTTGGTCAAAGACAACTTGGTGACAGAGAACACCAAAACCCAGCACACACACACCCCCCCAAGTGATGCAAACGCCCGGCAGCCACACGCCACGCTTGCCCCATGGCTTCAAGCACCTGGATGGCACCTCCGAGCCAGCCCTGCCGAGCCGAGGGCTGCGGTTAACGGAGAGCAAGGCTGGAGCAGCCCTTCCTGGGCTGACAGGACGCACCTGAGCTCAAGCAGCCGCTGCGAAGCGGCGCCGGGTTTCCCTCTTGTACCAGCAGCCCTCCCCGAGGCCAGCGCAGCAGAAAGTGCCTCTTGGGGGACTGAGGAGTCCGTGAGCCCCGGCGGGGTTGAGGGGGGGATGTTCTGGGACACCCCCAGCACAGTGAGAAGCAGCAAGGCACCCTGCAAGGTCGCCAGCCCTGTCCTCCAGCCCTGCTCCTGGGGTCGGAGCCACCCAAGCAACTCCGGAGTGCTCTGGAGGTGGCACAGGACAGGGCGCAGCCAGTCCCAGCTGCCGCTCGGCCGCGGACATGACAACAGTGGTTTTATCCCCGGGGAGAAGGAGGATCTTTCCATGGCTCAAGGCCACCCTGACCAGCTCCTCCCAGTCATTTCCCTTGTCTGGATGGATCAGGAAAAGAGAGAGGAAGAAGTGCAATCCCGTGCAGGATCTGGGCAACCCTGGGCAGGAGGAGGGAGCAGGACAGAGGGATACGCGACGTGGGCAACTGCTGCAGATGTTGCCCCGGTCCCCTCCGAGCCTGGGCTGAGGACAGAGAGGACATTGCAGGAGCCCCTGCAGCAGCCGCGGTCGTATCCTGGTGACAAGAAGGATCCTGGGGGTCTCTCCAGGGACCGTCCCTCTCAGTTGATGGGCTCGTACTCAGAGTAGCGTTTCCTCTGGGCAAAGAGGACCACGCAGCTGCCCACCAGCAGCATGGCCATGGGGGTGCCCAGCGCCACGGCCATGATGGAGATGACGAGGGGGGAGAAGGTGTCCTTGGGGGGCTGCCCGAAGCCCAGCAGCGCCGACCTGCAGGAGGGGATGAGACAAATCAGCCAGGGAGATGGGGATCAGCCGTGTCCCGTGGGTGGAATATCTGGGGCTCTCTACCCCGATAGGATCAGACCGCGATTTCTTGGCGGGATCCCACATGGGGCAGGAGAGGGTCTCCCTGACCGGGGGAGGGAATACGTCGATAAACTGCAAAACTCCTTCTACGGGATCATAGGAAAACACGAGACTTTTGAAAGGAGTTAAGCTATTACACAGAGAAACCCTCCAACCAGTTGCCCGAACCGCAAGTTCTTCGTGGCGGGGACAGCAGCGGTGACGGGACAGCACCATTTCACGTACGCTGGACCCCACTCACCAGCTGAGGTAGCGCTTCTCCTGGTAAACCTTCCCGTCCTCTCCCCCGAAGGTGATGTTGATGGCGCTGACGGTGTAGGTGCTGCCCATGCCCTCCCCGAAGTAGGCGTGGACGATGCTGGACACGGGCAGGGTCCAGTTGGCTGCCTGCAGGCCGCGGGACCGGCACTGGATGCCGTCCTCGCGCCTGGGGCTCCGGGAGCCGTAGGCTGTCGCCTTCCACTGCAGGAAGCTGAGCGTGGAGCTGTCGTTTCGGGACTCGGCTACCAGGGAGAGCATCTGGCGGAGGGAGAGCAACGGGCGGTGAAGCGAGGGCAGGAGAAGGCCTTCGTGCCACAGCAGGGAGCCCAGGTTGCCCAGGCTGCTGGCCCCGGATCCCCCTCGTTCCTGCAGCAGGGGACGTCCCCGAGCCCAGCGCTCCCCCCACGCTCACCTCGAAGATGGTGGGAGTGTACTCGTCGTCGATGGAGCGCGCGGAGCGCAGCTTCTGCACCACCCCCGTCTCCTCCACCGTGGCCACCTCCAGCGCAAATCGGGAACCGTTGCCCCGCGGAGCCACCCCCGCCAGGACAAACTCCACTTTGGAGCTGTTTGCTGTGTGCAGGAGGCTGGGCAGCGGCCTGTCACGGCCACCGGCGTCGTAGGCTGTCACCTGCAGGGGACACAGATGAGAGGGGACAGCGTGATCACCAGCGAGGAGAAGCGTTCCCTCCCCAGAAGGTGCTCTGGACACGACGTTCACTGTGTCCTCCCTACAGCATCCCAGCGCAGCAAACACCCGCCGGGGACTCACCCGGAACGCCACGCTGCCGTTGGAGAAGCTGCCGCTGGGGTCGGTGGCCGGGACGCCCGTGAACTCGGCCGTCAGGGCCGTGTGGTTCAGGGTGCGATTGATGCTGTCCCAGGAAAAGTCAGACAGGTCGTACGGGGGGTAGAAGAGCTCTTCCAGCGTTTTGGCCTCGCTGTACTCGAACACCTGGAGAGAAGGAAGGGGAGAGGGGCCGGGAGCCACCAGCAGGGGCTGGGGACACCACCGCCCTGTGCTGCGGTCCACCGGGCTGGCACCGTCACCAGGGAGCGGTGGAGACCAGAAAGGAGCTGCCTTGGCCAAACATCTCGGGCACCATCACAGCTCAATCCGGAGACAACCAGGGCAGGACACACGAGGGGCCATTTTGCTGCTGCCGGACCTGCTCTGCCCCGAGCAACCCCCTGTCCCGGTTGGAGCAACACAGGACTAATTGCTCTTCTAATGCTTGGGGAAACTGCACTTTTGGAAGACTCTAGTGGCTGAATCTGTGAAAATATTTACTTTAGAGCCAGCTCTGGGGTGCGGGTTTCAAGGTCTCAGTGTTTTCGAGCTCCCCAGGTGCGGGGACGAGGAGGAGCGAGACCCCGGCACTTGCCCCAAGCTGCCAACAGGGTTATTTCACACCGTGAACGGCACGTTCCGTAGAAATTAGGAAGTTTGCTGAGGAGTTCTCCCTCTGAGCACTCCTCGCCCCGGTGCCGGAGCCCTGAGCCCTTCCCTTCCTCCCGAAGCCGCAGCGCTCGCCGTGGCCCACGTTGGCTGTCCCTGCTGGGAGTGCGCGGCTTCCTGCTGAGGGAATGGGCTGGGCAGAGTCCTGGGGTGTTTTATACTGGTATCGGGATCAACGCTGGTTCTTTAGCGTTATTATTGTTAATTATTTAGTCTTATTCTACTAAATCTGTTTATATTTCAACCCTCGGGTTTCCTTGGTTTTTGACGATTCCCCTTCGCAGGTGGGGAGGGTTCATGGGGTGAGAGAATAATTGTCTGAACGACAACAACTTCCTGTGGGTTCCTCAGAGCAGGACACCCCTCCGCCACGGGGCAGCTCTCCCGGCATGGGGCCGCCTTCCTCGACGCTACCTTGGTGAAGACGACGGCAGCGGAGTAGACGACGCTGCTGGGAGGGTCGATCCAGATGGCGCCGGCAGGAGCCGGGGAGAGCAGCTGGGTCCAGTTGATGCGCAGGACGCTGCTCCCGCTCGCCGTGGCCACCAGCAGCACCGCGGGGGCCCCGATGCTGCTCCAGACGTAGTGCAGGGTGTCAGCGGGCCCCGCCGCCCGCACGTGAAGCAGGTTGACGGAGGAGTTGTTCCAGCCGGGGTTGTACTGCATCGACACCTGCGGGGGAAGGAGAGGTCTTGGGGGGGATTCGGTCCTACCCAGCATGGGACAATTCCAAATTACACAGAATCAGAGACTGGCGGGGGCTGGAAGGGACCTCTGGAGGTCACCTCGTCCCACCCCCTGCCAGAGCAGGGTCACCCAGAGCAGGTCGCGCAGGGTCGCCTCCAGGCGGGTTCGGAATATCCCCAGAGCAGGAGACCCCACAGCCTCTCCGGGCAGCCTGTGCCAGGGCTCTGCCACCCTCAGAGTAATTTCCCCTGTCCCAGTTTGTGCCCGTTGCCCCTCGTCCTGTCCCCGGGCACCACTGGAAGGAGCCCGGCCCCATCCTCTCGCCCCCCGCCCTTTAGCTCTCGCTGAGCGTCGAGGAGATCCCCTCTCAGCCTGCTCTTCTCCAGGCTGATGCTCCACTCCCTGGATCGTCTCTGCAGCCTCCGCCGGACTCTCTCCAGCAGTTCCTTGTCCTTCTTGAACTGGGGAGCCCAGCACTGGACCCAGTTCAGGAAACTGGTGGGACGAGGGGACAGGAGCCGCCTCGGTGAGGAAGCCCCGCCGCGCTCTCCCAGCTCGCTCAGCGTTTCACACCCGGCTCTTTCGCAACAGGTTTCCGGCCGCGCAGGGAGCCCCAGCCCCTTCCCCTTCCCCTTCCCCTTCCCCGCCCGCGCTGCCCCCGCTGGGCCGGGACACGGCGGGGAGGGACGACGGCGGCACCGGGACAGTGTCCCCGGCCACGGGTGACCCACGGTGGCAGGTTCCCCCTCCGAGCCCCGGGGCGGGGGCATTCGCTTAGCGCGGAGCTGGGCGACCCGAGGAAGCCCCTCTCCTCCCCGGACGCTGCGCGTTTGGCCCCCGGTAGCGGCACCACCGGGGGCGGGCGGACTCCGGCCCCTCCGACGCTGCCCCCGGGCGCTCCCCGGGGCCCCGCCCCGGCCCCCCGCGGGAAGGGAGCGGGACGAGCCCCAGCCCGGGGGCTGGAGCCCCGGTGTCCCCCGCTCACCTGCCGCCGGCCGCCGCCACCGCCGCCCCGGCCGCCCGCCGCCGCCGCCAGCAGCGGCAGCAGCAGGAGGAGGCCGCTGCCCGCCGCCATGTTGCCAGCCCACGCGCTCACGTGACCGCCGGACCTCCCGCCCCCCCCCCCCTTAAAGGCGCCGCGCGGGAGACTCTTAAAGGAGCCGCCGCCCTCCAGGAAGATCCCGGGGGCGGAGACGGCGCCGCGGCGGGTCCCGACCCGCAGCCGGAGCTCCCCGGCAGCGCCCGGCCCCGGGGGAGGCTCCTCCATCCCCCCCCCGCCCCACATTAAACACACACAGCGAGTGAAATGAGGCGGTTTATTGTTGAGGCAAAGGGGGAAAGGGAAGTTACAGTCCAGAAACTTAAATTAAGCATCAGCATCTCCCC
Organism: Chroicocephalus ridibundus; assembly: GCF_963924245.1. NCBI lineage: Eukaryota > Metazoa > Chordata > Aves > Charadriiformes > Laridae > Chroicocephalus > Chroicocephalus ridibundus. The sequence goes on along the minus strand of NC_086304.1, from coordinate 1,489,479 downwards.
CCAGAGGCACAGCAGCCCTTTCCCCACCTTCGTGGTTGGTTTTATTTCAAACTTTTCCCCGCGCTCAGCCTCGGCCCGGGGGGGGCTCCATCCTGCTCCTCCCAGCGCCGAGGGCCCGGTTCCGTCCCAGGGGCGTCGCGGCCCCTCTCACTCCTGGGCCGGCTCCGGCGCCGCCGGCTGCTTGCTCTGATCGTCGCCCTTCTTTTTGTGCCCCGAAACGATGTCATCGATGCGGAGGAGGAGAACCGCAGTCTGGGGAGAAAGCCCGTGCCCAGCTCCAGTCAGAAGCTCGGCCCAAATAAAATACAATCCACACAGCTTTCACACCAAAGAAGCATCTGCCTTAATTAAGTAATAATAATTAAATCATTCTCGCCCCACAGCAGAGTGGAAAAGACACGCCGCCCCTCACAGGAGCGGTCAGGGGCTCCGACACCTGGCAGGGACGCCCCGTGGAAAAGGGGACACCGATTATTTCCAGAACGGGACACAGCGTCCCCCCGAGCGACCGCGTTTGATCCAACACCAGCGAGCGAACGCTCAGAACGGGATCTCCGAGCAGGGGCGGGTGGCTGAGGCACGGCCGCCCCGAGGAGCCGAAGGGCAGGAGCTCTCAGGGCCACTAATGGGACTCCGGCACACGGCTGGCACCTGGGTCACGGCTCCGGAACAGCCCGTCCTCACGGGACTAACGAGTCCGCACAGAAAGAGGGGGGATGGAACGTGTCGGATTTGGGCCACAGGATCAAAAATCAACCCCTTGGAAAGCCCGAGCTGGGCTCCCGCGGGTGCTGCGTCCCTCATCGTCACACACGCACCGGGCTGGGGGCAAGCGCCGCAAACAGCCCAGTGCGCGACCAGTAACGTTCCCCCCCTCCCAAGAGGCCACCCCCGGAGGCTCTGAAGTCCCGTCCCCCCCCTCCTCACCTCCACCGCGGTTTTGTAGGTCTGCAGTTTGACCGCCAAAGGCTCCCAGATCCCCAGGTCCTTCATATCAACCAAGGCTCCGCTCTCGCCGTTCACGCCCCACGTCTGGCTGCCTTCTTGGGTGTGTTTTGCCTGGAAGCGGAAAGACAGGTCACCACCGGCGGAATAAAACGTCAAATTCACCTGCTGGAAACCCAAACTGAGCACGGGCGCAGGAAAACAGGAAAAGGTCATTAGAATTTTCTCAGTTTCGGAGTTTGTACCAGAGCGTGTGACGGAGCACCACCTGAAACACTCAATTATATCACAAGTGGGACTGGGCGATACTCTCTCTCACGCCACCCAATCTAATCGCAAAGGAGGATTTTGATTTTGTTTACCGTCAGGGTTTTGTTTTTAAACTCTGGTACCTCAAACAAGCGACTGAATTCACAGAACGACAGAAGGGTGGGGGTTGGGAAGGACCTTAAAGATCAGCTCGTTCCAACCCCCCGCCCTGGGCAGGGACCCCTCCCACTAAGACCACCACGAAAATTCCATTTTCATACTTTCAAATTTGGCACAAAACTTCAGTAAAAACGGCTGCAGCCCAGCCAATGAAAAAAAGCCCAACGGCCCGTCAGTCACCTTCAACGGAGCAGCTCAACACCGGCCTCCTCTAACGTAAAAGCGACTGCAGAAGAGCTGCACCATCGCCGGCCCGAGGAGCTGCGCTGCTACGGAAGGATGATCCACCTGAGGGGGGGGTGCCCTGGTTTGAGCGACACAGGACTAATTGCTCTTCTAATGCTTGGGGAAACTGCACTTTCAGAAGACTCTAGTGGCTGAATCTGTGAAAATATTTACTTTAGAGCCAGCTCTGGGGTGCGGGTTTCAAGGTCTCGGTGTTTTCGAGCTCCCCAGGTGCGGGGACGAGGAGGAGCGAGACCCCGGCACTTGCCCCAAGCTGCCAACAGGGTTATTTCACACCGTGAACGGCACGTTCCGTAGAAATTAGGAAGTTTGCTGAGGAGTTCTCCCTCTGAGCACTCCTCGCCCCGGTGCCGGAGCCCTGAGCCCTTCCCTTCCTCCCGAAGCCGCAGCGCTCGCCGTGGCCCACGTTGGCTGTCCCTGCTGGGAGTGCGCGGCTTCCTGCTGGGGGAATGGGCTGGGCAGAGTCCTGGGGCGTTTTATATTGGTAGCCGGATCAACGCTGGTTCTTTAGCGTTATTGTTGTTAATTATTTAGTCTTATTCTACTACATCTGTTTATATTTCAACCCTCGGGTTTCCTTGTTTTCTCACCAATTCCCCTTCCCAGGTGAGGAACAGTCATGGGGTGAGAAAATAATTATCTAAATGACACTAAACTGTTGTGGGTTCCTCAACCGATCACGGCAGGACGGGGCTGACCCTCTTCAGGTGACCCCCCAGCCCTGCACCTTACCCTGAGCGAGGTCAGCACGCGGATGGTACTCGCGCCGCAGTTCTGGATCAGCGTTCGGGGAATGACTTCCAGAGCCTGGGCCACCGCCCGGTAGGGCCACTGCTCCACACCCGTCATGCCTTTGGACTTCTCCGTCAGCGCGTGGGAAACGGCCATTTCGGTGGCCCCCCCTCCTGGGACCAGCTGCGGGTCGATGAGGACATTGCGACACACCTGCATGGCATCCTGAAGGTTGCGCTCGACCTCCTGCAACAGCAGGAAAGCAGGGATTTATCAGTTGCGGGAACTGTAGCAAACCGCTGGCTGAAAGCACAGCCCACGCTCTGCCGCGCCGGGTCCCCGAGTATCTCAAGCTGGAAGGGACCCATAAGGAACATCGAGTCCAACTCCCAGCAAACACAAAACTCCTGAAATCACAGAATGGTTTGGGTGGGAAGGGACCTTGAAGACCATCCCATCCCACCCCCTGCCCTGGGCAGGGACACCTCCCACCAGCCCAGGTGGCTCCAAGCCCCATCCAGCCTGGCCTTGAACCCCTCCAGGGATGGGGCAGCCACAGCTTCTCTGGGCAACCTGCGCCAGGGGCTCACCGCCCTCGGAAGAAGGAATTTCTTCCCCACATCTCATCTCAATCTCCCCTCTTTTGGTTTCAACCCATTCCCAACGTCCCGTGGCTCCCCTCCCTGCTCCAGAGTCCCTCCCCAGCTTTCCCGGAGCCCCTTGAGGGACTGGAAGGGGCTCCAAGGTCTCCACGGAGCCTTCTCTTCTCCAGGCTGACCCCCCCCAGCTCTCTCAGCCTGTCCTCCCAGCAGAGGGGCTCCAGCCCTCCCAGCATCTCCGGGGCCCCCTCTGGACCTGTTAAGATCCCACCGACTTTACTGATGTCCCAGACAAGTGGGATTTTAAGCATGTAAGAAACATGCATTTTTGGCACAAAGACCCTCTTTATGGCCAACGCAGGGGGAGCTGAGTAACTTCCTGTCCAAATCTTTCCTCTAGCAGAGCGCCACAACCGTTTTTCTTCCTCACAGTGATGGCAGACGTCCCATCTGCACCCAGTCTAATCACCTGTAATATTTTCACTGTTACATTTTCCACATTTTCTCACTTTTTCGAACAAGCTTGAGACAGTGACAGTAGGACAAAGTGGCCATTTCCTCATTTATAGCTTTTTTTTCCCCACCCCCATCGCTGGCCGAACGAAAACCACTCCACGGTGCAGCGTCAATAGCGACGGAGCTTTCTTTAGTCATCATCAAAAGCATCAAAATGCCTGTGTCAGAAACTTCATCTGTGATGAAATATTTCTGTTCCAAGACGCTTCTTACTCGTTTTTGTATGTAAGTTTTTTGCCTTTGCTGTACGCGGCCCACAAGACAGAAATTCTTTGTCGCTCCAGAACCCAGAGGAAACCCGCATTTACTTCATTTGCGCGCAACGGCTGCTCCAAGGGAAGCAATGACTTAGTGACATCAAGAAGGTGGCCAGGACAGGAGGGGAGGCAGAACGTGCGATAACTTACTGCTAGGATTTCCTTGCTGGCTCCACGCAGAATGATAGTGCAAGCCTTGGGGTCTTTGCAGTCGGTGATGAAGGCAAAATACTCATCTCCTATTTTTTTAACTTCAAAAAGCCTGGCTCCGGTTCCCACATCCTCCTCCCGCAGCTCGTCTGTGCGACTCACGATGCGAGCCCCGCAGGCCCTAGCACACAGAGAACAGTCCAGTGAGGTGCTCACAAAGAAGAGCTGGGTGGAAAGGGCGAGATAAGAATGAAAAAAATCCGTGCCACAGAGAGCAAGAAGAGAGCTCCAGCGAGGAGACAGCGCTTACCTGGCGATCCTGTTGTTGTCCGTCTTTCTCACTCTGCGGATCGCAGTGATGTTTGCTCTCATCAGGTAGTGCTGGGCCAAGTCTGAAATCAGGTTGGGACAACTTTATTGATGAATCAGCTGTATCACGACAAACTTTATGCATCTTTTTAAAGTCAAAAAGGGTTCTGGAAAGAAAAACCTAAATGTAGCTTCTTAACCCAAGCTGCAAGGCACAATTCCAGTGCAGCTTTCCAGCGTTTGCTAGACTCATCCTCGCTTAGAGTTTCATATCGTTTCCAAACGCTGGAAAAGCCAAGTTCTATTGTAAGTGTCCATGTTCACAGAACAATCTCAAGAACCCACTTCGATGCCTGCAATGTAGAATTATTTGCTAGAAAGCTAAAACACAAACCAAAACCAGGGTCAAAATCAGGTTTGTGGGTTTTTTGTGATGTTTGGTTTGTTGTGTTGTTTTGGTTTTTTTCTTTAAAGTTACTGACCGGTGCATTTAACACAGCACAAACCTTATTAGATGAATTCAACACAAAGCATCACACACGTGTTATTACCAGAAATCCCTTTTTCTGTGATGACCAGATCCGGCTTGACTCTCATGAGATCCTCGCAGATCTGCTGAATGTACTCTTCCTCCATCTGCAGGATGCGGGCAAAGTCTTCCTCCCGCGTTATCTCAATATCGGTCTGCACAGAGAGAGGTGTCAGTGCCTTGCTGTATTCCTCCCCACCCGCCACACACAGATCCCCCGGCCTGAGCGATCTTAACTCCTCCAACATTGCCTGGGGAAGAGTTAAGGACAACTGCGCAGCGAAAAACACCGATCGAATAAACGGTGACGCTGCGTCAGTTTAACATTAGCGTTAATTAAAGCACAGAAATATTTCTTTGACTCTTGACCATCGCTTAGAGACACAAATCACTGCAGCTGCTTCAGAACTGAGGCGACAGTGCTTTGCCTCACTATTTTTCTACCTTTTCCTCCACCAGGGTACTGACCCCACGGCAGAATTAGCCTAGACACGCAAACGGTCTCTGACAGGCAGAACACAAAGAGAACCTTTTGCCACTCGTGCAACTATCGATCTGGATTTGTTGACTTTAATAGTCTTACAGCAAAAGCCGCGGGCATCTCTAACAGGACATGCTTTACCTGGCTCTCTCCTTTCTTGTACTCTAGGGAACAATCCAGAAGGACAATGCGGGGATTCTTAATAAGGCGACGCATCCTGGGATGGGTTACGTCTTTATTCACCATGATTCCACGCAACACACAGGAGTCTTCACTAAAACCACCCGGAATCTGACAGACATAAGAAAGGGGGGAAAAAATGAGATAAATCAGTCTACTCTACGAAAACCTGTATATCTGGCGAAACTATCCATCCTGGGTACGGAGAAGGGAAAACCCTCCCAAGCAAGCGGGATGCATCCAGCTGACCATCCGAGTTCATTTCCAGAGCACACCGATTAAGCGCAAAGCCGGGGAAGAACTTGAGAAACTGCTCACATCCTACTGCCTGACAACACGCGTTTAAGAAACGGCAACCAAACCAACTTAAACCATCTTTTTGACAAACATCGGAAAAGAGCAGAAATAACTACCCCCGTTCTCACTGCAAGCCAGCCAGGCTGACAGCGCTAAAACGTCTTCAAGGGTTACGTTTGTGAACCGCGGCACAGAATTCCCACAGCATCCTAGGAACAGCTAGTGCGGAACGAGAAAGGGGCGCGCAGACTCCGAACAGTTCAGGACACACTCACCTTTTCCACTTTTGCGTATTTTTTAATATCAATTTCCTTTCTGCCATTTTCTTCAAACTCCACTGTCTTAACAGCGTCAAGAGCAATGCTACAGGCCAAGTCAGCCCAGCGGTTTATCGCCTTGGTGTTTATAGCACTCTTTATTATTTTAAGCATCATCTCTTTGTTGTTCACGTCCACTGGAGTGCTGACACAAAGGAAAAACCAAACAGTAAATTGAGTATTACTCCAGGCTACAATCTATTCATAATCCCATTGAGTCCCTCTCCAATTATACTATGAAATTAAGTTATATTTTACTAACATGATTCCCTGAAGAATCACCTTTAGGCAGTACAGGAACCCCATATCCCTTCTCTCTGTCTCCCACCAGTCCACGCTTACCCAATTTTCTTTAGAATACTGATCATGTCATCCAGAGCCTTACGATAAGCCCCAATGATCACAGTTGGGTGCATCTGCTGCTCAAGGAAGTGTTCGGCCACAGAGAGCATCTCTCCAGCTAAAAAAACAACAAAAAAACCCAAACAAAAAAAACCATCAAAAGATAAGTTAGTACAACAATCAACAGTCAAGCCAGGAGAACAGCACACCAGATAAAAAGTATCTGCTATCCACACAGAGAGCTCTAACGTCATCTATACCTGTCTTTATACTTCATTCTGCTTATCTCGGGGAAAGAACACAACTTTCCAAAGCACGGAGCTGATCACCTAAGGGTCTAATGAAGCTAGCATTCTCTTCCACGGTAAAAAAAAGGATCAATTTTAGGGTTGCTAAATAACAAATATCTGTCTCATTAAGGCATACTGACTGGGCTTTGATGAGCAAAAAGGGTGAACTTCAGCCTTTACAAAAACGTATGCCTTATTAACGCTCCTTACCAAGGATAATTACAGATGTGGTCCCATCGCCAACTTCTTCATCTTGAGTACGGCTGATCTCAATCATTGATTTTGCAGCTGGATGCTGGACTTGAATCTGTACAGGAGCGAGGGGTATGGGTTTTTTTCAGAATATTAACACTGAAACTTCCTGCACCGCTCAATGGAACAAAGACCGCACCTTTTAAACAGCCAAAGGCATCCTGCTCAACTACAGCAAAGATTTTTCTTACTTTTTGTGACCGAAAATAAGCCCTGGTATTTCCCAATATTATGTCTCCCACAGTTTTTCAGGCATTACGATTTTTGTGATGTTGTTTCACTTGCACCAGAAAGACAACAATGATTTCTTGGTCTAATTATCTGGCATCTACTCGTAAGGTTTTGACGCAAGTGATTATAGCTACAATTACCACAGGATTTACACCAGTACCGTAAAACCTCCATGAAAACCTACCACCCTGGGATCAAACCTAGATTTCTGAGGAAGAAGAGCATTTGCTGCAAATATTTAATTCCTCCCCAGTAAGCAGCCTTCTCGGTACTGCTGTTTAGTACTTGGTGGCTCTCAAGACAGAAGACAAAATCCCATAGTTCCATCAGCAGCAATGTAACTGTATCCTGGAAGATTCCGACTCGCATGTTAAGCGAGACAAACCTTATGGAGAAACTTACCTCCCTAAGAATAGCATTGCCATCGTTGGTCATCACAATCCCACCCATGGGGTCCAAAAGCATCTGCAACCAAAAAAAAAACCCCACAATATTTGCACTGACCTGTAATAGGTGCAGTGTTTCTAGTCAGTATGTGCAGCACAGGTTTTGCAGCAAAAGGTCTCACCTTCATCATCGCTCTCGGTCCCAAACACGTTCGGATAATGTCAGCAATAGTCTAGGAGGAACAAAAGGAATCAGGCAATACAGGAGGGCATCGGAAGTCTAAAAACCCCATAGTCTAGAGGAAACAAGCAGCCACTGCAAAATTTAAGTGACCAAATGACCCTGCAGTTGCTTAGATGCAGCAGAAGTTAACAATTGTGAGGGAATGAGAACACAGAGGGATTGTAAGAGCGCTGGCACCACACTAACTTAACTAAATCAGATGTCAAAACTTACACACTTCCAGATTTTGCAGAGAAAGAGGCTTTTGTGGGTTAAACCCCTCCATGTTCAGTTCCACTGCACCCATTACTTGGACACTGAAAATTCATTTGCTACGCTACTTCTACTCTGGATTCATAAAAACTAGAGAAAATATGCTTCAGATCCAGTTTTCCCTCTCAGATATATAAATATGTATATATATATGCAAACACACACTATAAAAAAAAAAAGAAAAAAAAAGAATCAAAATAGCCTGACATGAGAATACGGTACCTTAGCAGCAGTGATGTTTCCAGTCTGGACTTTTCTTCCAGACTCGCGTTTCACATTCTGACCTAATGCACACAGGAAAAAAGAAATATATTAAAGTACAAATATAACTTTAATCTGATCTTACTAAGAAGTCCAAGCCTGAAACAATGATACTGACAGTGCCTCAAAGATACCCTCTGTCACACACACTTGATACATGTCCAGTTCTAAATTAAGTTTACAATATAAACACCACAGCCACTGCAAGAAGGGATATTTGTAGAAAAGCGTCAGCAAAAAGCCACGTTCTTTATTATAACAGAATTCCTGATTAGCATCATAATTCAAATGAGAAAAAACTTTGCAATCCTGAAATATAAACTACTGCCCCAAGAAAATCAAACAGCCGTCACTCGCTACTGTCTGCAGGATCCCACAAAGCCCAGGAACTGCTGCACCGTAGTTTTCAGTCAAAACCAGTTACAGATGCTCACGCATAGCAAGTTAAACATTGGTTTAAAAATAGCAAGGGCGGGGGGTTGGTCTCTTCTGCCAAGTAATAAGTGACAGAACAAGAGAAAATGGCCTCAAGTTCTGCCAGGGGAGATTTAGGATGGTTATTAGGAAAAATTTGTTCACCAAAAGGGCTGTCAAGCATTGGAAGAGGCTGCCCAGGGCAGTGGTGGAGTCGCCATCCCTGGAGGGGTTTAAAAGCCGGGCAGACGCGGTGCTGAGGGACGTGGGTCAGTGGGGGTTTGGGCAGGGTTGGGGTGATGGTTGGACTCGATGATCTGGAAGGTCCCTTCCAGCCTCGACCATTCTGTGATTCTACAGTCAGTGGCACTCAGCCTTTGTCACATCAGGGTGAGCAGCCACTGCCACGCCACGGGCTCACAACCGTATCTGGGGACCAGCTGTCAAAAGGGTCTGCCCCAAAGAATCTCTAGGCTTGGTGCTGCTTTTCTTCTATTACAAGCCTAGACTGGACGAGCACAGACTTACTTCAGGCGTGGATGCTCGTGCGTATAGATTTAGAAGACAGAACAAAAGAAAGCACCAACAAAAGCAGCACCAGGAATAAGGTAAGCAGCCCTAGAGCTGAGGAGCCCCAGGGTACAACTGAACAGAGCAGGCGGGGGGAGAGAAGGAGAAAAACCAAGCTGGAAGAAAACCCCCGGGAACGCCTCGCGTTGGAAGGTGGCAGAAGAACCACGAAGCACAAGGGGTTCAAACGGGACCGCACAAAGAAACGTGCTGGGAACCACGCGAGGAGAAACCAGCTGCGAGCGGCCGGGAGCGGCGCAACGAGAAGCGGGGGCTCCGCTGCCCCGAGACCTCCCGCGGGAGGCGCGGAGCGGGGCCACGGGAGGGGGGGGTGGGCACGGCCCGTCAGCGCTGGGCAGCGGCCACGGGGAGCCTGAGGGGACCGAGAAGAAGCGGCGAGGGGGCAGCTCGGGGCGCGCCAGGGCCCGGCGGAACCCCCGAGGGGAGAGGGGGGACCCCGGCCCGGCCGGGGTCTGTGAGGGAGGGGACCCAACATGGCGGCGGGGAAGGAGAGGAGGGAAGGGGCATCCCTCCCCTCGCTCTCCCAGCCCCGGGAGCTGCCCCGGGAGCTCCCCCGGGAGGCCGGGACGGGCGGTGGAGACACTCACTGAGGACGAGGACGGGGCGCGGGCCCATCATCGCGGCGGCGGGAGCGCGGCACCGGGCGCGGAACCTTCTGGAGACGGAGAGCGTGGGGCGGCCGCTCCCAGAACTGCCGCTTCACCCTGAGCGACACCCTACCTCGCCTCCCCCGGCAACGACCAATCCCGACCCGACCCGCCGGCCCGGCGCCCAATCAGAAGGCGCTGCTCCTCCTCCTCCTTTCCTGGCGCTCACAGCAGGTTCGGTTGAGAAGCGACGGCCCCGGCGCATGGGGCCGCTGCGCGTTGGGACTGCGCATGCGCCATCCGCCGGCACCAGGCACATGGAGGATGCGGGGGGGACCGACACCCGCATGGCCAAAGGGGCCGGGGGCCACTCTCCTGCCGCGCTCCGCGTTACATTTGAAAGGCACCGAACAGCGATGCAACGGCGCCACGGGCGAGCTGGGAGGCGGATCGGGGTCTCTGAGAACGGTATCTGGAAGTTCTCAAAGTGTCCCTCCCCCTTCCCTTCAGCGCTGTGGTCTCGCCCGCCCCGCGGTGCACCATGGGAGCGGCGCGCTGCCGCCAGGCACGCTGGGAGCGGTAGTTCCTGGGGCGGCGGCCGGAGGCTGGAACGGGGCTGGGCTGCCTCCTGGGATCCGAGAGCTTCCCGGTGACCCGGAGGGTCTGGTGCCCCCTCAGGGCGGAGCTTCTCGGCCTCTACCCTCAGGCGTCCCCGCAGCAGCCATGTCTGTCAGCGTGTGCTTGGTCAGGCCGGCCCGTTAATCGGTGTTAATTACAGGGAAAGACACGCTGGGAGAGCTGGAGGGTTTCAGCCTGGAGAAGAGAAGGCTCCGCGGAGACCTTGGAGCCCCTTCCAGTCCCTCAAGGGGCTCCGGGAAAGCTGGGGAGGGACTCTGGAGCAGGGAGGGGAGCCACGGGACGTTGGGAATGGGTTGAAACCAAAAGAGGGGAGATTGAGATGAGATGTGGGGAAGAAATTCCTTCTTCCGAGGGCGGTGAGCCCCTGGCCCAGGTTGCCCAGAGAAGCTGTGGCTGCCCCATCCCTGGAGGGGTTCAAGGCCAGGTTGGACGGGGCTTGGAGCCACCTGGGCTGGTGGGAGGTGGCCCTGCCCAGGGCAGGGGGTGGGACGGGATGGTCTTCAAGGTCCCTTCCCACCCAAACCATTCTGCGGTTCTTTGAAAACCACCTCTGTTTGCCCTTTCACAGCCCACAGGCCTAGAAAAGTTTCCAGCTCGTCTGATTTTTCTCCCTCTCAAATTGTTCTGCACAATAACGAGGCTTCATCTTCCTCTCTCACAGTTCCTGCTCTCTCCCAGCTCACACGGACCCGCCAACTGTTAGCCAGTAACACATACAGAAGAAGGAGGGTGGGTGCATTAACCTCTGGCAGCCAACTGCTGCTTGAGCAAGGTGCTTTGCAGAGAAATTCAAGCCCCTCCTTTGTCAAAAGCTCAAAGCTTCTTTGGCCAAGTGCAGGTATTGTCTCAGTGTTTGAGCGACGGGGTCCTGCTCTATCCTGGCACCGCAGCAAACCCTGCTGAGGTGTGGAGGTCATCGTCCCCCTCGGCTCTGCCCTGCGGAGGCCACAGCTGCAGCGCTGGGTCCGGTGCTGGGCTCCCCAGTTGCAGAAGGACGGGGAACTGCTGGGGAGAGTCCAGCGGAGGCCGCGAGGATGATGAGGGACTGGAGCATCTCCGTGCTGGGGAAAGGCCGGAGCCCTGGGGCTGTTCAGCTGGAGAAGAGCAGGCTGAGAGGGGATCTCCTCGACGCTCAGCGAGAGCTAAAGGGCGGGGGGCGAGAGGATGGGGCCGGGCTCCTTCCAGTGGTGCCCGGGGACAGGACGAGGGGCAACGGGCACAAACTGGGACAGGGGAAATTACTCTGAGGGTGGCAGAGCCCTGGCACAGGCTGCCCGGAGAGGCTGTGGGGTCTCCTGCTCTGGGGATATTCCGAACCCGCCTGGAGGCGACCCTGCGCGACCTGCTCTGGGTGACCCTGTCAGGGGGGGTTGTACAAGGTGATCTCCAGAGGTCCCTTCCAACCCCTGCCAGCCTGTGATACTGTGGAAGAGAGAAACCCAGCCCATGGTTACGCTGCCTCAGTGGCAGGCGGCTGACATTGGTTTAAGCTCTGTGATGCTGCCCAGAGCCTGCAGCTTGGATAAGCTCTGCCTGGTTCAGCAGGAAAAGAAGAAAGTGAGCGTATGGAGAGCTGATGGCAAAGGTTGGGAGTGGGGAACTTTGCTGGGGCCCTGGAGAGGTGGATTCATGGGCTGTTCATTTGCGCAGGTGAGGAGGAAGAGGTGTACCCGGGTGTGGATTTGGGACCCTTCTTCCCCAGAGCTCTGCAGGCAACTGCCTGAGACACATGGGAAGAGGTGACCTCCTGAGGCTTCCTCCCGGGCCCAGAATCGGGCCCAGTGCGTTTCTGTTTTGTTATTCGTTTTGCAACAGGGAGGTCAGGACATTTCCTAATCTATTGGAAACAGACGGGCGGAGCCTCTCTGGTGCGGCGTTAGTTAAGCAGAGTGTCCCGATACACGAAGGTATAGTTTTGGCATCTGTGCCCTTGGAGAGGCATCCCACCTAATGTTTGACGAGTTTCACCCAGATTCTCCTCCCTGCTCTCCTCCTCTTCTCCCTCATCGCTTCACGGAGCCTCTATGCAGTTGGCGGCACTGGTGAGCTGGGCAGAGCTGCTGGCCATCGTCCTCTTGGGCATGCTGCTGCTTCTCGTTGAGGTGCTCCTCCGAGCCGTGGTGGTCATCGGGCTTCTGCTCTATGTGCTCGTCACTAACTGAAGCAAAGTGGGGCGATCGCCTCTTAACCCCCAGAGCTCGCCAAGAAGGAGATAAGAGGAGAATTGCAGCGACCTCAAGAACCGATGGAGAGAAACATGAGCAGTAGTCAGAGGAGGGGAGGTATGGCTGCCTTCTGGCTTCCCATGCTCTGTCCTTGCTTGGCAGCTTTGTCGTCTTCTCTCCCAAAGCACTAACTTCAGCAGCGGGTCCCCAGCAAACCCAAATCACAGCTCCAGGCCATTTGTCCTCTTCTCCCTAAGGGGAAAACGAGTCCTGGCAAGGTGCGTTCCTGCAGCCGCACCTTCCAGGGGAAGCCTGTCCTGGCGCGGATCAAACCCCGTCTCCCTGCCGTGCTTGGGGCAGCTCCGCCGTGGGGCCTGCTAAAGGAGGAGACGCTGCCCAAGCACTCATACACAGTCTCTCGGGTCCTTCCTCCTTCTTCAGGCTCGACCCTCGGCTTCCCACAGCAGAGTCTCAGGTGCTGGATTTTATAAAATAATTAATGTAATTGGAAGGCCCAGCAGCAAGGACAGCCCGGGCTGGGTGCCTCCAAAGAGAGGGACCCCAAAGAAAGAAATCCCTGGGCAACTAAACCCTTGTGATCCACGCACCCGCCCCTCACCCACTGTCCACGTGCCTTTTAGTTCATGATTTTCGGTCCGGGGTCTTCTAATATCTCATTGGATTATTTTCCTGTGTCCAGGCGGGCAGTCTCCTACCTTCTTAATTTGCACTGTCACCTGAGGGCTGGAGCCTCCTTATCCTCTGGTTTCCACTCCCTGTGCACCTGCACTCGCTGGCAGAACACGGGGAACTGAGGAGTCCCAGACTTGGGAAAAACCCGACCCAAACATCAGAGCGGTATCAGCATCTCTCCCGGACTAAAAGACTAAACCCAGCACTGTACCAGCTGCTACAGAAATTACTAAGAAAAATAACTCTATCGCGGCCTAAAGGCTTCAGCAAATCCAGCTCCTCACGCTAAGTAAAGCCAGGCAAACAGCCCAAATCACACCCTGTTGTAATCCTAAGTAATTTAGTCTAATTAAAACGTACTGATTTACACTAAATCACTAATATCCCTCAACAGGGCCCTCCCCTGGGGCTGCGGGGCCTGGGGCAGGGCGGGGGGCGGCACTCTGCCTCTCCTCCGGGGGGTTATAAGCGGTATTTTTGGACTAAAAGCGGGTGTTTTGCAGGAAAGCGGTTCCAACCCCTCCCCGGGGGAAGCCCCAGCGCAGGCGGCAGAGGCGCGCTCTGCGCAGGCGCCGAGTCCGATTCCCTCCCCCCCCCCCCCCAAACTACATTTCCCGGCGTGCCCCGGGCCGCCGCTCGGCGCCATGTTGCGGTCTGGGGCGCTTCCGCTGCCTCTGCGCTGACTTGGCCTTCCGTTGGGCGCCGCGGGGCCGGGACGGTGAGGGGCCGGGGGCTCCCGGGGGAGGATCGGTGAACGGGGGGAGCTCCGTGGCGCATCCGCCGGTTCCCGGCGGGGGATCCCGGGCGGAGTCGGCGGGGGCCGCCTGGGCGCTGAGGGGACGCGAGGGAGCAGCGGGAGGGGAGCGCTGGTGGCCGGGTCTGCCGCGGGCGGCGCATCGCGGAGCGGTATCGCCGAGCTTCCCCGGGTCTCTGGGCCGCGTCGGTGCGTAGAGAACCCTGGGGCCGTTCAGCTGGAGAAGAGCAGGCTGAGAGGGGATCTCCTCGACGCTCAGCGAGAGCTAAAGGGCGGGGGGCGAGAGGATGGGGCCGGGCTCCTTCCAGTGGTGCCCGGGGACAGGACGAGGGGCAACGGGCACAAACTGGAATATTACGGTTCGTCTGAATATGAGGAAAAACTTCTTTGAGGGTCCCAGAGTCTCCTGCTCTGGGGATATTCCGAACCCTCCTGGAGGCGACCCTGCGCGACCTGCTCTGGGTGACCCTGCTCTGGCAGGGGGTGGGATGAGGTGACCTCCAGAGGTCCCTTCCAGCCCCGGCCGGGCTGGGATGCCGTGGGAGCAGCCCAGGGTGGAAATGGTGGTGTGTTGACTGTAGCCGGGGAGGCTGGAGGGGAAGGAAAGGGCCCCTGGCACAGAGTGCAGGCTCTGACACGGGAGCTGTTTTTGCATCTAAAAGCACTAACGAGTTTCCTGATGGGTTACACGTATAATGACCGTGTGGCCTCCTTGGCCTCTCAGCAGGGCAGCTCCAGGCACGCTGGGCTGAGGGAAACTGGGAGACGTGGCCTGAAACAGGGACTTCTGGGGACCAAAAGGCCACTGGAGGGAGTTAGTGGCTCCTCCGTGCCTGGAAACGGGAAAGAATAACAAAAGTTGGAAGTGAGGAGCTAGTACTTTCTGAGAAGAACAGAGAATTTGCTGGGGAGAAGAACTAACTCTGTTGTGTGAGACGGTGCTGGAAAGCTGCCATGCTTTGCAATAGCAATTAACTGTTAATTGCTAAAACTGGTGAAACCGTTAATTGCCAAAGCTTTTGCTCTGAAAGTGACTAGAAGAGGCTTTGTGACTGGAGACCTTTGCTGGTTGTGATAACGGGGAGCGATACTTGCTGGCGGTTTGGAAAGGGAGAAAACCCATCGTCGTTTCTCCACACCTGCCGATCTGGGATGCTGCTGTGCCACCGCTTACGTCCTCGCGGGAAAGCGTCCAGGCGTTTCAGGGGCGGCTGCAGACTTGCGCGGAGCCAGGGCAACTTTCTGCCGGCTTGGGATGATCCTTTATCCAGACTGCTGTGAGGTGTACGGCTGCTCACGTCACACTACATGTGAACGCCCGAATAGTTTAGTTGTCCTGCGCGTGCTCTTTTTGCCATTAAGTTACCAATGACATTCCGTCGTTTTTTCCTTCTAGATGAAGCTCCTGATTCTTGCTGTGTTTGCGCTGTTTTCCGTGGCCCGCTGTGAGGAGGGCGCCAGGCTCCTGGCCTCCAAGTCTCTGTTAAACAGATACGCAGTGGAGGGCAAGGACTTGACCTTGCAGTACAACATCTACAACGTCGGCTCCAGGTAAGCTGTGTCCAGGCTTCTAATCCTGACCAGGAGCAAAGGTTATGGGTATGAGACTATTTCCAGGCTCCGTGATGTGCTGTTACCTTTGCTCCCCCTAACTCTGAGCTTCCCACCGCCGCCTGAAGGTTTCACCCTGCAATTTGCCTTTTTCTTCCTGTTCTGTTGTCCCCACTTTCCCTGTTTCCTGCTTTCACCTCGCAGACGCTCCAGCTGTTGGTCCAGCGTGGTGTAGCTCCTTCTGTGTCTCTGCTCCCCACGCACGCAGCCTCACTTTCTTGGCTTCGTGAGCTCTTTTTCACGTTGGTTTTTTTTTTTGCGGTTTCTCTCAGCTTTGCCTTCCTCTTTCTGCAGACTCCCTGTAATGCACCTTGTCTCTCCCCCCAGTCTTCTATTGGTGATTTTTTTTTTTTATGTTTCAAAAATCAGTTATTCCAGCTGCTGAACTGTCAGCGTGGCACTGTCATCCCTCTTTGGCGCAGTCCCCCGTGAGCAGAATGCCAAGTCTAAGATTCTCTTTTCATCCCTTTGTTGCATTTAGTGCTGCTTTAGATGTGGAGCTGTCGGATGATTCTTTCCCCCCTGAAGATTTTGGCATTGTCTCTGGGATGCTCAACGTCAAATGGGACAGGATCGCTCCGTATCTTTTCATGTTTTAAAATGTCTCCCAATGCTCCTTCTTACCCCTCAGCATCCTGTAGCTCTCCTGTCTTCATTCCTTGTCACTGGAATCTCAGCATGCCAGACCCTGGGCAGGGTATGGAACACAAACCTCTGTTCCCCTTGAAGATGTTGTGTAAAAAAAGGTTCCTCACAAGCGAGGCCAGGTCCCAGTTCATCCACCTGCGCAGGGAGAGCAGCTGGATCAGCCTTGGATGGGGCTGGATGTCTGTGACCACAGAGGACTCGGATCCGGCAGCACAACTGACTTTTCCACCTGGGTCGAGGCTCTTCTTTACCCATCTCCTCACTTTTCTTCCTTTGATGAAATGCAACTATTTTCCTTAATTCACGGCTCTCAGAGCGAGTAACGTGTCCCACACTGTGGTCCTGCGGCCTCTCAAAGCTGGTTACTTCAACTTCACCTCTGCTACCATCACGTACCTGGCACAGGAGGGCGGACAGGTTGTGGTGAGTTGAGTATTTACAGGCTCCTTGCCCAAAATTGGACAGCAGATACACCTGACTCTGCTCTTCGAGCTGCTTTTTAGGGGATGATGCATGTCCCTGCGCTCTTATACTGCGCAGGCTCTGGTGCAAGAAGAGATAGTATTATCTGCAAAAAGAGATAGTAGTATCTTTTTCACCTGCCTTTTCCAGGTTGGTTTCACTAGTGCTCCTGGGCAGGGAGGAATCTTGGCTCAGCGGGAGTTTGACAGGAGGTTCTCCCCTCACTTTGTAAGTACCTTTCAGTTGGTAATGGAAATCGCACTGCACCAACTGTGCAGCCCGGCACGGTGGCTTTCTGCCAGTTTGTGGTGGGTTGGCTTTGGTTTGCACTACAGTCACCTGGAAAACTCCAACACGGATCGCAATTAATCCGCATCACTGAAAAAGAGAGAGTTTTCATCCCAGCTGGCCCTGTGGGATTTGAGCCAGAAGCTTTGAGAGTAGAAGATCTGAAGATAAGACTCATCTGTACAGGATTTGGTTTCACTTCTAACAATTTCTCTTTCTAGCTGGACTGGGCAGCTTTTGGTGTGATGACCCTGCCCTCCATCGGGATCCCGCTGCTGCTGTGGTACTCGAGCAAGAGAAAGTATGACACCCCCAAGACCAAAAAGAACTGAGCAAAGTCAAATGCCACCAGCACCCCAGAGCTCAGGAAAGAACAAACATTCGTCCCCCCCAGAGCAGTGGGTGTGTTGGGATCAGCAACAGCCACCCCCGAAGAAGTGCTGTCTGGGGGGCAAGAGGGAATTGATCGCTTCACTGCCAGCAACGTGTCGTCTTCTACATTTTAGAAAGGAAACAAGCAAACCAAAAAATAACCCCACCGAAAATCCCACCCCCCTTGTCTGCTTATTCGGAGCAGAGACCCCTCACTCCATTGCAGCCATAGCGCATCTGTGATACGAACGTGTTTTAACACCCAGAGGAGGTTGTTTCAGAGGGGTGGGGTGGTGCAGCTCTGCAGTGTCTCTGGTGTCTGTGCTGCCTTCCCGACTCGTTCGGCCGTGTGGCTCTGCCTTCTGCAGTCTCCTTGAACGTATTACGTCTCAGGGCCCCCCACCTCCAAGTGGTGCCCGCCTCCCTGAGACATCTGTGGGAAGGAGCTCTGTCGAGTGACAAAACCAGGTCTCCTTGTGACGGAGGCTCGTCAGAGCTGCTGCTTTGCTGGGTGGGGTGCGGGAGGTCCCTGTCAATGCTTGTTCTCTAGGAAGCCCCGTTGTGTTTCGGTGAGCAGTTAATTGCCGTGTTTCTGTTCTTTCTGGTTGCTCTGTTAAGGGCTGAGGTGTGTTGAGGTACTGAGGATTTTGTAATAAAATGAACACCATGAAAGAAGCCTGCCTTTCTTTTACCGGGGAGTCCTGGAGGCACCTGGCTGCCTTCAGCAGCAGCTAATGAGCACACAGGGAGTAAAATAAATTGCTGTACCATCAGTAAAATAAATAGAGGGAAAGAAGGGCCCAGAAAGCCTGGTACCTTGCACCAGCTTTCCTCACAGCTCCAGGCCCTAGTAGATTTCTCTTCGCAGCCATAAATAAACGCTGCCATGGCTGTGTGCTGGGCATCGATTTGTGCTTTTCCTACGGGGCGGTGGTGGCACAAGGAAGACCTGCAAGTGGTGAGAGGCGGTTGATTTCTGCCCTGAGCTCTGGCTGTTTCCAGTGCTCCTGTGGCACTGTATGGTCTGCTCTGGCCGGTTGTTGGACCCTACTCAACAGTGTGGTGGTGACAACTGAGAAATCCTGGGCAACACGGGAGCGAACCCTGTGCCTTTGTTACCAGAACAATGGTTCCAAGCCAGGATTCCTCACCCCAACTGCTGCTGCTGCTGGTGGTTGCACCCTCCATTTCACCTAGCGAAGGCCCCAGGGTGCTCTAGAACGGGGAACCACCTGGGTGGAGGCCCAAGGAAATTCTGGAGGGCAGCTGGGCACTGGAAAAACCCAGTGAAGGCCCCAGGGAAATAAGTGGGAAGCAGGGCCCAGGCCCCAGGTAGGACTAGGGGCACTTAATCCTCAAAACAACATTTCTCATTCTCATAAGAACCAGGCTCAAAAATTGCAAACATCCAGCAATTGCTTCCACACCAAAGGTGCCAGGACTGAAAAATTTTACTTGCCCACAACTATCTCTTGGCACCACTTTCACAGCCCCACAAACCTTGGGGCTCCACACTTTCCTGGCGATGTCATCTTCAAAACCACCTTTTTTCACTCTCCCCAGGGCTGGGATCAAAATTATCAAATGTCTGGAGATTGCTCCCACACCCAAGATGCCAGCAGGGAAAACTGTGGCTTGTTCTCGCTGTCCCTGGGAAGCGCTTTCATCTCCCTACAGACCTTGGGGGTCCGTGCTTTCCTGGTGACATAATGGTCCCAACACTTGCTCTCACTCTCGTCACGTATGACATCACTAGCACCTGCACAAGCCAGCGTCCTGCTCCTGCCCTGTGAGCTGCAGAGACACCACCAACATCACAAGCACCTGCACTGGCCAGGGGTCCATTCATTCCCAATCAGCGACAAAGCCACCAGTGACATCCCAAGCAGCTGTACCAGCCAAGTTCCTGCTGTCGACTACCCACGCACCTGTGACATCATAATGAGCTGCACAAGGAACGTTCCTGCTCCAGTCCCATCACCTGCGCAGGTACAGGTGACATCACAAGCACCTGCACAAGCCAGGGGCCTGCTCCTGCCCTACAGTGCCACCAGTGTCATCAGAGGAGAGCACAGAATCGTAGAGTTGGAAGGGACCTCTGGAGATCATCTAGTCCAACCCCCGGCCAGAGCAGGGTCACCCAGAGCAGGTGGCACAGGAACGCATCCAGGCGGGTTTGGGATGTCTCCAGAGACGGAGACTCCCCCACCTCTCTGGGCAGCCTGTGCCAGGGCTCTGCCACCCTCACAGGAAAGAAGTTCCTCCTCATGTTGAGATGGAACTTCCCATGGTCAAGTTTGTGCCTGTTACCTCTTGTCCTGTCACCAGGCACCACTGAAAAGAGCCTGGGCCCATCCTCCTGACACCCACCCTTTGAGTATTTATAAGCGTTGGTAAGATCCCCCCTCAGTCGTCTTTTTTCCAGGGTGAAGAGACCCAAATCCTTCAGCCGTTCATCGTAAGAAAGGTGTTCCAATCCCTTAATCATCTTCGATGCACATCCTGGGGGCCACCTCTGGCCCTACACCCTACCTGGCATCATGGGACATCACCGGCACCTGCACAAGCCAGGGCCCTGCTCCTGCCCTCATGGCTGCAGAGCCACCAGTGACACCACAGGGAGCTGCACAAGCCGCAGCCTGCTCCAGCCTTACCTCACAGAAAGGCACAGGCGGCATCGCAAGTGCCAGCCCCAGCCAGGTGCCTCCTGGTCTATCAACTACTCACACACCTCTGACAACACCAGCACCAGCCAGGGGCTGGGGTCTCTGCCGGACTCTCTCCAGCTTCATAATCTTTTTCTTGCACTCAAGGGACAAAAAAAATGTACTTTCTGAATCTCTCTGACCACGTTTGATGATCACTGTCTCAAAACTATCATGGTCCATGAGAACAAAATAGGTTAGGCTACTACAAACTATTTTTAACCCTACAATACTTGGTAACATTCAAACCAAACGCATTCTCAGCAGACTGCTCCATTGCGATCGTCTGTCTGACTCCAAAAACTTCTCAAGAAGTCCCTTCCAACACTGCAATGCCTGTGATGGCTCCAGCTCTCAGGAGACCCCAGTGATGTTCCTCAAGGACAGAAGAGCTGGGTAACACTGCAACACGTGAAAGCTGAGAGATGCAGCCCCTTCCCTTAGTGAAGAACAAAAGTGAACGAGGTCTGTTAGACTTTGATAGTCTGGCGGTTTGTTTCACTTACAGTGGTGGCCACTAAATCATAGAATCATAGAATGATTTAGATTGAAAGGGACCTCAAAAAACATCCAGTGCCACCCCCTGCCCTGGGCAGGGACACCTCCCACCAGCCCAGGTGGCTCCAAGCCCCGTCCAACCCGGCCTTGAACCCCTCCAGGGATGGGGCAGCCACAGCTTCTCTGGGCAACCTGGGCCAGGGGCTCACCGCCCTCACGGCCAAGAATTTCTTCCTTGTAGCTCATCTAAATCTCCCCTCTCAGTTTGAAGCCATTACCCCTCGTCCTATCACAACATGCCCTTGTAATAAGTCCCTCAACAGCTTTCTTGTAGGCCGCTTCAGATACTGGAAGGCCACTGTAAGGTGAAAAAAAAAAAAGACAGGAAACATCAGCAGCCAATGCTTTTTCCCTGACAACCAACCATGTATTCAGGATGCTGCTTTTGAAGTTCTTCTAGTTCAATACCACACCAAACTACTGACTCACGGGTTCAATGGTGGCAGGAGATCAGGGAATGGCATCAAGTCTATGGCTTCAGCCTCATGCCAACAGACAGAGCACCACAAAGGAACATTTTATTGAATGGATTTGTTAAACTGCAGCCCCGCTCAGTAATCACTCCAACACACAGCCCCTGGAGCAACCCAGGAGATTCCCCAGAAGTTGGCAGTGTAAACCCACCAAGCCAAAAAGAATGACAGAAGCAGGCACCACGACCTACGTACATTGAAGAGATCTGCTCCTGTAGGTCGAGTTCATTTTCTCAGATTAATCATGTTGCTCTGCCTGTCAATGCTCAGCAGTGAAAGTTTCACCAGTACAGAGCTATCCCTTTAAAATTTGAGTACCGTTTTCTGCTCTGTATTGAACTATGCTTAATAGAGCCTTTTTAGACAGAAATTTGAAACTGAGCATGCCTCAAATTCTCAGTCAGGCAGCAGGAAGTCTGCAAGTCCCTGCTGAGCATTTTAGCACGGGAAAAATAAGCTGACAGACAGCTTCAGGCACTAACAGGAGAGAAACACATCATGAACTGCCTCTGCATTCTGGTTTTTCCTTTCTTCGCCTACCTGTTTTGTGTACAGCTTGAGTTGAGAATTCGTGGAGATCAAAATTCCTTCAGTGCAAAACACAGGAGAGAACAGCAGCGGCTTATCAAATACCTACAGGCAGAACAAGAAGAAATTATTACACAGGGAATTTTTTTTTAAATCTGGATTAACAACAGCTCTAAGTCAGGAGTGAAAGAAAACCTGTTATTGATCAACAGAAAAAAACAGTCATGAACAAAAGGAGGTGTAAACCTCTTTATGCGGGTTTGCCCAACGTCTACACCTGGAAGGAAGTTTTCTGGATGCATCTGTCCGTGCATGCTGCCTGCAAGTTTCTTCTGCTTGAAATACACCTATCTCCCTAACAATTGTGACTCAGTACTTACCAGGATTTGCACTTCGTCCAATAGTTCAGTACAGTTTCATATAATCATAGAATTGTCTCGTTTGGAAGAGACCTTTCAGATCATCGAGTCCAACCATCAACCTGACACTGCCCAAACCCCCACTACCCCACGTCCCTCAGCACCGCGTCTGCCCGGCTTTTAAACACCTCCAGGGATGGCGACTCCACCACTGCCCTGGGCAGCCTCTTCCAATGCTTGGTAACTCTTTCAGAGCAACTTGAGTCCGTTTCCTCTTGTCCTATCGCCTGTTACTTGGGAGAAAAGACTGACCCCCCTCACTACACCTTCCTTTCAGGGAGTTGTAGACAGCGATAAGGTCATCCCTCAGCCTCCTTTTCTTTCAAACTGTCCAGCAGATGCGTTCAGACACTGCACTATTACCTTAATACTGATTCTGCCTGCTGCTTTCATATACACCACCATAGTGACATTATTCTTTGATGGGAGTTGAATAGAAACCTGTTAAGAGATACAGCCCAGCTGTCACTACAGGTCAACAGTCCTTACATTAAGTGGCTAGTTTTAGTAAGGAGACAGTGCCACGTGTAGAAATAGAAAAACCTCCTTTTTCTTGGATTCCCTTCCTAACGATGAGATCTTCCTAGCACAGATGTGATTTCATCTGTTCAGACTCCACTGCTTTCCATATGGCATACAGAAGTTTCTAACGGCACGCGATCTCAAGCATCTCCATCTGGGCCATACATACAGGAGGTAAAGAAAATTACAGCAGTATCATTACAGAGTCAAAAGTTGTATGCAAAATCTTCCGCAAAGGCTTGCATGTTTTGAAGGAGATTTTGAGAGAGAAAAGATGGAAAGAGCGTGAGATGCCTTCACTTCATATACTAACTACAAACAACTGGGGAGACAGCACTGGAACCATACAGCCTTCAAGGCCCATCTGCTCAGTTGAGAATCCTAAATGCTGCCTGCCCCATCTCCTGATGCTTTCAGCCACAGCACTGCGCCTCAGACCCATTCTTGGTGGTTTGCTCCATACCTCCATGTGTCGAGGAAGAAGGTCTAGAACATCTCTTTTGTTCACCGACCAGTGGAATATGAGTTTGGGGTTGGCATTACCGAAGGAAAAGGGAGTCAGCATGCTGTTCAGCCCCACCGTGAAGACTGGCATCTGCAAAGGAGGAATATTATCACCACAGCGATTGGAAAGTCATCTTAGGTTTCCTGTATTCTGGACTTCTCATCTCAATCCTGCTTGAAGAGCTGACAAATCATTAGGTCACATTATACGCCATTAGAAATTGAACACGAACGCTTAAAAATTGGGAGTGGAAGGGGAATGATGACATGTGCATCGTAAACTTATTACCAGTGGCATATTCTCTGTGGTCCTTTAAAATACAAAACAAACCCTCCTCTTCTTCAGTTAAATGACTAACTTCAGTGAAAAGATCCTGTCCTCTTCCCACCACGAATCAATTCCCAAACCATGTGACAGCACTCCAAATTTCTGTAAAGGAATTTCAAAGAATCATAGAATCGTCGAGGTTGGAAGGGACCTTTCAGATCATTGAGTCCAACCATCAACCCAACACTGCCCAAACCCCCACTGACCCACGTCCCTCAGCACCGCGTCTGCCCGGCTTTTAAACCCCTCCAGGGATGGCGACTCCACCACTGCCCTGGGCAGCCTCTTCCAATGCCTGACAGCCCTTTTGCTGAAGAAATTTTTCCTAATATTCATCCTAAACCTCCCCTGGCAGAACTTGAGGCCATTTCAGTAAGTACCGTTCATTTGAGACCTAAAACACAGCTGAGGTCAGTACTGCTACTCCAGGCATTTGTGTTTTGGCACTTCTCGGCTTGTCCTCACTCACCCCGTAGCATTTCTCTGCTGCCCTCCCCTGCACACTTGCACACCATCATTTCCCAGACCCCAACTGCCGTTCAGCACAGAGCTCTAGCCCCTTACACCACTTGAATTCCTCCCATTAGGTACATGGGACTAAAGCAGCCGGCCTCAACAGCTGGACAAGGCTGTTGCTTCTGTTTCATAAACTAGCAGTAGGACCCACTCTAGCACACTAGAATTGCTGAATTAGAGAACCGAAGAAATTCTTTTTACTGATTGCATCACTCAAGTGAACACGTACCTCAGGGTTTAAACCCGCAGTTTCATCGCAGAAGCCTATTAGGGTAAGAATCCTCCACAACTTCTGGCCAACAGAAGTTTTCAGTATCGCCTACAATACCTACCGCAGTGGCTGTTCTAAGTTTTGTGGCAGGTACGTGAATTCTTATTGCTTTTAACTGAATTACTTCTAATTCCGCTTGGTCTTGCAAAAATAAAACAACAACTAAGCTTTGAGACATCTGAGCAAACTGAACAGCCTGAAATGGTCTATAGCTCTGCTTCTGAAACAAACCGTCCATACCGTGGTTAAGGGCTCGGCTGTTTTTTGCCAAGCGGGGAAGAGTTACCTACCACGTCTCCAGGCGCCACCAAGGAGGGGGTTATATTGCCACTCTGGCTTACCGTTTCCAAGCTGTCACCTCTACAATGCTGGTAACTGCTAACAAAACTTAAAGAGATTTCTTTTAAAGCTCTTTGATTCCTGTTGACTTCTCTCATGGATTGAACATCGCCCTTAAAAATATCCCCCTGGGGGCGCCAGAAAGCAAGAAAAAATCAAAACACGTGGAGAAATAGCAGCTTCCCACCCAAGTTGTAACGGCCCCATCTCTTGTTTACAATGGGAAACAAACTGCAACAGCGGTTTTACAATTACCTCTTCCCCTCAGCTGTCACAGTACGAGATCAAATATGCCATTAACGGTAGTTTTTTTCCAAGGCCAGCTTTTCAAGGTCAAGGGACCTTAAAGATCATCCCACTCCCTGCCCTGCCCTGTGCAGGGACACCTCCCACCAGCCCAGGTGGCTCCAAGCCCCATCCAACCTGGCCTTGAACCCCTCCAGGGATGGGGCAGCCACAGCTTCTCTGGGCAACCTGGGCCAGGGGCTCACCGCCCTCGGAAGAAGGAATTTCTTCCCCACATCTCATCTCAATCTCCCCTCTTTTGGTTTCAACCCATTCCCAACGTCCCGTGGCTCCCCTCCCTGCTCCAGAGTCCCTCCCCAGCTTTCCCGGAGCCCCTTGAGGGACTGGAAGGGGCTCCAAGGTCTCCGCGGAGCCTTCTCTTCTCCAGGCTGACCCCCCCCAGCTCTCTCAGCCTGTCCTCCCAGCAGAGGGGCTCCAGCCCTCCCAGCATCTCCGGGGCCTCCTCCGGCCCCGCTCCCACAGCTCCATGTCTCTCCTGTGCCGAGGCCCCGGAGCTGGAGGCAGCACTGCAGGAGGGTCTGCCCCGTGCGGAGCAAAGGGGCAGAATCCCCCCTGCTGCCCACGCTGCTGGGGATGCAGCCCAGGCTGGGGGGGACTTCTGTGCTGCCAGCGCACGTTGCTGGAGTGTGTGGAGCTTCTCATCCACCAACACCCCCAAGTCCTTCTCCCCAGGGCAGCTCTCCAGCCATTTTCCACCCAGCCTGGACTTGTGCTTGGGGTTGCCCCGACCCAGGTGCAGGACCCTGCTCTTGGCCTTGTCAAACCCCATGAGGTTCACACAGATCCACCTCTCCAGCCTGCCCCAGTCCCTCTGGATGGCATCCCATCCCTCCGGCGTGTTGCCTGCTCCACACAGCTTGGTGTCATTGCCAAACTTGCTGAGGGTGCCCTTGATCCCACTGTCCATGTTGCCAACAAAGACGTTAAACAGCGCTGGTCCCAGTACCGACCCCTGAGGAATGCCACTCGTCACCGGTCGCCACATGGACATTGATCCATTGACTGCATACCTAATCTAAATATCTAATATCTAATCTAAATTTACAGAAAGAAGGTATTCTACTCAAAAGCCCAAAAGCATTGCTCAAATCAACTACATCGATCATTGGTAGGCAACTACATTGACTTGACATAAGAAAAGCTTCACTGGGCTCAGTTCATACAATTCACCACAAGATTATCTCCTGTAACAACGCGAGCAGTGCTAGCCTAGCTATGGAGTAACAGTATAAAAATAAGCAAATACCCAACCAAACCCAGCAGCAGCACTCCTGTAACTTTTTCAGCTGAGGATTTCAAAGTACTTTTCAGACTTCGATTACATCTCACAATGCACTGTCAGAAGACAAATGAAAAACACGCAGACTTCTTTTACAACTCAAATAAAACCACATAAACTCCATTTTTCCAGCCAAGACACGGGGACATCATTTACCAGGTAACTACTGAACAAAGCTTGTCAAAGAACAGGGGGAAAAGCTCATTGCCTCTTCTTGCACAACACTGTCAACAGTTCAAAAACCCAGAGAACTTCAATGATGCACAGCCAAGTGAACAGCAAATGACCCAGGAACAGAAGCACGTGACCAAAGAACAAGACAACAAAAAGACACGAGAGAGGAAGACAGAGGAAAACCATTTGAGAATAGGAGCATGGCATCTCTGGAGACAGGAAGAGAGTACGTGACTTTATCAACAAAAAATGGGGTTTGCTTGAGGGAGCTAAACAGAGAGCAGTGTGGGAGCGGAACTGCTACAAGGCTAAAGAAGGAAAATGAGAGTGTTTTGGCCCGTTCAGTTGTCAGGATTCTCGTTAAGCCTCTAGTGGCTAGACATTTGTAACTACCTTTTCTTCTGGAAGAGGCGCTCACACCAAGAGGGCCTTCATGACTTTCCTGTCCATAGTCTACTTCACCTGACATTTATGTCGATACAAGACTTCCATGGGATGGTGTGGAAATGCAAGGAAAGAAGGTGACAGCTCGATGGGAAGGCAAATCTTCCCCTCCTGCTCGTGGCTGACTGGAATGGGGAGTAAACCTCAGAGCCATCCCACAAACAAGGGGAAGTGGAGGCAATCTTTCAAGCAAAGCAGCTTACCATCAAAAGGCGAAAGCTCAGGCTTTTAACGGGCAGAAAGTGACAGGTAACAGAACTAGACACATGATACAAGTCTGAACAGGTCTGAAATCCTGCGAAGAGGATTTTGTACTGATTGCTTAGGACATAAGCAATTAGTTGCTTCTTTTTTGAGGTAATCAAAATGTCGCTGTAACATGCTGGATTGCCTCCAAAATATTTTGCTCTGTATAAAATTAGAGACAGGAGTCTTTGGCTACATTTATAGTAGTTCTTGAACACATTTAATTTACATTCCCAGGTGCTGAGGCCAGTTGGCATGGAATAACTTGCTTATGCTTTGAAACTCATCAGCTTCAAAAACTGCATCTAATTCACCTATGGAGAATGGTCCCCGAAACACCCTCACTCTAAAACTTGGTCTGGAAATTGTTTGCAAGAACACTACTTGGCAACGAGCAAGTGTGCCATGGACCTCCACGTGGTGTAGGCAAGAAGAAGCCATGCCACACGCAGCTCACGTAAAAGCTGCTGCTGCTCCGACGCCAGAGCTGGAAATTCAAGAGTCACTGCTGTAATTCCACTTTCTATCAAAGCACCTGGTTTCTCTCATTTCTGAGGGAGTCCGATTTGCCTCTTGGAGTGCTCCCAACTGCAGAAGACATTGTCTACGAAAACCTTGTAGAGAGTAACTTGCTCTTGCAGGAGAAATATGGCCTAACTTGAACCACAGAGCAGTTCCTTTCACACAGGGGTGAACAAGACCTGAGAGACTAGAGAAAAAAAAATCTGAAGACGACTGCCTTTGCCTCTTACCTGTAGAATAAAAGAAACCAGTTCAGCTTTTATCCCTGCAATGCCATCTTTCAGGACCTGAACTACATGCAAAGACCCATTCTGAGAAGAGAGGAGCTCTTCAAAATACTCCTTAGAAAAATGGTGAGTTATTCTCAGGTGCTGCAAAATGATGAAGACCAGTGAAAATTGTGTCCCCTTCCATGGAAAACCCGATGCACCTTCCACAAACACTCACAGAATTGTGCATTCTGTAGAGGTTTGTAGCACAGCAAGAAAACTGGTATGGATGAAATGTGTGTGAGACTGAGGAAGAGACTGAGCTAACAACACAGCAAGGGTTAATTTCCTCCTCTCTCTCATTTCCTTATTAGAGCTAAGTATCTGTAACACAATTCATCATGACACTCCCTTTGGCAGCTGCTGGTTTTAACTAAACACATATTCACATCAGATAAATGCACTTTAGTGCTGTCTGTGTCATAAACTTCTACAGTGATCACATACTCTCGCTTCACTTCCAGTATCCACCTGTCTCCCGGGCAGACAGTGAAACCTGAAATGAAACACGTGGGTTTGCTCCCGAGAACAATCAACAGCAACTAATGGTGGTAACGCATTTTTCATTAAGAAATACAACTCTATTTATCAAAAGTTATTCGTCTGCAGATTCATAACAGAAGCACTCCTAAATTGGCTTGGAAACCTGAAGTTTGCACCACATTTTGTCCTAGAGCAGTGAGTGCCAGCGATGCTAATTTCTGTAACGGAGACATCTCTCTGCTGCCAATAAACAGATTTCTCTGCAGGATGGAGAAGGAGAGCCACGAGGCAGCCAGCACTTAAGGTCACCGTGAAACTTTTCTGGATAGGAATTAGTGACTGAAGCAGAAAGGCTCTCATTATTCATCCTCCGAAGTATCCAGTATCATGTACAAACTAATTCTTGAATCTAAACACTCTCCAGCAAAAATAGTTCAGCAAGCAGCCCAAAAGCAGCACAAAGGCAATCATGACACATGCTTTCCAAGCTCCGAGGCCCATTTCCCTGCTGTTAATCTTGAGTTTAGTTAATTACTTTGATTTAGAGAGCAGCCCATCAAACGGAGAAAAGCCAACTCCAATTTTCAAAACAATGCTCTTGAAAAGATGCAGTCTACTTTTGCCTTAAGATTTAGATGCCCACGGCCAATACAATGGATGCAATTCTCCCATAAAGATGTTCCTCATCAAAAAAAAAAAAAAGAAATGTCAGAGTTTTACGATCGAGCTTTCATTTTCTTATTACATAAAAATCCAGCTTCTACAACAATCAGGAAGACCAGATGCAGCTTGCATGTGAACATCTTTGTACTTGTATAGGAATTCTTTCATGATTTTCATTTTATTAAAAGAAAATCCAGACGTCCTCAGAGAGCCCAAGTAACTACTCTGCGAAGTTAAAGCATTCACAGAAACACAGAATCAGATCCCAAAATTTTACTGAAGGGCAGCAACACTTTGGGCACATTTAGATTGATAGAATCATCTAGGTTGGAAGGGACCTTTCAGATCATTGAGTCCAACCATCAACCCAACCCTGCCCAAACCCCCACTGACCCACGTCCCTCAGCACCGCGTCTGCCCGGCTTTTAAACACCTCCAGGGATGGCGACTCCACCACTGCCCTGGGCAGCCTCTTCCAATGCTTGACAGCCCTTTTGGTGAAGAATTTTTTCCTAATATCCGTCCTAAACCTCCCCTGGTGCAACTTGAGGCTGTTCCCTCTTGTCCCATCGCCTGTTCCTTGGGGGAAGAGCCCGACCCCCCCCCCCGGCTACCCCCTCCTTTCAGGGAGCTGTAGAGAGCGAGGTCTCCCCTCAGCCCCCTTTTCTCCAGGCTGAACACCCCCAGCTCCCTCAGCCGCTCCTCGCAGGACTCCTGCTCCAGACCCCTCACCGGCTCCGTTGCCCTTCTCTGGACTCGCTCCAGCCCCTCAGTGTCTTTCCTGGAGTGAGGGGCCCAAAACTGGACACAGCACCTGAGGGGGGGCCTCACCAGTGCCGAGTTCAGGGGGACGGTCACTGCCCCAGTCCTGCTGGCCACACTCCTGCTGGTACGGGCCAGGGTGCTGTTGGCCTTCTTGGCCCCCTGGGCACACTGCTGGCTCACGTCCAGATGGCTGTCGACCAACACCCCCAGGCCCTTTTCCGCCGGGCAGTTCTCCAGCCACTCTGCCCCCAGCCTGGAGCGTCCATGGGGTTGGTGTGACCCAAGGGCAGGACCACCACACACCACTGGCCTCGACCCATCGGCCCAGCCTGACCAGGCCCCTCTGCAGACCCTTCCTACCCTCAAGCAGGGTAGGATTTAGCTTAAAGGCGGAAACGGGACCGCGAGTGCGGGCGGAGGAAGAGCAGAGCAGGCGGCCGAGCCCGCCCCAGCCCCTCACACCGCAGCCACAATGGCGCCGGCGGCACAGCTCCCTTCCCGCGCGCCGCCGCCGCCGCCCTGCGCATGCGCGACCCAGCCCCCCCAACGGCGTCCCGCGCACGCGTGCTGCCGCCTGCCGAGCGGCGACCGGGCCGCAGCCCCGCGGGGATCAGCAGTTCCCGCCGGAACGACTGAGGTAAAAAAGGGCGGACTCGCTCTCCCACAGGCCCGCTTTTGCTCTCCGGGCCCGGGAAGCAGGAGGCAAGCTTGGCCTTACCTCAGTCCCGGTCTCCCCCGCCGTCAGGGGCGGGCACCGCGCTCCCTCCCCCCACCGCTCCCGACTCCCCCTCAGGCCCAGAGAGAGCAACTCACACACAGTAAAGCTCTGTAGCCAGACAGCAGCGTGGAGGGATTGGTTTTTATTTCAAAAGACAGTAAGACAATTTTTCAATTTAGTATCAAAACACTTGATAAGGTTCTTTTCTCCAGATTGGCCCCTAAAACTGCTACAACCAAGCAGCATGCTCGAGCACAAGCTACACGCCACGAGCTTGACACATCTCCACACTCACGCCTCACAACAACTACACATCAGCAATGCACAGCAAGATGGCTTGTACCTTATTAAGACACTAAGAGCACTCCTGGCCAGGAGGGAAGGCCTCAGCTCCCTCCCTCAGGGTAGGCAAAAAAAACCAAAAAACAAAACCCACCAAACAAACTTCCCCAAGAAAACAAGGCTGTTGTACTTAAGCTGTTAAGTGTAACCCAGCAATGAGCGATAAAGCTTGGTGCATCAGCACTTAGTGAAGGCAGATTCAACGCCTGTGTAGCAATGGGTTAGAGGGGCCGTGGCTTCTCTAAGCCTACCAGGAAAGGAAGTGGCCAAGGGGGTGGGGGGAGGGAAGGGAAACAAGCCCTGTGAAGGTTCAATTGTTCAGATAACAGGCTTGGCTTTAAAAAAAAAAAAAAAAAAAACACACACAAAGTTTCCTTTTTCCCAAGTTGCTTCTTCACAACACAGAGAGTTACCTTAAAGCTGAGAAACTGAACTGCTCTTTTGGCAAACAGCTCCTGGAAAGGAAGTTTTCCCAACAGGCTGCCATTCCTAGCCCGGCTACTCTGATTCAGTGGCCCACAGCCAGGAACTGTCACACCCTCCTTCCTCCCCCGACAAAGCAGGGCGGCCCAGAGCTGATTAACAGAAGGTTAACACCGAATTTTAAAGCCAAGAGCTTTGAAGTGTAGCTCACCAGCCTCAGAGTTATTTGGAATGTTTACAATGGTTGCTACAAAAAAGGTAGTTACAAAATGTATACATCTCAAACATGCTCCCCAAACATTATTGCATTGTTCATTTCCCTTAATAATGCTGTTTGAAGCTCTGCCCAACCTGATGGCCTTTAACCCTGAGGCAAAGAAGATTTGTGTTTGGTCAAGTTGGCAACAGAAAGTAAACTCTGGTCCCCAAGGGTTAGAGGCCAGCAGCGGCTGGGCTGGCCCCCCCAGGCATCATGTGGCGGAGGCGGTGGCAGGGATCCATTACATCTCGTTCAGGTCTAGCAGGGTCTGGTCCAGCATTCTTTGCGTGCAGAGATGCTCCTCTTTGGTGGATTTCAGTTTATCTGGCAGGAAGCAAGAGTCAAGAGTTACAAGTTGGCTTCAGACAACTGAGAAAGCTTGGCCACAGAAAGCTTGCGCTAGTAGCCCCTTCCCAGCACGCTGCCGCAGCAAGTCCTCGGGCCGGGGGTGCCTGGCTGGGTGCAGCTAGAAGCTCTGAGGTTACCTGGCTCATCTGTAGCCCTTGCCTCTCACATTGCCGGTGCTCCCAGTCGGCACGGTGCTCACGATGTACTTTTAGGCAGTGCTTAGGCAGTGTTTTGCATGCAGGTGCCTCTGACTGTAGCTAGCTTTCCCCAGGGCTTCAACGCCTCCAGACAGCAGACCCCCATGGCCCAGCAAGCCACCCAAGAGCAACGCAGAGGTAAAAAATAAAAAATCCACACTTAGAAATCACCCCCCTGGAAGGACAGCTGGTGGTGCTCCCCGCTTTCCCCCCCCAGCACAGGACAGAGATGCCAAGCTGGTCACCGAGACCGTAACTACCTAGCAGCAGGGAGCAGACAACCGTGCCTCAAGGACAGCGGGGAAGAGGCTGTTGTCAGTGAAGGGCAGGCAGGGAGCAAGAGCGAGGGTGCTACAACTCTGCCCAAGACTCCAGGCAGCTGCACAGTCAATTCTCACATGTTCCTTAAGCCAGGAGGAGAGCTCAGACCAGCAACTAGCGCTCTAGGTAGGCTTTACTCCAAAGGTGAGCCCACCCACATCACTGAAGACATCCACACGCTGGGACACCGGACAGACAGGCTGTAGAAAGATGTCCTTTAGGCACAGGCAGTTTCTCAAAGCCACTCCCCAACCTCCCCAGGGTCAGAAACCGTGCACAGAGCGAGAAGCAGCCTTCCTAGAGCACTAGCAACTGCGGCACGTAAAGATTCCCTGCAAGCACTCAAGACACAGCTTCATGCTGTGGATTTCAGGAGTTGCTTTCAAGGTGTCCATGAGCTTTCCCAAACGGTTCTGGGGCTCTGCAGCTGCACTGGGCTCAGGCCCCGGGACTGACCGCTTCCCCCAAACCTTCTAGGTTAGGACTCAACTATATAGGAAAATACTACAGGTGTGCAGTCGTTACAGACCACGAGGTCAGTCATTTATTGTTAGAAGCCATTATTCCATGCAGCAGGAAATCCTACAGTCATTCAGCTAACAGTAAATTAAGTCGTAGCACTCAACAGGCATCTACTAGCAGACATAAGCCTAACTTCACCCCACCCCTCTCCTGGTGGGTACAGCCGTTCTGGTTCCATGGAGGAGCCAGGCAGGACCCCCTGGACAAGGGAACAAGACTGATGAAAAAACAGCCAAGTTTGAGGGTTATTTCACCAAGAATAGAGGTTACCTTTATAAAAAAAATAAAACAACAAAAAAACCCGAACTCTTAAATTAGAGGACCAATTCAAGTGCCCCATTAAATAGCAGCAATTGCATAAAATTTGCAAGTCTGCCGGTCTTAAGAATGATCAGATTTCACTGTGGTCCACAGCACTGGTGGTCGCAATAAGCTTGTTTAATGGCATTAGAGGGCCCCCTTCTCAGTCACACAGATCATGCAGCGTTAACTTCAGCTCGTTAGAGAGCAGGCGGTTTTTCTCAAGCTGGCTGTACAGGCGCTCTGCGGCAGCAACAGGATTAGGGGAAACAAGAGGAAGAGAGAAAAAGAGAGAAAGGGAAGGTTAGTAGAATACCAAGATGAGCACATCAAATAAGCTGCCTCCATAACGCGTGTCTCTGAGAATCACATCTAGGCTATTACACAGATGAAGCCGGGGAGAACAAAGGTTGGTCTTAGTCTAACTTGCATTTCAGGTCAGGAGGATCACAGAGGAAGCCAAGTGCAGGCAGAAATGGAAGTGCCACCACGGGCTTGCAAAGGCAAAGAACAGAAGAGGAGAACACCAGAAGAGGAGCCTGCACGCTGGGCTGTACTCAGGTAAGGAGACAGACTTGGGATGTGCTTTAAGCCTGTGGAGCACTTCGCAGAAAGTAGTCCTACCACAGCTGAACCAGAAGCACCTTCCAGAGTGACCACACAGCAGTGGGATTAATGGGGTTTTAGCAGTAGGACAGGGACACCAGAAGAACTGAGAATGACATACCTCATACCTGACCTGGAGGACACTCCTCCAAGGACATGCCTTTATGCCATACTAACAACCCACCACATCCAGACAAGGACTGAAGGCAGTATCTGCGTCAGGTACAGGAGAGAGGAAGTTCTGGAGCACAGGCTCCTGTTTTACGTCTGCCCCCAGAACAACCCAATGCGTGGGGCACAAACTGCCTTCACCTCACACCCAGTCCCTGTCCTTACAGCCTCACAGGGCTCTAGCGGCCACGCTTGTCCCCAAGGCTGGTACCAAGCACATGTGCTCATCAGCAGCTCCAGGGAAAGGGAGAACCATTCTGATCATCTCCCAGGACAGGTCACCTCTCAGGGCCACTGTACTGCCGTGCAGCCTGTCAGCCACAACCAGCCCCCAGAGAACCAGTTCAACACCTATCTCTGCCCACCTACACGGAGTTCTCAGACTGGGAGGATCCTGCGCAATTCCTGCATCTGGGGGAATTCCAGGCAGTGAAAAGTCCTTCTGTGACAGCTTCCAGCCTGGCAGAACTAATCATCACAAACTGCAGCGACACACACAGTGTGCTGCCTCCAGCTGATGAGTGAGCATAAAGCACAGCAATTCTTGTTGGCCTTAGGCTTCTCCTCAAATCCTGGTCTACAAGGTCCCTAGGAATCTAGGGCACGCTCTGAAGGGCATCCACACCATTCCTCATTGCTTTCAAGCCTAGGAACGTTTTGCTCTCGAAGACGACTTGGCCAGGTAAGATTCAGGACACTGAGTTAAGCTGTTCACATGGAGCAGCCAAAGCACGTCCCCCTCTGCAGAGTGTCTCTGCCCAGTCCCTCCAGCGTGACAGCCACACACGAGGGGGGAAGCTCACCCTCCGCTCCTTTCAGCCCTCAGCACCCGCTCTAGCTGCGCCTCACTCTGCAGGACAGAAGGTAGCAATGCTGATTGGTTATCCCTTCTTTAAAGCCACCAAGGGACCAAGCAACAGCCAGAGAAGCCACCAACTTGAGCCCCGCCACAGTCTAACTAGAAGTTGAGGAAAGCTGCGGTACGGGAGACAGGTACACCCCATCCTGGCCTACAGCAGAGCCTGCTTTGCACATCAGCTACTGCTGCTGCTAGTGACTTGCTCTCTGGCCTCCAGGCTGGTTCTGAGCAGGTAGGCTGGGCACCCTGATGCCAGTCTCCAGCCCCCCAGGTGATCAGGGCTGGTCCTGGGTCTCCAGAGCGGCAGAGGATGGGAGTGAACTGCCATCAGAAGTACCAGTGACTGCAGGCTGGTGCAACGGCTCTCGGCCTTCGAGCAAGGGTTTCTGCTTCTAGACAGGGACCTGATGATCCACCCGCATGAGGGAACAGACTGAAGTAACTAGCATGACCCTTCCCATGCTCAGCTCTGCTGGGGCTAGCTCCAGTGTTTGTTTGGCTGCTCCCTTCTCCACCCAGCCCGCAGGGCAGCCTTACTAGCCATCCTTGCAACCTGGGGAGCTCCAGGACCTGTGCCTCCTGGTCAGCTAACCTGCATTTGCAGCACTCCTGAGTCAACAGCCCAGCTCACAGTAACCAGCCCACACAAGCCTCACAATCCAGTCAGACCAGAAGCCTCTCAAAACCTCCCAGGGCAGAAGTTGCATCACCCACCCATCCATCACCCAGCATGGAATTCCATCAGGACAAGCAGGAAAAGGGCCTGCCACAGCCCAGCCTTCGATAAGATCGCTTGCAACACCACTGTGCAACAGCAGAGCCACCAGTTCCACACAGTGCGAGTCAGTAATAAACCCACTGCTGACAGGACCTCCCCATGAGGAGAGAGGCTCTTTCACAAGGGCAGGGTGCCACCTCCCACCTGGTGAGAACTGGCAACGGAGCGCTGGGCTGGAAGCCTCCACACACCCGGACACTTGTGACAGAAGCCCTGTCACTCCCACAGGATGTAGAGCCCCTACTCCAGCTGCAGGTTTGGTTACTGAGGAGTTATGGCTTCTTGCTTTGTAGGTCTTACAGGGCACAGTTATTGTCCCATACCCAAGGAGAGTCAGACCACCACCTGCCAGAGCTTTCCAGGCTATTACCCTTTGAAATTCCTTGTGGGAATGCTCCCTCCTTCCCCACCCAGACCTGGCAGAGAGGGGATAGCCCTGACACAGAAGACAGAGTGAGAACAGGCTGGGGCAGTTGAGCGTGTCTGGACTATCCTTACAGCTGGTGCCATTTGTGTGGAGAACGGAGTGACACAAACCTGAGGAAACCACGGGAGGTGTCCCATTTCATCAAAACTCTGCTCATGAAGGGCTCTTCGGGCACTGTGGCAGATGAACCAATCCAGAAAGGAAAAAAGTATTTGACAAGCCACCAAGAGGCAGCACATACAGTTACGAGAGGCTGATCGGTGTTATGATACCAGAGCAACTAACAACAGACTCAGACCGGCGGTGACGCACGTCAAGTGTTTGCAGCCTGCCGCCAGCTGCAGTGCTCAGTGTACAGCTCCGTGCCACGCTCCCAGGAGGATCCTCTCACCCCCAGCCCTTGCACGGGGAAGGGAGGACTCTGCAAAACACAGATTCCCTGGCTCGAGTGCCCACAGCCCTGCTGTGGTGCATTCTCATTCCTGAAGCAAGGGGCCATCCATCCCTCCCAACAGGCAACACCTCGCACCCAAACAGTCCTGGCCAACTGGAAACCAGCCAGACCTTACTTGATATTTATTAGCTTTCACACCCTGACAGTGACTATCAGGTATGGTGACTTCCCACTGCAAGCCAGCATTTGGCAGCCGAGGCCAGTGAACATTACAGAGCAGGCAGGTGTGAGGAGTGTCTTCAGCCAGGCTGAAGCAGGCACAGCTCGAGGACCTCCTGCTACAGACCCCAGCCTCCCATTTGGCCCTACAGTGCATGCTGCGTGCCAAGGCACCCTTTCCAGAACTGCAATTCACATCTGTGAGCCAATAAGACACCCAAAGGGAAAAATCCAGTGCGTTAATGAAGTCTTGTGTATTCCACCATGGGTGATGAGGGTTACACTGGTTTGAAGGCAACGTTGAAACAGTTACTCTAAAGCAGCAAGTGGTCGCTGGAAACCCATTTCTCAACAGCACCGGCCGTTCCATTCAACTTATACAAGAGTTGTTTTCCTTAAAAATTGTGACATCATGCTCAAGCAAGAGGCAAGAGAAATACAAAAGGAGCTTTATGGCTCTACACAAGATATGCAGATGAGAACAACATACTCCCAGCTACACCCAGACATTGAAAGGGCAGCCCCTCAGAGCACAGCAGTGTCTGGCACATCGGGTCAAAACAGTGGGAGCTTTGTTTAGGAGCAAGGGCAGCATAACCAGGGGGCTGCTGCTGTCAAGCTTCAGCGTCTTTACAGCACTCGTTCCCAGGGATGCCCTGTGCACAGTAACTGGAAAAAGGTACTGGAATTCAGAGCGAGATGACAAG
The DNA here is from genome assembly GCF_963924245.1 of Chroicocephalus ridibundus. NCBI lineage: Eukaryota > Metazoa > Chordata > Aves > Charadriiformes > Laridae > Chroicocephalus > Chroicocephalus ridibundus. Next base: position 1,452,105 of record NC_086304.1, on the reverse strand, counting down.
AGCGTGAATGCAGGGTGCAGATGCAGAACTAGCCATCAAGCAGAGAGGCAAATCCAAAGTGGAGTTTGGAATCACAAGACTTATCTGTGTGAGACAGAAGGAGACACTAATTTTAAGAGAAAGTTTAAGTGTTTGTGCACAGCAAACTTGGCTTAGGGAGCTTTCGGACACTAGCGTTGTAGTCGCGTTAAGGCTCTTCCTCTGCAGTGCAAGTACCTGGCCTCTCCTTGGTTAGTGGTAAGGACCGTGCGGAGCAGCTGTTAGCAGAACCCACTACAAATCCGAACAAAAAGCCGAGTAGCAAAGTTGCAGAAACATACGAGTTCAGCTACTTCCACAGATCGGTTCATGATCCAGCCCATCTCAAGCCTGTTATGGCAATTCCTAAGGAATCCACTTGAGCGCTATCCACGGCCTCTTCCAGGAGGAATCCCGAGACCATGGCCCAGTGGCTCCAGCAGCCAACTATAAGCTGCAGTACCTTAGGAAGCCTTTCCCAGTGGGACTGGGAACTGCACTCAGAGTTCAAGTCAGAACCCTTTCAGGCCAGCACAGCACTTAGTGTTACACATGCAGATCACAAGGACCTAGAGTTAGAATACAGCATGCTGCAGGGAAGCCTCCACAGTCCTCGAGGCAGAGATCTGTAGAAGTAACCTAGACAACACAGTGCCATCGATTCTCCAGCTATGAAAATCACAGCAAACCAAGCAAGCTCTGGCGGTCTAGCCTGCTGAAGCGAGAGGCAAACACCAGCCAGCTCATATTTACATGGAAGTCATGTCATTCAGGGCGTGGTCCAGTTCCTCACTAATTGCTTTGTACTTCAGTTTCTGGGCATAGAGCTCATCTAGAAGAGGTTTAGGAGGAGAACAAAAGGGAAACAATGAGGGAAGGCAGAGTTCTTCCAACACCCTGGGGCAGGAAAAGCAGTATGGGATTCATGAACAGAAGAAAATGAAGTTAGATGTGGAGCCATCACGACTCTGCATTAGTTCCTGACAATGAACAGGAGGGTTCCGACAGCCCGAGGACAGTCTGACCAGCAAGTGCCTTCCAGGATTACAAGCCAGCTCTGAGGGGAGCAGAGCCAAGAACTCAAACCACATCAGCTTGTGAGAACAAGCTGCCCAGCCAGGTCAGCAAAAACCACTGACAGGAGGAGGAGCAGGGAAGGGCAACTCCATCCACTTAGGGAGAAGCTTGCCACGCCTAAGGAAGGCACAGATCAATCAAGGTGCTTTGTTCTCACCTTCAGTCTCAATACAAAAGCATGCTTGGGAGAAGCCAGTCACATAATAGTCCCAGGCATCAGAGGGAATTCCCTTTCTGTAGCTAGGCAGTGAGAGCCCAACAGACAGGCCACATCTGTGTCCTCCATCAGGTAATGGAGCAGATCACCTGCCTTCAGGGAAGGAGGCAGGCCTGAAACTCTGCACTGATGCACTCCCTGAGCACCGCGCAGAGCTGGCACCGACTTCTCCCAGCTCTGGCTGCCTAGGTACAGGACAGCTGGTAATGTTGTTAACAGCTCCACAGAGCCCAGAGAACTTTGTCAGTTGTCATAAACTAGGTCACTTCAGCAGCAAGGCCGGAGACTAGAGCCAGCTCTCGATCAATGTGTTTCAAGGGGAGCATGCAGGGATTTGGCAGAGTTTTTGCAGTTCCAAATAAAAGCTTGCCCTGGATCATGAGGTGGCTCAGATTGCTGCTTGGCAGCAGTTCTGGAACAGCTCAGCTGACACCATTGCTATTTCTAGATTAAAAAAATCTCCCAAGTGACTCCAGATGGTAGGATGTGGCTTTGAATCTCCAAGACCTAGCACTAAAAGACCAGAAAGGCACATGCTGTTGTCGAGGCAGGAGGCCTGTAAGAGTTTTGGTTTACCAGCACCACCACTCCAGCCACAACCCCAGATTTAAGGGCAGCAGTTGGAACCTTCTCCTTCCATGGCCTGGCAAAAGGCAAGATTCTGCGATGGCTGGCCTCAGGAGTGCTCCCCCAAAGTACTGTGAAACCAGGAACAGGAGGAAAAAAAAAAAAAAAAAAAACCATCCTTGTCACAGGCTGACCACCACACTGCATGGATGGGGCTTCCAGTGATTTAATCTTGAACCAGGAGCGATACTGGTCTTAAGTCTTCATGGGGGCTGTTTCAAGACTTGCAGCAACACTGTCTACAGCAGACAGCCACGTACATGAGATTCTGCACACAAGTATGTTATCGTAACCAATTCCTGTTGGGTTCAGGCATTTTTTCCTACACCACTCCTTAAATTGGAGCACAGGAATCCAGTTACATTCCTGAGGACATCACAGCCAAGACACACCAGCCGCAGTATCTGTCACCATCAGTCAGATATGGCAAGGTGTTTGGATCGAGAGCTTGAGGCCTGCCGCAGCACAGCCAGGGAACTGTTGCAGAGCAGATACACGGGGCATGACTCTTGAGCCCAGAGGCACCGAGCCTCACCTCAGAAGCCGAGTTAGGTCATGCTCCATGTACTGGGGAGCAGAGCAGTGTCTCCACTCTCCAACTATCTGGGAGACAGCCTTCCTTCCTCAGCTCCCCACTTCTCACCACATATTCTTTGGCTTCCCATCCCCAGAATGTACCTTCCAAATCATCAATTGTCTTCTCCAGCTTGGCTACAGACCGTTCAGCAAATTCAGCACGGGTCTCCGCCTGCCAGACAGAAGCATGCCAGTTAGTACAACAGCTTTGGGATGCAGCAAAGGACTACAGAGGCATCAGCTGAGGACATGAATTCTCCCACCCAATCAAGCTGAGGCCGGCTTACCCAGCCAGGCCATCCCAACATGGTCACTCACCTCTTTGAGTTTATCAGTCAGGATCTTGATCTCTTCTTCATATTTATCCTCTTTTTGAGAGTACTGTGGAAAAGGAAAGGAGTTGGCAATGAGAAGCCCCAGGTATCTCCCACTCCAGAAAGCCCACAGCTACAGAGGGAGACTTAAACTCCTCACTGCAGTGCACGTGCCCACAGAAACTTCCAACTAGGAGTTGTTCACACCCCTACTCTAGTCCAAGAGAACTGGGTCAGGCAGCAAGTCCCACACAATGCACAAAACACACACTTGGGCACAGAAAAATTCTCATCCCAGCAGCATAAACATCTTGGCTGGTCGAGTCTGCCCCGAGGCGGGGAAGGGCAGCCAGACTTCCCACACTCCCAGCTTCTACAGTCAACGTTAGCCCTGCACGGAAATCCGTTAGCTCTCCCAGGAGAGCAGGCACAGCTCTCCTTGCTTGCTTAAGGCTGCAGTTGCATCATTTCCATCCCAGTGGGTGCTCTGCTGTCACACACCCTCCTAGCAAAACAGAAATCTTTCTGGCCCTTGGACAAGCAGCCCTACCTTCTCAGCCTGAGCCTCAAGAGACTTGAGATTGTTGGTGACATTCTTCAGCTCTTCTTCCAGCTCGGAACATTTACTGTGGGTTTTCGTAAATAAAGGAGGGGAAAAAGGAAAAGAAGTGGGAGGGAAAGACAGGAGACACAAGAAGTGAATCCACGTGCAGGGAAGATCAGGAAGTTCACTAGGATATGGTCTGTGATCAGACTGGATGGGACCCTGCTTTCAGGCACTTGTGCGGAAAGCAAGTTCCCGTCCCGCCTCCAAGTTCATATTTTAAGTATTCTGCCAGCACATGCACAGGGCACTGAGCTGAGCAGCTGAGATATGGACACAGATTTCTGCCAGACCTGGAGTCTTCCGGTAGAAACTGCATGTTTAGTTTGCTGTAAGGAGGGAAGCTGTTCTGACAGACAGATGGACAGCCACCACCACTCAGACAGGAATATTTATGGGCAGAGAGGACAAAACATTCCAGGAGAAAGACGCAGTTAAGCTGAGGGAAGGAGCGTAGCAAGAAGACCACAAGAGTTCTTGTTTAATGGTTCGAGAAGGGAAAGGTTAGTACCTTTTCTTCGGCAACAGACAGACACTTCAAGTTCTGGTCCATCACTCTGATCTGCTCCTGCAGCTCCCGGCAACGACTGTTAGTGACGGTCACACGATGGCACAAGCCAGGTGGGGACAAGGGTCAAAAGGAGCACCAATATAACACAATACCGCAGAGCAAAAAAAGGGGGTAGGGGAGAAACACAAAAGAGTCATGGTCATGACATGCATGTCTGGGCAGGAAGCACAGAGCTACTGCTGCGTGCACACTAACTTTGTTAGACAAGGCCCAGAGAACAGAGAAGCCCTGACCAGCTCCTCAAGGACCAGCTCGAGCATCCAAACACATGAAAGGAGCCCAAACATCACAATCTGCGTGTCTGCTCCGAGCAGAGGAAGTCCAGCTTGCTGCTCAGCAGTGCAGAAGCCTCTAGTAGTTACTGCAAATATTTTAAGGGGCCAGAGACCAACCTCAGCCGCAGTTCTGACCACGGACATCCCACATGCCACTCTGCTGCTTTAGGACAAGTGCTGTGCATACACGTGCCCCATAGCAATGTGTAGGATGTAGTGACCACACGTACAAAGCAGTGCCGGTGAATACCGAGTGGAGAAGGATTCTCTGGCCTCACTAACCAGGGAGGCCCTCCATGCAAAGGGGCAGAACGTCTCCACTACAAGGCAAATCACACCATCGCAAACTCCACATCCTCTGTGGATCTAATCCTGTTCTAAGCAGGAGAGTGTTTCCAGCTCTTTCACCTAAAGCTCTAAACCCACCCTGTGCTTCAGGCCTTGTGTAACAAGGTTAGAAATGCGGTGTTAGTTCCCATGCAAAGGTAGACATGCCGGTTACATGCAAGCAGATTACTCACGACTCTGCAAGCTCAGCTCTCTCTTCAGTACGCTCCAGATCTCCTTCTATGATCACCAGTTTCCGAGCAACCTGGAAGGAAGAAATGGAGTTAAGAGGAAGGAAGGTGATTCTGTACTTGTAGGCTGTGCAAGACAGTAAGGTAACGCCTGCAGGAGTCACTGGAGCTGCCAGAGTCTTTTGGCTAAGGGGAACACTGATGTAGCTCTGCTTAGAGACAGGTTCTCCCCCCAGATTCATTGCAGAAAGCCCTGCCTGCAGGAAGAGGAACCGCCTCTCCTGGCCAGGGTCTGCTGGACTTGAGCATCCAAAGGTCTCACCTCCTCATACTTCCTGTCTGCCTCCTCTGCAATGTGCTTGGCTTCCTTCAGCTGGATCTCCTGCAGTTCCATCTTCTCCTCATCCTTCAGGGCTCTGTTTTCAATGACTTTCATGCCTCTGCCCAAAAGAAAGCACAGGGAGGGGAGATGCATGAAAGTCCTGTACAAGCCAGCAGTGTAATGACTTTCAGAGCATTAGCTGTGCTCCCCTGGGACCACGTTGCTTCCTTATGAGCTGCAACACCTCTGAGTGCAGAAGACAGCACAGGAAGGCAGCCATCGCTGAGCTGATGCAAATACAGCAACCTCGATTGCTCAGAATTAACTGTTTCTTGGAGCATTACTCCAGCAGCTCATTGGGCCCCTGGACCAAAGGAAACGTGGTGCTGCCGAGAAGAACAAGCCAGGCTGTTTTAGGGACTCCACATAGCTGAGCCAAGCGTTTTCCAGGCTGGAACACAGGAAGAGCCAAGTCCATCTTTATGGCAGGGCATCAGCTGGGTCAGGTTGCTCCCTACAGCGTGCGCACCGATGAAGCACATCAGCCAAGTGGAAGTGGACCGCTCCCCTCTGAATCACACTGCCAGGTCAGAGGACGGCTGCCAGAAGGGAGGATGCTGGCAGAGGCAGTAGGAAGAGAGACTTCCCCACCAGCAGCCACCTTCACGAGTCCACAGTGTCCCAGAGCCCACTTATTTCTTTTCCCTGTGAGGTGGGGAGGCATGGTAGCACACAGCACTTACTCGCTCCTTCACCTCAGGTTCCAGGATACCCTCTCAAGGCCAACAACAATGTTTTAGTTGCTTCATATAAGCGGGTACCAACTCCCACATCCCGCCTTGATGTGGTATCTACTTCCCACCCTCCAGGAAGCCCAAGAGGTTGATGGCACCAGGCCCTCAGTCAGGAGCACGTCTGAGATGTTTGATGGAGTAAGAGCAGCAGCCCTTGCTCACCTTTCACTTTCATCTGCAGCCTTCTCCGCCTCTTCCAGCTTCTGCAGCGCTGTGGCAAGGCGCTCCTGGGCTCGGTCTAACTCCTCCTCTACCAGCTGAATACGGCGATTCAAAGATGCCACTTCTGCCTCAGCCTAGAGGGAGCAGACGAGAGTGGCTCAGTCTGTGGCGGGTTTAGCAGTTAGTGCAGGGCAGCTGAGCTCTTCCTTCGGTCAGGGACAGCGCATGGGAAGCCAAAACAAAGCCAGGGTGCTTTATCCACTTTCTTACAGAGGCTGCACTCCCCTACGCTTGCACGCATATTAAGCTTCACAACATTTCACACACACGCTTTGTCCGTGCAGCAGTCATCCTGCAGGTTCCTCGCCTGTCAGCTTGAGCTGACGTGACAGTTTAAGCCATAAACACTAAGTAGATGACTTACGCTAATGGGTCTTTTCTGCAGCTGCTGTAATCCTGCCAGGCCATCAATCAGAGTCCTATTTATCCACCACACCAGAGCGCTGTGACAGCTGCCATTTAGCACAAAGTCAGTTTACTCATGTGATCCGGACACAAGCGTTGCTTGAAACAAGCCCTCTCATCAGCAACGTGAGAAAGATTAACAGCTTCAGGTTCAGAGGTTTGCCAAGCTGTGTCAAGGCGTCGCAGGCTGGGCTTTCTACAGCATTGCCCTGACCTGGGGCCCCAGCAGCTCAAGCCCCAGAGAGCCAGCTGTGTTCTAGGCTTCCTTCCTCCCAGAGATTCACTAATAACCCAGAGAAAGAGCAAAAGCCTCATCCAGTCTTGAGACAAGTTGAAGAGGCTGCTCCCCAGCAACAGCCACAGCCGACAGCCACCTCAGCTCCACCATACATGCCAGGAGCCTGTGAAATTGCCGAGAGCCCTCAGGCGCTGCGCATTTGTCAGAAGCGTGACCACAAAAGTGACCAAGGCTTTAATGAATCAGCAGAGATCAGAAGCCATCACACACCCCCCAGCGAGACCTGTTACAGCAGCACTGCTATCAACCACAAGGCATCTGCTTACAGCCCAGGCTGTGTCAACCCCGACCAGAGCCTGGGGGGAAGCCTAGATGCTTTGGGGACACCAACACCTCACGTGAGTCGCCCCGGGAGAACCCAGCACCCTGTTCTCCAGCGGGAATACTGCACTGGTACAAAGATGGACAGGGCTGCAGGCATTTCAGGGCAGCGCTGTGATCTTCTACAGAGACCCGCGCACAGGCACATGCCAGGCATATATGAAATATCCCAGCTACTCGTAACAAAGCAGCCTGCAAGAACATGCTGCTTCTATCCATGCCCAAGGAGGGAGGAGCAGAGAGATGAAAGAAGCCAGTGTTAGAGCAGGGCCCGACACAAGTCACGTTGAATTCCTGGGAGAGGCTGTCCGAGCTCTTCCCCGCAGTAGGCAGCAAGGCCTTTGGCACCCCCCGCCCCCCCAACATGTTTCAAGACCAGGTTATGAGAGCACAAGTTGAAGAGGAGCTCCCCTGCTGGCACACCCTGCTCTTCACCAGGGAAACCCACAACACTTTGATGCTCAAACAAGGCAGCGCTGCAGCAGGCTGCCCCACAGCCAGCTCCACCGGCACCCTCCGGAGGAGGAGGAGGAAGTGGTCTGCTCGAAGAGGAACAAAATGATACGTTAAACAGAACTGGGAAGGAGACTGCTTGACACACAAGTATTTTGCCTGCTAAAAAGGCAATGAGCTGCCAAGGTGGAGAGCCACCTCCTCCTCCTCCCAGGGGATGGAGACACACCAGCACGACAGGTCTCCACTTCCTGACCCCCTGAACCACACCATTTAGCCCTGACTTTCCACAGGCAGCTCTTAGCCCACACAAAAAAAACCCAAAACACTCTTGCTTTTAAAGAACCGCCTCTCTCCCTCTGCAGAAGGGTCCTTACACCTCCTTTTCAACTTCTCCTCACTGGATACAGCTGAGCTGTCAGGCTTCCCCGGAGCACGGGAGTGACACTTCCAGGCAGCCCTGCTGCCGAGCAGCACAGTCTCATTACTCCATGCTTCCTTCAGGAAGGCAGCCCTGAGTCAGGGAGCTACCGGGAGCTCTGCAAGCCAAGGGCAGAGCTCGCCTCAGCCTTGGAGGCTCACCATCGCTTCCCCAGGCCACCAAGATCTGACAGGGACATTCCTCAGGACCCAAAGGCCAACCCACAGGATGAGTACTAGACACCACTACACTAGGAGCACTGGTTCTTTCTCCCCAGTTAGCGAGGCTCCAGCAAGCTGGGAGAAACACACACGTTCCCATGACAACACCACTATCGCAAGAGAATTCCTTATGTGGCTGCAAAGCCAGAGCCCAGCTGAGGTCTGGGAGTGGCCTCGTCCCACTGCACGGCAGAAGCCTTTGCCACCAGCCCCAGTAGCAAAGCCGGGTCAGCCCCACGGCAGCAGCACCACGCTCCTCTCACGGACATGGGCACTGGCGGTGGAAAAGCCTCAGCTCCACATTTTCAACAGAATCAGTAGCAAAATCACCCTGCAAATTTGCAGGGAGCCACGCTCAGATCCGAGCCAGTCACCTGCGAGGACCTGCCCCGTGTCGCCCCATCCGCCGCCCCCACGATGGCACCAGCCTCGCCTGCCTCCCCCGGCCCCACCGAGCCGCCAGAGCGGGCGCTCCCCAGGTCAGATTCGGCCGTGGCCGCTCCCTCCTTCCCTCCCAGCAATCCCAGCCCCTGCCTGCCCCCAGCACGCTCTCCCGAGGCTGCCGGCCCCGGGGATTCCCGCTGGCCGGGATGCGGAGCCTGGGAGTCTTCCCGCTCCCCCCGCGCAGCACCAGTGAGCTCACTTCCATTTTATCAGCACATGCCAAGGCTACTCGCACCTTTGTGCTTGCAACACGGGGCCAGACAAGATGGCCGGGTTCCTCCCCTTCCTCTGGCAGCTCGGAGCCAGCAAGCGACCGGGGGGAGTCCCGACCGAGGCGGGGGGTAACCCGGGGACCGGGGCGGGGGTGACCCGTAACGATGAAAGAAAAACCCGCGGGCTCCCCCCAGCCCCAGTCACTCCCCAGCACGGGTCGAGGCATCGCCGTTGTGGTCCCGGGGACCCCAGCGAAACCCGGGGGACGCTGGGTGGGGACGGGACCCCCCCCGGGACCCGCAGACACCACGGCGGCGGGGCCCGGATCGCTGCGAGCGGGGGCCAGGATCCCGCGGCTCCTCCCGCAGCCCCGGCTGGTGCGACCCCCAGCACCGCCACGTCCGCGGGCCTAACACCCCCGGGGGCCGATTGCGACCCCCCCCACACACCTCGTCCCCTTCCCGGGGCCGCCCCCCGTCCCGCGGCCCCGCCGGTACCTGCTCGCGGTTGCGGCGCTCGGCCTCCACCTCCCGCTGCAGGCGGTCCGCCCGCTCCTCGGCGTCGTCCGCCTGCTGCTGCAGCACCTGGATCTTGCGCTTCACCGCCTCGATGGTGGTGGCCCCCGCCATCCTTCCTCCTCCTCCCCGCCGCCCGACCCGACCCGCCGCTCCGCTCCGCGCCGGCCCCGCCCTGAAATACCGGAACCCACCGCCCCGGTCCCGCCGCCCGGGAAGTGACGTCACTTCCTTCCCCCCCCCCCCACCCGCGTTGCCGTGGAGACGGGGAGCAGCAGCCCGGTTCCGCCGCCGGGGGGCCTGGGGCCAGCGGGACGGCCCGGGCGGGAGCGGAGACACGGGGGACAACCCCACACGGCATCATGGGGGTCTGGGGACACCGGGAGCTGCCCCATGTGGGTGGGGGGACACCGGGACCTGCCCCACGGAGGCCTGGGGACACCGGGACCTGCCCCATGTGGGTATGGGGACACCGGGACCTGTCCCGTGGAGGCCTGGGGACACTGGGACCTGCCCCATGTGGGTATGGGGATATTGGGACCTGTCCCATGTGGGTATGGGAACACCGGGACGACACCGGGACCTGCCTCCCAGGGACCTGGAGACACTGGGACCTGCCCCATGTGGGTATGGGAACACTGGGATGACACCGGGACCTGCCCCCCAGGGACCTGGAGACACTGGGACCTGCCCCATGTGGGTATGGGAACACTGGGATGACACCGGGACCTGCCCCCCAGGGACCTGGAAACACTGGGACCTGCCCCATGTGGGTATGGGGACACCAGGACCTGCCCCGTTGGGGACCTGGGGACACCGGGACCTGCCCCACGGAGGCCTGGGGACACTGGGACCTGCCCCATGTGGGTGGGGGGACACTGGGACTAGCCCTATGTAGACCTACGGGCACTGGGACCTGCCCCATGTGAGTATGGGGCCACCAGGGCCTGCCCCATGTGTGTGCGGCGACACCGGGACCTGCCCCACAAAGGCCTAAGGACTGGAGCTCTGCCCCACAGGGCCTTCCGCATCCTGCCCCACGGGGTTGCACGCACCCCTCAGCCCCCACCGTGCCCCATGCGGCCCCACCGGCCAGGTGGCTGTGCAGACCCGGCAGCCCCACCCTGTCCCTCAGCCCCACAGGCCTCACACGGGCACGGCCGGGCCGCAGCGGCACCGTGTTCCCGAGGGCTGAGCTCACGCACTGCCCGCCCTGCAGAGCCCCCGCACCCGCCGGGGCCGAGGTCCCGCAGCCCTGCCGCAGGTCCCGTTCCCCGCTTCCTCCCCAGGGACAGGGCTCCGGCACCTGCCAGCACGCCGATGCCAGGCTCCCGCTCCACCGCCGTGCACCAAAACACACCGTTGCTAAAACTCTCCGGTCTTGGGAGGGCAGAAAACGCTGCCGAGGGTGATGTTCCTCTGTGCCACGAGGGTCACGGAGGCTCCCGGGAGCTCAATAAAAATGTAACCAAGAGCTGTTGCTGCCCTCGTTCACCACGCAGCCTGTTCAGCGCCGCTTTGGGCACACAAGTAAAAGAGAAAGGGGGTGTCGGGCTGCCACCCCTGTGCCGCTTCCGAAAACCCTCAGCAACCAGGCAGGCACATGCCCCGGGGGTGCGTTTGCTGGGGCAGAGCGGGCTGGCACAGGCTCATGCGGCCAAACGCCTTGGCAGATCCCCCGGAGATGAGCTGGCGACCAAAAGGGCCTGACTCTGCCTGCACCCGCCGGCTGGCAGGAGCCGGGAGGCAGCTCTGCGCATCCAACGCTCCGGGGCCTGAGATCCCTCCTCCCGGCCCCCACCTTCCCTGAGCTGGGGTGAAACCGGGGGACCCCCAAGAGCCACCCTGGGGGGTGGCGGCCAGAAAAAGGGGTCTCGGAATGAACAGAAAGGGATTTAACGAGGGGCGAGGCGACGGGGATGCAGTCCTCAGTGCTGCAGCCCGACGGCAGGGAGAGAGTCTGAAAATGCCAGCCAGGGAGGAAAGAAGGGCGAGCGGGAGGGAAGGGGCTCCCCAGAGCTCTGCAAGGCCACGCTCGGTGTGTGCTGACCTCCAGCGCTGCCGCACACTCAGCCGGGGCCAGGAGAGGAAGCCATGAGCAAAGGCACGGGGCTGACAGACTGCCCAGGGCTCAGGGAGGGCTCAACAGTTCCCGATTACACCGCGGCCCCCGGCTTGGAGCCGGGATGCGCCGGTGAGAGGCAGCCCGGGCAGCGTGCTGGGGCTTGGGGCGCTTCCCCATGGCCCAGCGTCGGCGGCCGTGCCGCCCCTGCCTCCAGCCTGAGCGTCAGAGCTGGGCCCGTCAGGGAGAGGAGACGGGGGATTTCTTCCAGCCCGTGCAGGAGGCAAGACCTGCATCTCCTCGCCGCTCGACCCCTGAGACACGGCGGCCCCACGAGGTGACAGCCCCTCCGGCCGTGAGGAGTGGAGCCAAACTCCGCGCCACGTGATGGCCGGGAGAGCGGCCGGACAGCGAAACCCTGCACCGCTCGCGCCATTGTTTTCCTGGAAACGGCGGACAACAATAGCCGGGCTGTGCAGTTGTCACACTGCCCACGCAGCCTCTGCCTGCCTGGGGAGCTCGGCTCCTCTGACAGCAGCCATGACACTGACTTCCCTGGGGACAGGCAGGGACCCCACGTCCCACGCTTGAGGGGCTGCTCGCTGCCACCAGCCACTGTGGCTCTGCCCCCAGCTCGGGCTCCCCACGTCCTGCTTGGCGGAGCCTGGCTGCCCAGCCCGCTCCATCCCAGCTGCCTTGGGATGTCCTTGCCCGGGAAGAAGCTGGGACTGGCCCCTGCCAGCATCCCTCTGGCCCCTGCGTGGCTGTGGGTGCCCCCGCCGGGGACATGTCCTTCCCAGGGTCACCCTCTGCTCCCATACACAGCGTTGGAGGAGTGCTCCAAGCCTGACAGGGACCTTCTTCCGTCCCTGAGGCCACAGTGAAGGGCTGCAGTCCCACCGGGAGGGCAAGGGGAAGGCAGCCAACCCAGCTCCCACCCTGCACCCCATACGTACGTCTGCCGCCTTCTTCTCCGCCAGCTCCAGCTTCTCCTGGGCATCTTTCAGGGCCTCGGAGTATTTGTCCAGCTCATCCTCTGTCCCTTTCAGCTTCTTCTGCATGGCGGCGAGCTCATCCTCCAGCTGGAAGGGCAGCGAAAGTCACCGCAGGTGGATGCCCCTCTGGACCCCAAATAGGGGGAGAGCCCTTGGACACCCCTCTGGACCCGCACAGAAAGGGAGAGCCCTGCCTACCCCAGCCCAGGCTCAGCTCTGCCCCACAGCATCCCTCCTGCCCCATCCCAGGCTCAGCTCTGCCCCACACGTCTGTACCTGTCCCACGTGCCACCAGCTGGCATGGGCTGAGCCCTGGGCAGCCCTCGGGACGCCCACAGCATCGTGACACAGTCCCCGAGCTGTGGGACAGTGGCGGCTCTCACACTCTTGTTCCCCTTGCCAGGGTCTGGGCTCAGCACGGTCCACCCCCCCTGACATCCCTCAGCTGAGGACGTCTCCTGCCTGCCCTACCTGCTTGCTCCGCTCCTCCGCCTGCTTCTGCTCGGCCTCCGCCTGCTCCGCCCGGTCCAGGGCGTTCTCCTTGTCCAGCTTCAGCATCTGCATCTTCTTCTTGATGGCCTCCATCCTCGGTGGGACGTGGGTGCCGGCAGCGGGGCAGTGGGCAGCAGGACGGGCAAGGAAGGCAGGGCGGCAGTGCTGCCCGATGCCCCGCTGCTCGGTTTATCAACTCTGCCCTGCCCGCTGGTGCAGGGGCTTTGCCTTTCTTGGGCCGAGCCGCCTCCCCACCTTCCCAAAAAGTCTGTGCTGGGGACCCATTGTCTGCCCTGGGGGGATCCGGGTGGCTGCAGCCTTATTTGGGCTCCTGAGAACAGCTGGGGCGGTTATAAAAAGCAGCGGCAGGTCTGCAAGAGAGGGGTCCCGCATTGTTCCAGCCGCCTGCACCCCCCCCTTGCAATGGGACACCCTGTCCGGCATCATGGGGACACCGTGCTCCCACCCGGCACTCCCTCGAGACACACTCGGGACATTGAGCCGGGTCCGTGCAGCACCGGCAGCGAAGCCGGTTTGCACCCCACCGGGATGTTTTGGTGGCCCCCGGGCTGACATTTACCCATGCCCGGGGGTGGCATGGAAAAGGGCGAGCTCATCCCGACACTATTTTAAGAGCAGGGGCTTAGCAGCAGCCCCCAGCCCGAATTGTTTGGCTCGGTGGGGAGCAGCGGGGGGATTCAAGCCCAACACCCAGGGAAGAGCACCCCGGGAACCCCCTGAGCCCCCAGCCTGGCTCTGACCGCGCTGGTGCTCGGCAGCGAGGCAGAAGATGCTGTTGGCAGCCGGAGGAGCGAATTCCCCAGGCGCAGGGAGGAATTGTCAGGGAGAGCGGCGGCACTTCCTACGCAGCCGGGGGATTAGCAGCCTCCTTGCGCCAGCCCCGAGGTCCTGCTGGCCCCGTGAGCCAAGTCGGGATGTCCCAACGGGGGGAGACCCACTGCTCCCTTCCAGGGACAGATTTTGGGGGCTGAGGGGGTCAGCACCCAAGGACCCCGGCGGCAGCTCCCTGGGCAGGGCGCCAGGAGGGACGGTGCCCACGAAGGGCCCCGAGCCGCCGCTACACCCCCATGCCCTGGGAGCCATAAATAACCCCGTGCAGCAGGGGCAGCGGAGCCAGCGGTGGGCACGGGGCCACGCGCCTTTGTCCTGGGATCATCCCGGGCGTGAGCCGGGGGGGGACAGGTGGTGAGCACTGACCCCACCGCCATCCCAAACCTCCGCCGGGCCCTGGGGATGGCAGCTCCTTGGCTGCCTGTCCCCGGCCCTGCCGAGACCGGCACGCGGTGCGGGCGGACGGGGTTTATTACAGCAGCGAGAGGGCGGGCAGGGGGTGCGGGAAGGGGCGCGGAGGCACCCCCTGCGCCCCCCCCCCCCGCCCGCCAAAGGGTGCAGGCAGCATCTCGCCTGGTCGGCGCTGGGCATCCCTGGCGCTGTAAGAATATGTTTGATATTTAGTTGGCTTTCCAATAAAACAACCTAATATCAAACATATCAGACAGAGGCAGGGGCAGGCAGAGGCGGCAGGACCCGGGGCTCAGCTCCCTGCAAGAGAAGGAGAGAGAAGGAGAGGCTGAGAGCTGGCGGGGGGGAGTAACTCCCCGGTTTGCCCAGGCAGGACCCCCCAGGGCACCGCGCAGGCAGCACCTCGGTGCCGCTTCGGTGTCTGGAGCCCTCTTGGGCAGCTGCGCCGGTATTGGGATGCTCCAGGATCCGGTACCCGAGCAGGAGGCGTCCTGCAGCGGGGAGGAAGCCAGAGCAGGGCAGTGCTCCCGGCGTGGCACGGCACACCACACCATGGCACGGACTGGCACGCCATGGCATGGCAAGGCAGCACTGCCCACCCGTCCCTGCGTGCCCGGGGCCGAGGGCACCCCACGTCCGTCCCTGCCTTACCTGGGACGGCTTGGGGGGCTCCTCGGCGGTCTGGCTCAGGGGCCGCCCAGCCGCCATTTATAACCGCGCTCAGCTGCACCCAGCGGGGGGATGCAGCCGGCAAATGCCCTGGCCTCACGCACGTGGCCTCGTTCCCATTAATTACCACCCATCGACGTCCCCCTGCCCCCTCCGCAGACCCCCGTGCCCTTGCCGCCGAGCGCTGCCGGTCGATACAGGTCGATGGCCCCGCGCCGCCTGCTCCTGCCCCCAGTTACACGCCGCCGTCATTAGCGGGGCCATCAATACTGGGGAGCCGGGCCCATCCCGGCGGGCTCTGCGCCACCGAGGAAGGGGGCTGCGTGTGACCCTGCCCAAGGACAAGCCCCAGCCAGCGCTGGGGGGCTTTGTCCCTGTCCCCTCACTTCGGGGGAACCACTGGGACCCCCCGTGCACAGGAGCATTCCCTCCCTGGGGTGGCCAGAGGAGGTGACAGCCTGTGGAGATGGTCCCACTGCGGTGGGCACAGCTCGGTGACAAAGGCAGGACCCCAGACCCGCTCTGGGGTGGCCATTGGGACCTAGCCAGTGGCCTCCAGGCAGGAGGGCACACGGAGTCTCTCGGGATGCTGCAGGCACATGTCTCCCTGTGCCGTACCGGTGCTTCACTGCAGCGGGACACACCGACCTTGGGAATGGCACTGGGAGCTCTGCGGGACCCCAAACTTTGGGGGGCCAACGGGGCAGGACATGGGGCAAGCGGGAGCCCCTGAATGCCACAGGGGCACAGGCACGTAGCCCCTACCCCGCTGCCTGCCTGGGCTGGGGGACATGGGGCTCTGGCCCCATGGGGGTGGCAGTGGGGCGGCAGGGCCGTGCGGGGAGGGTGGCAGCGGGGATGGTGGGGACACATGTGGTGGCAGCGCGGTGCCGGGAGCACGCGTGCAGTGGCGGCTGATGTGATGCATCCCGACAGCCGAGCTAATGAAGGGCCGTGGGCGGGGGGTGCCGGCCCAGCGGCTCCCAGCCCTGTCAATAAGCAGAGCCAGGAAAGGCGCTGATGGGCCCTGGGGCCGGGAGACACCAAGGTCGGGCGCAGGCAGCGGGGACAGCAAGTGGGGGACAGGGCCCTCCCCCGGCAGGGAGCAGACAGGGGCTCAGGGGTGCCCGGACGGTGATCGGGGCCCAGGAGCTTCGCACCTGGCCGGTCTCCTCTCCCCGCAGCTGCAGGATAGTGCCACACGGCCAGGAGCGCCGGGCCACGGGGGACAGGAGCGTGTGGCCGATGCGGGAGCCGTGCTGGAGCGGGACCCAGCCATGTAGCACGCTGGCCGTGCTGCCATCTCCTGGCGTGGCCACGGCTGGGCCTGCGTGTGCAGGATCCGGCACGCATAGTAGGGTCGCAGGCAACGACCAGATCCCAGCCGCAGGGATCGTGCTGGGCTGCCCCTTCCCTCCACCTCCGCCCAGGGCTGTCCCACATCCCAGCACGCAGCAGACGCAGCCCCCATCTTGCTCAATGTGTTTTATTCAAAGCTGGGTGACGGTGGGCCAGTGCTGAGCCCGCCAGGTCGGGCACTCACAGCCGCTCCACGTAGAAGGCTTTCCCGAGCCGGTGCAGCTCCCACTGGTGCTGCTGGTGCTCATCCTGGAGGAGCCGGTGCAGGGCGGCTTGGCGGACCTGCCGGGCACAGGAGCCAGGGCTGAACCCCACTGTCCCCCTGGCTGGTCCCACAGGATGCGGTACCGGAGCGGGACGAGGGGGACACCCATCCCTCGCAGCCCAGGGTGCACCCAGCCGCGCCGGACCCACGCCCGGCCTCACCGCCATCTGCTCCTTGCTGGCGAGGTGCAGCTCCGACTCCACGCGCTGCCGCAGCGCCGCGGCCCAGATCCTCTCCCAACACCGCGTGTGCTCAACGGCCACCTGCCCACAGCTGTGGGGACACGGGGTGGACAGGATGGGGTGCCAGGGGGACCCCATACCAGAGCTCCCCCTCGCCCACTACCCCCCAGCCCCCGGGGCTCCCTCTGCCAGCTCTACCTCTCCAGCAACCTCACGCAGGCGCTGCCCTTCGCCAGGACCTGCAACCAAAGCGACACATTTGGCGGGGGGAGGCCGGGTTTAACGAGCACAAGGGGGACATTGAGCCCCACTGTCCCCAACTGCTGCAGGGAGACCCAGGACACCCACCCCCCTGCCCCGTCCCACCTCCTCCCGCCGCAGCACGGGGGTCTGGCTGCTTGGCTGTGCCATGGCCGGTACCGCAGGGACCCCGCAACGACCCCGCAACCGCCCTCTGCACCAGCCACGCCGTTAACGGCATCCCGGTTACTGCAGCATCCTGGTTACCACGGCGGCGGCGCAGGGACAGGGAGGGGCTTCCCGCAGTCAGAGGCCCGACGGCACACATCCTGCTCGGGGTAACTGTAATTTTATTAAACAGCAATTAAAAAGAGTGCAGAGGCCCAGGCGAGGGGCAGGGGACCCCGCCCCACGCGGTACACGCTGCGGTGACTGGTGAGCAGCGGGCGCTGCCGTCGGCCCGGCAGAACGCAGCCGTCGAGTCTGGGGCCGCGAGCTTCCGCCCATGGGGGCTCGGCAGCCGCTGGCACACAGGCGCTGGTGAGAGTGGGAGGAAACACCCCCTTGGCAGGACAGACAGGACGTTCAAAGCTGGTATTTGTCTGCCCGAGACGTCCCCAAATGCCCAGTTGCAGGAGAAAGAGTAGAAACCGCAGCCCAAAGAGGCACCTCAGCCACGGCAGCTGAGAACTGACCACCAAACTATTTACACTCTGTCCAGGCCCCCTCGTGCGCGGCCCGGGCACACAGGCAGGCTGGGCACGGTGCCGCAGAGAAAAAAACGAGCGTTCACCCTTTGGAAAGAACAGACGAGCAGCTCCAGAGCCTGAGAGCCACACAGACGGGACGGAGAAACAGCATCAGCCCGTGCCAGCCATCACGGGGAAAGAGGACAGGTGGAGGAGAGCACTGGCTGGGATCGATGTCTTTTATAAATAAGCTAAAGCTGATCAGTTTATTCACAGGGCCAGGGCTCTAAGACGTTGCCAGACTCAAAGCCTCAAGCCTGAAGCATGTCCCAAGCCCGCTGTGGAGGAGGCCCACGGCTCACCCCCTCCGGATCCAGCGGGCAGGCACGCTGCTTTCAAATGGGCTCCTGGCGAGGGCCAAGCTCCGCCAGCCGAAACGGAGCCTCTGCCGAGCGATGATCTCGGACACCGTGCAAGAGGGAGACCTGAGAGCGCAGCTGCTTCCTCCCGACGCTGCCGGCACGCCGAACTGCGGCCAAACCCCACCCAGGACACCAGCTGCACCCAGCAAGATGCTCTGCTCGTGGCAGGTCCGCGGAGCAGTGCTCCCGGTGCGGCTCACAGGGTGCTCTCCAGCGTGTTGTAGTTGTCCTTGAAGCTCTTCAGCTCCAGGAAGTGTTTGGCACGTTTGCTCTTCTGGTTGGAAGGCAGGTAGGTGACCTGGATGGTGGCGGGGTTGGAGACTTCAGGGGAGAGGGTGAGGTCCTTCGCCGCCGACTGGTGCTGCCGCTGGCTGCTGCCTCCCCGGGCCTTGGTCCTGCAGGGAGAGGAGAGGCACAGTCACATCCGTCTGTCAGACACAAGGCAGATGTGCCCCCCAGGACAACGGCGCTCACTGCCGTTTTGAAAACCAAGGTTAATGCTTCTGCCGGTGCCAGGCCCGGAGCCTGCATGAGGTCCCTGGCTCGAAGCAGCCAGCGCAAGCAGGAACGTGACTGTGACCAAGTAACAAACCCAAAAACGCATTAACAGACGGGCTGTAAGGAACAAGTAAACCTGGAAGGACAAACAGGCGTAAACAGCCCATGTCTCAGAGGCTGGGTTTTGCCCCAAAACCTGTCTCTGTTCACACGCCACAATGGGCTGCTGGGCCCCATGAAGCCACCACTGCACCCCAGCTGCACACCCGGGCAGTAACACTTACATGTTTGCCAGCTCGTTCAGAGCATCCTGGTACTTCAGATATTCCGGTTTCCCAAAGACCTGGACGCAAAGAGAAAAGACCATGGAAAACCCATCCGAGGTTACAGGGTGACCACGGTCCAGCCATTGGACTGGAGTGCAGGAGCGGGCCCCTGCTCTGCCGCGGGGGCTGGGTGCCGCAGTGCCAGCACTTACCCCAGTGCCATAGCGGGCGCTCTCATAGCCATCCAGCAAGGTGTCGATCAAGGCTTTGCGGATGCCTTTGAAGGAGGAGCTGGAATTCCGCAGCTCCAGCAGGTAGGCACAGAAGTTCTTCCCTATTAAAGACTTTGGGTACCGGACCTCTGCTTGAAAGGGGATTTCTGGAAAATAAAAAGGCACAACACAACCGGTTGTTGTGCAGGTGAAAACGCTCGTGTTCACCCACAGACGTCAGAAGTTGGTGGGGAATTAAACGTCCCACCACATCTGCTGATTGCTCCCAACGCATGAGCAGAGCGGACCCTCAGCCCCGGGTGGGATAAGTGACTGTTATTCCCAAACCAGGACCTCGAGCCTTACCACGAGGCTGCTGGTCACGCACCCCACCCTTATTCCTCCTCACCCCGTCTCTCTCCACCCTTCCCCTCCCACTCCTGCCCCGAGCTCCCTTACCAGATGTTCTGATCGCATCCAGCGCCTTCATCCTGTACAGGTAGTTATAGCAGCCTGGCAAAGAGAAAACCCAAACTGAAAGCTCTGCAAAACTCGGCAGCGGGAGGGAGGTGGGGAAAGCAGATAGGAGCAGAGCGCAGAGAGACCATCTCGGGTCGGCTCGCCAAACGCGACGTTGCGATGGGACAGCCAACAAGAGGGGCCAGCGACTCGGGCAACAACCAGGTGTAGCGGGACAAGCACTGGACGGTGTCTCTGGCAGCAGCAAGAGAGCGTACCTTGTGTCTCCAGCTGCAGAAGCCTGCTGTCGTCCTCAGCTAACAGCCGGGGCTCGTACTTGATGTCTTGCACCCTTGACAGTCGAATGTCGATTTCTTCCTTTAAATCCTGCACAGCAGGAAAAAACCACAATATTTAGAGGGCGCTCTCTTTGTTTGGGGGATCACAAGAACGATGACAGTCATCCTGTGGGCCTTCCGAAATAAACCCGCTCCCCGTCCGGCTGCCCAGCCCCGCACCAAGGTGTCAGCTCCTGGAAAGGTCCGATTTGGAAGCGGACCCTGCTTGCCCCTCTGGGCACGGATGGGTCTGCGGGCACGGGGGAGGGAGGGCACGTCCCCACCACGGGGCCCCGTGCACTCACCTTGGGGGCGTGTTGTCCAACAGGCACGTGGGGGCCACGGCGGGACTTCATGGCGAAGCGCATGATCTGGCGTTTCACGAAGATAAACAGCAGCACGAAGACCTGGGGTGCCACAGCAGGGACAGGGGTCAGGGACACTGAGTGGCACCCTGGGGATGTCCCCGCCGACGCCCTCTTCCCAACCCCCCGGACACTCCAGGCCGAGCAGCCACCGGGCGCCACAGACGCCCGCAAACCCGGCAAGCTCAGGGGTCCCTGTCCAGCCCACCCAGAGCCCCACGGACACCCGGGCCAGCCCCACAAACGCCCCAACCTCCACAGAGGCTCCCGCTCACGTCCCCTCGCCGCCCCACAGGCACCAGGACCCCACAGGCACTTCGGCCCAGCCCCGTGAGGGCCACGAGTTCCCCGCAAATACCCTGGATGCATCTCACTGGAGCTTTATGGACACCCCGGGATGGGCCTCACAAGGGCCCCACGGATACCGCGGGCCCGGTTCCACGGAAGCCCCACGGACACGCCGGGATGGGCCTCGCATGGGCCCCAGCGACACACCAGGATGGGCCCCACGGGAGCCCCACGGATACCCCAGCCCCCGTTCCACAGGAGCCCCACGGACCCGCCATGATGGGCCTCATATGGGCTCCACGGACACCCGGAGCCGAGCCCCACAGGAGCCCCACGGACAGGCCGGGATGGGCTTCACGGGAGCCCCACGGACACCCCACAGACACCCCCCGGATGGGCCTCACAGCGGCCCCAGGGGCACGCCGGGCCCGTACCCACGGGCTCCCCCGGCCTCCCCCACCCCCGCCTCACCAGGCTGCCGTAGGCCATCACCAGCACCACGTTGACCCCGGAGAGCCAGTTGCTGCCGGCCCCCGCCATCCCCGGCCCGGCCCGGGGCCGCACAACATGGCGGCCGCCGAAGCCGCTCCGCGCCCCCACCACGTGACCAAGGAGAGGAGCCGCTCCCACGTGACCGCGGCGCGCCGCGGCGCGTCACTACGCGCGTGCCGCCAGGAGAGCGCCCCCTGCCCTCTCCCCGCCGCCCCCGCCGCGAGCGCGTCACGTGGGTGAAGCCGGGCTGGCCCCGCCCCCGCGCCCTCGTCACGTGATGGGGGCGGGCGCCGCTGGTAGTTGTCAGTGTGGTGAGACCCAGGTAAAGTTGCTGCGCGGCGGCGGCGGCGGCTCCGGTAACCGCGCGCGGCCCCTTTAAATCCCGCTCCCTCTTCCCGCCCCCCTTCCGCCACCGCCGAGCGCCCCCCGGTTCCCTCCCGGCCCCTCCGCTCCCCCCTCCCCCCCTACGGGCCCTACCGCGCCGCTCCGGGGGCGGCCGCCGCGCCCCGCCGCCGGGCCCCGCGCGGCCTAGTGGGCCGGGCCGCAGCCGGGGGCTGGCGTAACGCGCGGCCGCCGCAGGTGAGGGCGGGCGGGAGGCGGGCGGAGGAGGCGGGGGGTGGGGGTGGAATGGCGGCCGCGGCCATGAGGGCGGAAGCGGCCCGCGCTCGCCCGCCTCCCGGGTGCGGGCCCGGCCTGGCGCCGCGCCGCCGCGGGGGCTCCCGCGCGGCCCCGCCGGCCCCCTCCGGTTCCCTCCCGCCCCCATTGTGCGCCGCGGGCTGGGCCGCCGGGCCTGCTGGGCCGCGGGACCGGGCCCTGCCCTGCTCCCGGGGCCCGCCCGGCCCCGCCGCTGCCGGCGCTAACAATGGGGGCCGCGCCGCGCCCGCCGCGCTCTCGGGGCTCCTCGCCCGCCGCCGGGCACCCGTCCTTCGGCGGCGCCTTGGGGGTCGTTACCGAGCTCGGCCCCTGGCCGCGGGGCGGGCCCCACTGCGGGTGCCCGGGCGATGGCGGGGTCCCGGGCGCGGCGCCGGCCTCCCCGCCGGTGCGGGGGGCTCTGCCTGTGCGCTCCCGGGCGGCAGCACCGACCCGGCGCTGCGCGTCGGTACCGACCCGGGGGCTCTGATGGCGTATCCGGGGGGCGTCCCCCCAAAATCTTGTGGGAGCGGCTCGGCTCTCAGCCGCAGTGTGTTGGCTCCGGGGGAAAACTTCTAACACTGATAGACCAGCCCCCTGCGTCGGGCTCCTTTGGGTGCTCCTTCGTCGCAGGGAAAATCTTTCCGAATGCTTTGCCCTCTGGGGTCCTTTCCTTTGGAGCTTCGGAGCCTTTTGCACGCGTTAATTAAGCTTTGTCAGAGGGGGTTGGAAATTCCAATTTTCTGTGTTAACAGATAAGGGAAACTGAGGCTGGGATGTGCCGGGACTCGCCCAGCATCAGCCAGCAGGTCTGACACAGCCGGGGATAGTGGATGTGACCAACAGATCCTTGTTCTAAAACTGTAACTTACCTGAAATTTCTAATAAAATTAACAGTTCGTTATGTTTCTGTATCACCTCTTTTTCTGGAGACTCCGCGCTTCATGTTTCTCGTAGCCAAGATTCTCTCTCCTCTGGCCGTGGAAGGCGAGTCGCGGTGTAGTCTGGAAAGGAAAAGGGGTAACGGCAAAGTGTGTCACGTTTACTTGCAGCTCCTTTGAAGAAAAGATGTTGTAACCTGTAGCTGTGAAGCTTCTCGTTTTCCCTAAATCCTCTATGAATGCCTCGCTTTCCCGTTGTCTTGAAACATAAGCGCTGGCCTGGTTTAACGCTGTTTCTCTGGTGTGGAGCAGCCACATTTTGCTTTGGCCGGAGTCGCCCTTTTTTATTACATCCCTCTTGGTGAATATATTTGATATTTGGGCTTGCTCTTTTTTTTTTGTTTTGTTTTAAATGGTAAAACACTTTTGATGAAGACTGCTTTGAACTGGTAAACTCATACTGTTGTTACTTCTGTGCGGGGTCAGGATAACCAGGATTTGCAGTTAAACGTTGCCCGTGAGCTGTACTGAAGTTACACGATTGAGGAATAAATTACCAGCAGCCGAGTCCTCTTCCCTCGACGCAGCACGTGGGGTGTTGCGTGGGGATGCCCGCTTATCAGCGGGGCCAGGGCCTGGCTGATATTTCTATAATAGATGTTTTTCTTGTGGGTTTGGGTTGGTGTTTTTTGTTTTGTTTTTTTTTCTCATATTAAAGAAAAAAAATAAATATGATTTAATCGTGGCAGCAATGCAGCTGGGCAGAGCGTGGCAGCTGTTGAACAATGCCCAGCCACTGCACAAAGGTTCGGGGCAGCAGACTGCTGGAACTGTATCCTATTGAAATTGCAGATTAAGTTACTGCAAACGCGCAGGATTGCTTCCCTCTGGGCCTGCCGTTCTGCTGCCAAATTGGTTTAATATGACAACTTGTTTGTGCGTGAAACACTTAGAACTGGAAGAGACCTAGCGGTGGAGAGCGAAAATAAATACCGTGGGGAAGAAGCCTGCGTGGAGCGTGGGAGGGGTGGCTGCGTAGCCCAGGAGGCTTTGTCTCATCTGCCTTGGGTGAAGTCCAGGCTTGGTGCTGCTCTTTCTTAAATCTGCTCGGTGTCACACGCACCTTGGGGGCTCCCGGTGACCAGGCAGGTAGCTTGGATTAGCTCCTGATAAGGAACCTTGGCACTGTGTGGCTGGAAAACTGTGTTTGGAAGTTGCCGCGAGGCATGGGTGCCCCAAAGGGCCAACTTTTGAGGTTTTGTGGGAAGCGACGAGAGCAATTGCATTTGAAAGTTTGCCTGCAAACGGAGGCTAGAAGCTGATGGGAGCAGGAGCGGTGGCATATGCATCGAGCCACGGCGCGGAGGTGACCTTGGGGTCTCCGTGCTCTCAGGGAAAGGTGTCTCAGCCTGGTCAAGCGCTCTGCTGGGGGACTTGGGCAAGAGACTCCCCGGTTCTTACAGGGCCGTTTGCTAACGCCGCTTCCGAGCTCTCCCCGCTTTGCACGCTGGGTCTTGCCCTGTGCTGCCCTGTTGGTGTTCGCAAGCGATGTTTCGGATCGTATCCTGCAGGTCGGATTTTCTCGCTTGGCTTTCCTCCCCCCTCTCATGCTCTCTCTGTGGCTCATTCCCCTGTCCCAAGCGGCTGCCTGCAGCACCAGGAGCACACCCTGCTGCTTTGGAGGAAGGCGTCGCAGTCTTGTTAACGAAATCTGAAAATGAGAAGTTTGCGATTATTGAGATTTTGGGGGCTCGGAGGTAGAAAGTCCTGCCTTGGGCTGTGCCTGGCATCCCTTGTGCCCGGGAGACAATAGGCAGCGTAAAACTACTGGGTGCCGATCCCGTTCTAACCAGCAGGGTTGGGCTCTTCCTCCAAAGTCCGAGTGAAGTTACAGAACTCCACTTGCTTTGGATGCTCCATGGCCTGAACTCTTACTGGGATTTTTTGCCTCAAGCAGTTACTCAACAACATTACTGGCTGTTATTCCTTGTTGACATCTAGTTAATTTCTTTTTTTGGTAGTTTTTTTAATCTGGAATACTTGGTAGAAGAAAACATTATTTCCAGTTCTGGGGAATAATTGAAGCAAGCAAAAATCATCAGTTCTACAAGGGCAGTATTTTTTTTTTTAAAGCAATGTCCCCCAAACCTGTAGCACCACTTATTACTGGAGAGTTTTTGCTTCCCCTGCCCTGCTTTGGAGGCAAGGAAGGAGAAGGGGAAGTAGCTGATGTGTCTGGGGCTCTGAGGTGTTCTCTCAAAGTGAAGTTTCTTTAGAGCTTTTTTTCAAACGCTCCTTGCTCCAGTTGATCTCCGTAGCCTCTTACAGCCCTGGTCATGGCAAATCCCTGCCCCCTCACACACTTGTATTTTAGCAGTGAGTTGCTCAACCCTTTACCCCAAGTAATTCTGCTCCTGGGTCCTGATAGCTCCCACCTGAATGCAGGTGATGCTTCATTTGAAGCGCTCCACCGTGGTAGCGGTGGAGAAACCTCGAGAAGTACAGGTGGTCTTTTTGTCTTGGGGACACGTGGAAATGGTAGGCTGCCCGCCAGGGCTTTTGGGGAAGCGGCGGGGAGGGTGGGGGCCCGCAACGGCTTTACTGGCTGCCTTGCCTACGCGATCGTTCAGTCTTGGTGCTGCCTTTTGTTTTCGGTTTCTAATGGTCTGTTCTCTCTTCTCCCCTGACCCACCACAGAGTTCTACCTTGTAAATACTGTTATTTGTATATACTGTAAATGATGACATCGGTGGGCACTAACCGAGCCCGGGGGAACTGGGAGCAGACACAGACACAGAGCCAGACACAGCACAAGCAGCGGCCGCAGGTAAGGGCAGCGTCTATGGAAACCAGTTAGCTTGGAGGTGGAGACCTGGCACTCCTGCCTGGCCCAGCGCTAACAGCTGGGCTTGCTCTAACGAACTTCCCGCGTGCTGCGGGGTGCTGCTGGCAGAGCCAGGTTAATTGGGCGGCCACTGACGGTGGGGTTTCTGTGTCGGTGCCTCTGAGCAGCAGCTGGGGCTGAGACTTGTTTTCATTTCCACCTGACCATTCCTCGTTCACTTTAATGAGCGCAAGTGGCTGAGAAGCCACCTGCTCTGGGTCTTGGTGCTCTGGTGTTGGTAAGGTCTGCCTCAAAATAGACATGGTTTAGGTGAGTCTTGCTCACCTGGGGCTGCAAGGCCATCCAGCGGTATGTCCCTTTTTTCCAGACTCCCCTCGCTCACTCCTCTTCGTCTGACTTTCTCTCTGAAGCTTTCCTCTCTCTGACCCTTGTTTGTGCCTCCTCTTCATCGTATTGATTCCTTTCCAGAGATCTCAGGGAAGCGGTGTGGCGTTTGGAGGAAGGTTTGTTGGAAATGCGCCGCTCTAACCGCGCGCTCTCTCTGCCTTCAATTTCTTTAGGCCACTGCGGAACAGATTCGACTTGCACAGATGATTTCGGACCACAACGACGCTGACTTTGAGGAGAAGGTGAAACAAGTGAGTGTGGAACGTGAGGGTGAACCCTGATGGGAAGGCAAGATCGATGTCGCGAGTACCGTGTAGGGGGTGGGAGGGATGCGGCTGGCTGCTCCTTGAATTTTCTTGGACTGGCTTGTTCCCCAGAATGTAGGGGATGGTGTTACCCTGAGAAAAAGGAGGTTGTAGCTCAGAAATTCCCACTCTCAGTTACCTTCTCATTGAGGGGGTGTAACTAAGCTCAGGAGGACGGGGAGACTCCCAAACCCTGACACTTCTTTGTAGGATTTCTGGTTTGGGATTCAGCTTGCTTGGCTCCTAAGAGATCCGTGGAGATTTTGGTGCCTTCTTGGTTTGGAACACGTTTGATGTTTGGAACACATGGTTTTGACCATGGTGTTGTCTTCTCTACAGCTGATCGACATCACAGGCAAGAACCAGGACGAGTGTGTGATTGCTCTGCATGACTGCAACGGAGATGTCAACAGAGCCATCAACGTGCTGCTGGAGGGCAATCCGGACACGGTAGGATTGGGTCCTGTAAATCTGGTGAGGCCTATTTCAGTGTAGCTGCGTATTTGGAGACAAGACATACAGTAATGTCTAGCTAACAAGAGCCAAAATGACCTACTAGTTCCACAAGTAGCGCGTAATGTGTGATTGCGTCCTGGCTTCTTAACGCTGCTCTCTGTAGGCTTGCACAGAAAATGAGCGTGGCCAGCATGGCCAAAGGAGTAGAGGGGAAAATGCCATAAATCATTTATTTCCTATGCACTTTTACAACGGTACAGTGGCATCCGTATAAGCTTTCACAGTGCTGTGAGCATGAAATAACTTATCTTTCCCCACGAGGGCCGAGTGGTCTGTGTTAAGGGGCAGGTACGTGTCAGCTGTGGTTCCTTTCTGTTAGGGTAATGCGGTTTTGTGTCTCTGGCCCTAAACATTTGCTTCTCAGCGGCATGCTGACTGGCTTGTGTGCCCGTGCTGCATTTTTGAGGGTCTTTTTGCCGTTTGTTTTCTGTGGAGTTAAGCTCAGCTGCCGTCATGAAGGTGCCTGTCTCAGGCAAGCCAAAGTCAGCTCGGAGAACAAGTGAGTGCTTGGTTCGGAGGAACTTTCTGCCTGGCGTGTGGGATGTTGTTCATTTTGTGACAGACAGCAGACACAAGTTTTGTTACAGCCCAGTACAAAGCCTACAAATATCAGATCCTTCCAAACTGCCGCTGATCAGAGGTGTCCTCCCAGCACCCCGCTTTGGCTGAAGCCGACTCGACTCTTTGTAGAGTTGAGGCTCTAAGTGCCGATTCAGAATATTACGTATTAGCTCTTTTTTTTTTTCTCTTTATTAGCCCTGAGCATAGATGGATGCGCTGGAGGGCTCAGAGTCTGTTCTGCGTAATGTACCTGCTTCACAATTCGGGTGCTTTGCTAGCTTTGGCACCGGCCGAGCTCAGAACCGCATGCGTAAGGGTCCTTCCCTGCCTTTAGAGAGCCCTTTCCATTGACAACTGACCAAAATAGCTGTCGGAAAATCCTTTCAGAAGGGGGGATGATATGATTGTGCGTTGCTGAGGCAGAGCTCTGCCATGACTGTCACTTTCCTCCACAACCCTTGTAACCAGCGGCTTCTAGTCAAACGATGAACTCCTGCTGCAACGGCAGTTGCGTTTCCTGGATAAACGCATTGCTCATGAAAATAGCATCCAGGATGGTGTGCGGTACTTCCTTTATTTGAGCAGCTGGAATGCCCAGCGGCGTGAGATGCAGGGCAAGGCACGGCTACTGCGGAGGATTTGTAGAGGCAGAAAGGGACTTGGCAGAGCAAAGCCCTGGAGAGCCTGCAGTGCCATGGGGGGCCTGCGGCCAGTGCCCGCCGCACCGAGCGCAGGCGGCAGCGTCTGTGCTGTAATTGGTCAAAGGTCTCGGAACTGCTTCTGGCCCGGATTCAGCTTGTGCAGCAATCCTGTAAAGGGGATTTTCTGATAAGAAACGGGCTTGCTAATTGCTCAGATATTCACCCGCTGATGAAGACAGCTCACCTGCTGAGCTAGTTACTCATAACCGTATTTCAAACAGTAGAGGAGCTGGCGTGATCTTAGCATCGAGGTAGATTTGGCTTAAAATTTACAGTATTCAAAGTAAATATTTTCCTAAATTTCCTTCTGAGCCAGATACCTATGGAGAGAGACTTCGGAAGCTTTGGGTTTGAAGGCAGCTTGTGCCTCCGAGGTTTTTTTGTCACTGTCCCTGCATGTTGTCATCCAAACCCAGCTGTTTACTCGTCTGCCAGTTATGTTTTCAGGTGTTTGTCAATGACTTGTGCCTATTTTTAATTGTTCTAACAGTGTGCAGCATCAGTTTAAGACTATGAAACCTCTGCAGACTGTCATAAAATAAACCGATGCGGGCCCGCGGCTGTAAGCTGGAGGCGCTCGTAACTTCTTACAGTTGTGATGACTTGAACTTGCCTGTTGGATAAATTCTGTGATACTCCTCTCCCTGTGAGCTGCTGCTCAGAGGAGGGGTTTTGTTAAATCGCTCCGCAGCTGAGAGAACAACTCTCCCTGAAATGTTGACGGCAGAGCACTTCGGGACATTTGCCTGGGTTATTCTGGGAGCTCCCCAAAACAGTGACCTGTATGAAATGGCAGGGTTGGGTTTTTTTTTCCCTGAACAGGGTAAATTTAGCCACGCTTTGAACCTGAGTAAGTGTTATGCCCACTTTATTTAAGAGGTTTAGTAGATCTTTGCAGAAATAGAATAACTCCTCTCCTGTTAGCTCAAAGTGCATGCTAGTAAGAAAGCTTTCCTTCAAGGAAGAGGCTGTACTGTGTGTAGGCTGATAGACTCTTCTTTAAAAAAAAAAATAATACAGTTGGACTGGGCACCATTTTTCTGGAGACTTTCGTTATATTCTCTGTAGCATGTTTAAATACATGTGTATTTGCATTGATCAAACTACGATTAACTACTTTCTTTGCAAACCTTCAGCATTCCTGGGAAATGGTCGGGAAGAAGAAGGGTGTCTCGGGACAGAAGGAGAGCGGACAGACAGAACCTAGTGAAGAAAGCAAAGAAAACCGGGAGAGGGATCGGGATTTCAGCAGACGACGTGGCGGGCCACCGAGGCGGGGGCGAGGTGCCAGCCGTGGAAGAGAGTGTATGGACCTGCCCTTTAATAACACCCGTAATTGTCACATCGCACCCCGGGGCGCTTTGTGCTGCATAAAAGCTCCCAGTGAAGCTTCTTGGGCAGACATGTCTTTGAGGAAAACCCTCCTTGTGTGTGTGGCGCTCTGTTTGATGCTCCCCTGTCTGAGATGATTCCTTGGGCGATACCCTCAGTCCCATCAGCTGAAATAAAAGACGCTATGGGAGCCTTTGGCGGCGTGATCTCCCGCACAGCTGCCGCGCTTCGCTGCTTGAGGTCGGTCTTGTATCCTCCCTAAAGCGGGGTGAATCTTGAAATTGTCTTTGCATTCATTCTATCTTCCAGTTCGGGGCCAGGAGAACGGACTAGACGGTGGTAAGAGTGGAGGAACTTCTGGAAGAGGCACAGAAAGAGGGAGACGGGGACGTGGCCGAGGCCGAGGTACGCATGGGGTTTGAGGTCAGAGTGGGTGGGAGTCAGCGTTTCTATCTCCCCTGTAGAGTTTGAAAGCCTCTTTTATGGGAGGAGTCACCAAACTGAAAATAAGCGCTTGATTTTTCTGTTCTTATGCTTACACCTAGTGTCTACACGTTGCTTCCCCATCTTAGATGCTCTAGAAACAGTACCTAGTTCTTGCATCCCATGGAGCTGAAAAAAAATAGGGCTTTATTGTATAAAGGTGGGAAGTTAAAAAAAACTCAGGTGACAGTTTGGCAGGTGGGACAATTGCTTGTTAGGAACAGAATCTGGATCCTCCTTGTTCTTGCCCATGTGTCTCCGAGCACCGTGGCTGTGCAGATGCTTGGCTTGGTTTTTAAATACTCAGCGGCAGAAATTAATTTTTCCACAAAATCCGTGCTGCTCAGGAATTGTTGCTGAGGACACGCACCGCAGAAATCAGAACCTGGGGTCCGGTATTTATGGTTTGTGCCAGCTGGAAACCTCATCTGAGCCTGGAATCGCACATCGCTAATTACACTGCCAGCTAGCCGAGGTCATTCCCATACATATAAAAACGCTGCTGGAAATCCCATCAACTCGGGAAGATCCTCACCGCTCATATTCTGGCGTCAGAAATCCATATGTTGTTCAAATATTTCTTTTCCCAGTGATGCAGAGCAAGAGATGCTCAGCAGTGCGTGCATTTGTATTTTACAGGTGGCTCTGGAAGGCGAGGGGGAAGGTTTTCTGCCCAAGGCATGGGGTAAGTTTGAAAGCAAAAATAGAAGTCTTTGCGCATGAATAGTAGTTTGCATCAGTCATTTGTGTTCCGAGTTTCCTTTTTTTTTTTTTGTTAAAAAAACCAAAACTCTATCATGCTAACTTATATTTGGAATGGCTGGTGGAGCTGAAACATCCCTCTGCTGAGAGAATTGTCTTTTGAGACTCTGAGAAGTGTCATGATCTGAATAAAATCAAGTGCTTTTAATATGCTTAGGGAGAGGGAGTAAAAATTTCCATCCTTATATTTCTTGCAGAACTTTCAACCCAGCTGACTATGCCGAGCCGTCCGGCGCAGATGAGAACTACGGGAATAGCAACAACAACACGTGGAACAACACTGGCAGCTTCGAGCCGGATGATGGCACAAGTAAGTGGTTTTCACGCGCGTGTTGGCTGGTTTGTGTTTAGTGGATTTTGTGTCCGTCCAGTTGTACTGAGGAGGTTCTGGGTAGGGCTTTGGCTCAGGGATGGAGGAACAGGTTGTTGGTTCCGAGATGGATTTCAGTGACCCTGTCTCCCTGCACCTGTTGGTGCCTTTGCATCTGTTAGGGAGATCACGTTGGAAATTGGGAGCTGGACGATTGTTATGGTGTGAGCTTGTGCGTGCTGTTGCCCAACGGAGGCACAGGAACACTTGCCTTTCCAGCAGAATCACAGAATGGTCAAGATTGGAAGGGACCTTTAAGACCATTGAGTCCAACCATCACCCCAACACTGCCCAAACCCCCACTGACCCACGTCCCTCAGCACCGCGTCTGCCCGGCTTTT
This sequence comes from Chroicocephalus ridibundus, assembly GCF_963924245.1. Classification (NCBI taxonomy): domain Eukaryota; kingdom Metazoa; phylum Chordata; class Aves; order Charadriiformes; family Laridae; genus Chroicocephalus; species Chroicocephalus ridibundus. The sequence goes on along the minus strand of NC_086304.1, from coordinate 1,421,009 downwards.
AAACCCCTCCAGGGATGGCGACTCCACCACTGCCCTGGGCAGCCTGGTCCGGTGTTTGACAACCCTTTCAGAGAAGAAACTTTTCCTAATATCCATCCTAAACCTCCCCTGGCACAACTTGAGGCTGTTTCTTGTAGTCCCATCGCCTGTTCCTTGGGAGAAGAGCCCGACCCCCCCTGGCTACCCCCTCCTTTCAGGGAGCTGTAGCAAGCGAGAAGGCCTTCCTTGAGAAACCATGCTGCCTCCTTGGAAAAGTATTTTTTATAAATTGTAGCTTGATAAACACATGCAAATTGTGCTGGTATTTGGTGCATCCTCCAGAGAGCATTGCTCGGAGCTCAGATGTCTTGCTCTTGATTTTGGTATGGGGAGCATTCTCTCTGGCATGGCCATCTTGCCCAAAGTGCTGCAGGATGAGACCCCGTAACAGAAAGCTAGCCGAAAAGAAATCTTCATCACTTCCCTCTTTGAAGCAAACGTTCTTCCCTGGGCGGCTCATAAACACCCGTCTGCCCTGGCACATTCTCTCGCTTTGGAAAAATGGTACTTTTCTTCTGTTTCAAGTATGCACACTGTTGTAAGACACAAGTGAACTCAGATTGTGCAGGGTGATAACTGGACAGAGTCGCAGGGGACAACCCTTAATCGTAAGTAGTCTATTTGGGGGAGGGGGGGGTTAAGAGGTTTGGATTTTGTTTTTTTTTTTTTATGGAGCAGTCTTGCACCACTGTGAAGTCAGACTGTTTTCCCATGGTTTTTGAGCACTCAAGTAAATACCACATCTTGGTTGTCAGAAGCATTCACAACCATGTCAATGTTGCTTTGGGCCACTTCCATATTTCTTGTATTTGCTGGAAAACTGGTAGCTTTGGAAAGAGAGAAATAAAACACCGTGAATTGTGATACCTTTTACTACGCGTTGTTAGTGTAGGGGTTGGGTTTTTTTTTTTTTGGTTGGCTTGTGTTTTGGTGGCTTTTTGTTTCTTGTTTTCAGAAAACAGCTGTTTTGAAAGGAGAAAAAAACCCAAGCGTGGTTTTGTAAAACACGAACAGATTGAGTGATCGTCGTCTTGCCGACTGAGAAATGGAGTTTTAAATACCAGAGGGAGTCATGTGGGCATGTGTTAAGGGCAACGGGCAGGCTTGTCTCTGGAGGAAAAAGGGATGGGAGTGGACGAGCTCTGTGTGCTGGAGGTTTAACTGGTCTGAACAGGCTTCTGTGTGGGGTTTTGGTTTTTTAATGTGTTGGTGTTTTGTGGAACAAAGCGGGTTAGAGCCTGGTTGGGGGGAACTGAAGATTTTTCTGATGGAACAACTCAAATTTGCTCTAGTGCTGCAACACAGCTGTAAAGTTGGTCGTGCAACGAGGCTGTTCACCTGTGTCATGTGTGGTCGTTTTGTTTCCATTTTAGTAGCCGCAGGCATCTCTTTAAATTAACAATATCCACAGGTACAATGTGACTGGTGTACGTGGGGGCAATGAAACTCGCCTTCACTTCTTTTAAGTCGAAATTTCACTGGTTGTCTTTCTTTTCTTTTTTTTTTTTGTTTCAGGACTTGATTTCATTGGGGGTGAGGGGTCAAATTATCCCCGAAAATTTGACACTGCTCCTGGTACGATACATCCAGGTGCACTAACTGCCCCGGATACTTTTACTCTATAGCTTTTTTTAAAAAAAAAACAACTGAAATATCTGTGGATATGTCATTCTTCTCTCTCTTAATTTGTTGATTTTAATGAATATTTGGCGTTTGTTCTGACTGTGCTTTTACTAATGCTGACACCTTGAATGTAAATTGGGAGAGGTTAACCCAAATTCGTGTGGATTATGTAAATCTTAACTTCAGCCACTGCTTCTCGGTGCCCAGAGCAGCTCCGTGTCCACAGCACTGATGACAGAGTATCCCACCCGAGGGGAGGAAGCGGGAGGCAGCTCGGTCGTGGTCTGCTCTCGCATCCAGAAAGCTGTGACTTGCCGTTGTCCCTGCGCCATTTCCTCGGCGCGGCGGTTGGGTTCTGCAGCCATCGCTTCACTGCTCTCCCCACTGTGTTTCTGCTCAGGGTCACAACAGTGCTGGGGGGGGAATTAGTCTGGCCAAACCATCTCAGCGCTTTGCCTCTGCTTACGGCTGCTGCTGGGGGAGCGATGCGCTTGATGGCTGCTTTGGCCTGTCCTTGCTGCCTGGCTGCTCTTCTTCACCTGAGCCGACGTACCCTGCAGTTGAAGATGACGGTGGATTTTGAGATGACCGGGATGTTTGATGGCAAAGCGGCTCAGTGCCTGGCTGCTTTGTTTCCTGCTCTTACACCTTTGTGCCTTACGAAGCCAAGAGACGCCCATGAGATTGATGCAGTTTGCCTTTTACCTACCAAATCCCATCAGTGTCTGTAACGAGACCAAAATCCTGTTTGTTTAAGGTCTCCTCAAGCTAACCTGAGCTCTGAAAGTCGAGGGCCCTTTTGAAGGAACTCGTCACATTGCTCTTGAAGGTCAGGACAGGAGGAGGGTTGAGGCTGTAGAGTCTGTCTTGCAGGGGCCCAGAGGCAGACCTGCTTGGAGTGCTTCTCCTGCTTTGGGGCATCTTGCAGTTCTCATCTCTGCGTTAAAGATTAACTCCTGCAGGCAGCACAAGGCCATCTGCTCCAGCACTGCCTTTGTATTTTGGCCACGCTTTGGCTTTGTTTGGATTTACATTCCTTTGAGGTGCAGAGTTGGGGGGTTTGGCCCTGTCACCCTTCCAGGCTGGGCCATCCAGCCCGGATCCAGTCACTGAGATAGCGGCAGAGCTCCTGTTGGGCTGCAGGAGGAGCAAGCTGGCTGCCCACCTCCCAGTTTAAAACTGAGAGATAGTGTATTTGGAGAGGGGACAATCTTGAAGACACGATGAGATTTTTTTTTTCTTCAGCACATTCATATTTGCAAATGCCTATTGACATTTTATTTTTTCCCCTTTTCCTCGTTTGAGGAGCTCAAAGACCAGCAGCTCTTCGAAGGGTTCCTTAAAGCGGAGAGGAGGGGTTGCTGTTCAGAAGATGACACTTCTGAAATGGTGTTAGAAGCGTCAGGGCGCTGCTTGCGTTGCAGCTCTCCCCTGCGGAAGAGCTTGATGGAGAGCGATACACCCAGTTTTTTAAAAAAAAAAAAAAATCTAACCACACTGTGCTGGTTAGGAAGCTTTCTGGAACATTTCTGGCAAATGCCCGGTTCTACATCGCAGGTCTTTGGTTTTCCATCCGTCCCTTGGGTGCGAGGACCACAAGCCGTGCTGATAGGTGTCTGGTACTCGAGAATTAGACTTGCCAGGAAAGCCCCATCAATGGCTGCTCTCCATCTGCAGGTTTTCCTTCTGCTTTTCCTGCTGCTTTGCTTTTCTTCTCGTTTCCCCGAAGCAGGCAAGACTGAGAGAGCCCCGTGCTGTGTTCCTACATGCACAAACTCTTCTCGGGAAACTCTCCTGGCTTCCTGCTCCCCGCTGCCAACTGCAGCAGCCCAGGTACCTCCAGCTCCCACTCCACCCCCTGGGTAAGGGTCGAGCTGGTAGGATCTTTCTGATCCATGAAAATCTGGAAAGGAGCCTTCCCGCTACTGCACAAAAAAAATCTAAGGAATGGTGGAATCAGGGTTTTTAAAGCCCAGATGTGTTTTGCATTGAATATGCTGAACTCCTCCTGATGCTTCTGTCTGGGGAGGAAGGGGTAGAGGGCTGTGCCTTGAGACTCCTGGCACTCAGGGAAGTCATGTTTGTATTAATATCTGTATTTCTAACTTGAATATTTAAAAAAAAAAGAACAAAACAAAACAACCCAGGAAGGCTTCTTGAGTTGGCTCCACTTGCCAGGCAAAACAAAACATCCAACAAAACAACAAGGAAAAAAGGCTAATTCACTGCTATATACTTATTTCATGCACTAAATCCCCTGCTTCTATACAAGCAGTTGTTTGGTTGTTTTGGCCTCGTAATTGAAGTGTAAATGGGAAGATCTGCCGTATTCTTCCCCCCAAAAATCTCAGCGAGCCTGGTTGTGTCCTGCAGAAGAATCCGCAATGTTCTTGTTCCCACGTGCTCTGGTTTTTTGCTGTAAAAGGCTTTTGGCTTATAAAAGGGCTGATGCCAACTTGTTCCGTCCCTGTAAACGTCTCCAGGATTAACCCTGTCGGCTGTGTCGTTGTTTTGTTGATCTGGTTTGCATGGGCTGAAAACAGGCCGTGCAAAAGGCGGCTGTTTTTACGCTCTTGAGTTTTTTGGGATGTAAAATGTTCCCGCCCTCCTCCCACACCAAATTTTAAGTTGTCTAATGGATTCGTAAGTTGCCACGTAAAATTCAAAGTACTGAGGTTAAACTGTGATGGAAGCGAGGGGTGGAACAAGTTGAAGATGCGGCCAGGCAAAACTTTTTCATTCCTGGTAAATTTTGCTCTCTTACAAACTGCGCTGTGCTGGATTGCGGCTGAAATCTCCTGCTTTTCTCCCTGGTATTTGAGCTACTCACTTCCAGTGCATTTCTGAAAACTGGTTGCAGAAAATGCATGGATTGCTTAGTCCCTTGAATTTTCCTTTCTGATTCCCATTTGCCTCTGTACAGCAGCTCCTGGTGCAGTGAGGATTCACCATTTTTTGGGGGCGGGGGGGATTGGTGTGTGGAAGAAAAGATGAACCATGCGAATGGTTCCGTTGTCCCAGGGGTTTATAGAAGCTTCAGGTTTAACTGGGTGGTGAGATCCCGCACGAGAGCTGGCAGGAATCCCCGAAGGAGGTGCTCTGTCTGAACTGCTGGGGTAACACGAGCTGCTCGTGGATGCTGAAACTTGCAGCTACTGTAATACAAGGGGAAATCAGGAAAATGGCAGGAGGAGGCTGGGGACGATGCCGGGACTTCCTTGCCAAGCTCAGCTTCCCTCTTCGGTGTCGGGGTGTGTGCGCTGCCCTCGCTGCCGGCCCGGCGCTCCCTCTGTTTCAGCCTAGCCTGCCCCAGCAACGCTGAGGCCACCCCATCGCGGTACCTTGCCCGTGAATCGTGGGTTGGGGTTGACTGCTTTAACTTGTCTGGTTGGCAAATAAAAATCCTCTCGGCCGCTTGCAAAGCTCCCCAGTGCTTCCCTGGCTCTTGGAGTTAGAGCTTTGATGCCTGTGTAACTTCTCTACCTGTTGTTATCCTTGTAGGTGCGTGGAGGGCAGCGACAGAAGAATGGGGCACGGAGGACTGGAACGAAGATGTAGGTACTCTCCAAACCCCTCTCCTCCATGCGTCTGCTGCGCACACAGCTACAAGGGGAGCGCAAGGCCCGTCCTTCCCAAAATGTGGGCATAGCCCAAAGCCAAGCTCCCAGTTCCAGGAGCTGTGATGAATAAGTAAACATTGCTGCTTCTAAAGTACAGGCGTAGTAAAGCTTGTTGTAGGAGCTCAAGACAGGAAGGGATCTCCTCTCCCAGGGCATCGAGTCTGGTCCTCTCACTTCCTGCAGCTACATGATTGAATTCTTCCGTGAACCAGCCTGACCCAAGAGTCTTGCTCCGCTTCTCCGGTGAAGCGGCAGTTTGGGAAGGTTTTCTTTTGATCCACACCACGTGCTGCAGTGGTTTCGTGTGTGTCACGTGCATCAGCGGGTCCTTGTGGTTTGGATTGAAGAGAAGCTCTTGGCTTTACCTTCTGACTTGCTCATTGGCACATCTCGCCGCTTTTTGTTCTCTACCTGGTGTCATCTTCAGGGCAGGATGGACACTGTTATCACTTGCTTTTAATTCCTCTGTATCAGTTGCTTCTGAAATGGGCTTCGGTGCCTCTCTGAATCAAGGGAGAACTTCTATTATCGCAGATGAGAGCAGGGTTGGGCCTTTTTAGTATTATTACTAGTTTTGCATGCTCGTTTTTGCTAAGCTACAGAACAGGCACGAAGGGAAAGGTTTTGCTTTCCAGGCACCGTCTGAAGGAAGCGCTCCTGCTGTGCTTGGAGACACAAGCAGCTTCTGTGTCCGCTCAGTCAGGTCTCTGCTTGGGGAGAGCCTTTGATAGCCCTTCTTGCCCTCAGTGTGGGTGATAACGCTCCCAGGGGTTCCTGATTTTGGTTTTAAACTCATGCTGTTGAGTTGCTGGCAGCTCCTCAATCTGGAGTAAAAGCTGGTCATATTCAGATATGTTCTGGGCTAAATCACAGGCGGTCGTTAAACCTCCCCTTCGTTCATTTTTGAGCAATGTTATTTTCCCTTCCGTAGTTGAAGTAGGTCTGTTGGTCTCTGGTTGGATCGTGCAGGCGAGGCCAGGATCGTTGGAAGTCGAACTATGGGTCTGAAGCTTTTTCCTTTGACTTCTTTATCAATGCGTGCTCCTACCTGTGCAGTGGGTTTTGCAGGCTGGTGCGGCGTGTACCGGCAGTTCAGAGCACCCGCCTAAGACCCAGCAGCCCCACCGGATTTGTGGACTACGGGAAATTTGTAGAAGGATTTGGTTGGGTTTTTTTCCCCACTGGCAGGTGATTTGTGCCCTAGCCTGAGAAGAAGCAAATGAGATGGGAGCCAACAGTTAGAGAAGTTTAAGTCTAAACACTTGAATTTCTTGAATCATTTTTGTGGCTGCTTGTCTCAACCGTTTGTGTGTTTTACTTGGAGTCCTGAGACGCCGTTCTCACTTTTTCATTCTTTTTGCCTTTTTTTTAATCTTTCAGCTGTCTGAGACGAAGATCTTCACCGCCTCCAACGTGTCTTCAGTGCCTCTGCCTGCCGAGAATGTGACAATCACAGCTGGACAGAGGTGATAACCCATGGCAATGCTGTTTACGTGGGAAGAGTGGCACACAAGTCCCAGAGCCATTTTGCTGTCTCAGACTAAACCTTGCCAGCTAGCTAAAATGCACCTGCTCCGAATAAGATGAGATGGATTTAAATCGAAAAGTTGAGTTAGGAGTTTCTGGGTCCTAATCCTGGGATCGGAGTTTTCCTAGGCTCTGCTGCTGGTTCTTCAGATCTGGGGGCATTTTGCATTGTGTTAAATTAACGGAAGGCAGGCTTTAAAATAGAAGGCCTTGCAGGATCTTGCTTGGTCTCTGTCCTTTTGAGGTTGCTACTGGCAGTTGTGAGTTAATGTTCTGCGGATTCATTCAATTTGTAAAGGAAAAGCTATAAATTGTGAGGCTGGAGGTAGAATACCACTGCAATGGAAGCGAGGGGAGTGAGAGAGCTCTTGTTAATCTCAGTGGGTTGTCTTCTTTCTTTACCCAGAATCGATCTTGCAGTCCTGCTAGGAAAGACGCCCTCTTCTATGGAGAATGAGTCAACAAACCTGGAGTCGTCCCAGGCTCCTTCCCTGGCCCAGCCGCTGGTGTTCAGCAATTCCAAGCAGAGTGCTATATCCCAGCCTGCCTCTGGTAACTCCTTCTCTCACCACAGCATGGTAAGGACACGCTCCTCTCTGCCAGCGCGTGGGTTTTGGCAGGCGTTGGTTCCCCTGACGTTCTCTGTCTGCATTTGGGCAATATGGGAAATCCAGTTCTGACACCTGCTCGCTTCTTGTGGGTGGCAGAGTCCTCTGCCTGGCTGATACGCCGGTCTGCTCTAAATACAGAGGCATGAAGTCCATTTCTTAATTAGAAATCATTGGGATAATTCCTCCCCTGTTGCCCTTGCCAGACTTGCAACACGTGCTTCTTTCCTGCTTAGAGGAAAGGAAAAGCTCTTGCAGTCCAGGGCTTGCAAATTCAACAGTTTGAGCAGTGGGAATGACTGGGAATTTGGTGCGGGATGAAATGCCGGTATCTACGGACAGGTGAAGGAGAGAGGTGTTGAATCTGAATCAGGGATGGGCACAGACCTGGGCAGATGCTGCTTTGTGTAACTTCAGCAAAAGAAATTAAAATTGTGCGCTTAATGGTGAGATAGTTCAGGAAGAATTTTCAAAACCACCTTAACTGTAAAAGCCACGTTCTCCTGGTGGTTGTCTGTCTTATTCCCAGGCATTTGGTTGCGCTAATTTAGTACATTTTTAAAGATCCTACCTATTAACTTTCTTTGTACACCTCCATGACGCTGTAAAATGCCATGGGTTGGGCAGCAGATAAGTGTACCTGCGCTCACAAGTGATAAAGGCGGAGAGAGACGTGTGAGCTCTCCTTGCCAGCGGTGTCTGTGTGCATCAGGAGCTCAGGAGCGTTTGGCTGAGCACCCAGCGAGAAGCAGCAGGGTACGGCGCGTTCAGGCTTACGTTAAGAGATAGATCTGTCCTCTGAGCCAAGTTCCAAGCCAGGGGAGACACTGACTTTGTTATTTCATTGCTGAAATTGCAGGTGAGCATGCTGGGGAAGGGGTTTGGAGACGTCGGGGAGGCCAAAGGCAGCAGTACCACGGGTTCTCAGTTCCTGGAGCAGTTCAAGACAGCCCAGGCTCTGGCTCAGCTGGCTGCTCAGCACACCCAGCCTGGCGGGAGCACCACCCCCTCTTCCTGGGACATGGGATCCACTACGCAGCCCTCGTCTCTCGTGCAGTATGGTAAGGAAAAGCAGCATGGCTCCCCAGAGGGGAGCGTGTTCTCCCAGAACTGCAGCAATGTGAGGGACTTGGTGGAGGGATGGATCACAAGTTCAGAACCGAGCCAACTGCTGGAGAAATTAAAAGAAACATGTGTGTGAGTTTGTGAGAGTAAAACGTAATAGCGCGTGTGAGTCTTTCCCTGTTCCTTTTATACTTGGAACAGTTGGATCTGTCTGCCTCTTGATCTTTCCAGACAGCTTCAGAGCCAGGGATCTGGCAATCCCGAGACCCTCACAGTGTGCAGAACCTGCTCCCTGGTGTAAAGCCGTGTTAGCAGAGAAGGGGTCTGAAAGTGGGCGCCTCTGGAGAAGGGTTCCTGAATACCAACACTTGTCAGTCTCACCTCACTGCTGACCTGATGTTATCTTTTAAAGAAACTCAGTTCTGGTGACTGTTAAATGCCAAGAGGTAACTCTGCCTCTGGGCTGGCGTGAGGGAATAAACAGCGATTAAGAGAGGATCCTGCTTTTTTTAGATGAGATGCTGAGCCCTACAGTGGTCAAGTACTAGTGCCTTTTCTTTCAGCTTGTGCATTTTGTTTCTTGCTGTAGGGAAATGGCTCTGGTTCAAATCTAAGCTGAAGAAAAATTGAGCCCTGTCCTAGTAATAGTCAGTGTTGGCAGCTTCTGATCTTTTCAGACAAGGAGCCACAGAGGAGAGTCAGAGAGAATAGGAGTTGTTTTTAATAAGCTGCGGTAAGGCTTAGGCAAAGGAGGAGGGCGGTGCAGTCGCGCAAAGGCGTGAGGGTGGGCAGCCTCGAGCGGTGGTGTTGCGTGGAGGATACCCAGTACTTGCAGGGAAAAGGGCAGGCAGTGAATGTAGCGGTTGGCAGAGAAGGGGAAGGAAGCACCGTCAGGCCCGTGAGGACTCCGCCATGCGGTGCCTGCACACAAGGGACTCTGAAGTCCAGCTTTTCTCCGAGGATGGAGGATGTGTGCTGCGCAAGCTCACTTTGTCCTGTAAGGGGTGGTGGAAGGAGCTGAGGGAAGAAGGGCTCAAAAGGCTCGACGCTGGTGGTGGTGAGAGCGCAAGGCTGGGAGTGGAGATGCTCGGATTCTCGGCTCTCTGATTTTGACAGACTCCAGGAGGAGTCATAGTGTGAAATGATTTTATTTTTCTTGATGCTGAGAAGTGTCAGAACTTAGATGTAATTTTAAGGAAACAAATCCTGCTAATTCAACTCTTGTCTCCCCTGGTAGATCTCAAGAACCCAACGGACTCTTCTGTGCATAGTCCCTTCACTAAGCGTCAGGCCTTCACGTCAACTTCAACCATGATAGAAGTGTTCATGCAGGAGAAGCAGCCTGTGGTTACTGCCTCCACAACTGTGCCGGCACCCCCTTCCTCGCCGCTGCCCAGCAAAACCAATCCTGTTCCCCAGATGTCCCCAGGGTCCTCGGACAACCAGTCCTCCAGTCCCCAGCCAGCACAGCAGAAGCTGAAGCAGCAGAAGAAGAAAGCGTCGTTAACATCAAAGGTGCGCATCGATGGTGGGGGAGGAGGCGGCGTATTGTGTTAGAGCTGCAGAAAAATCCATTTGGGCTGGTGAGGGAAGGGCTGGGCTTGGCTTTCCTGCTGTTAGCACTGGGCGTTTGTGGGGGTGACGGAGAAAAGCTGGCCTGCCTGGCTTGAACAGCGTAATTCAGAGGATACAAGCCTGTAACTGCCGTCGTGTGCTGGGAAATGTGGATACTAAAGTCATTTTCTGGGCTGACCCCAGGGAGGGATTGACCCTTTCTGTTGTTCCTCCCTTGCAGATTCCTGCGCTTGCGGTGGAAATGCCTGGCTCAGCAGATATCTCAGGGCTAAACCTGCAGTTTGGGGCGTTACAGTTTGGTTCGGAGCCTGTTCTCGCCGAGTACGAATCGACGCCCACAACGAGCGCCGCTGTTAGCCAATCTCAAAGCAGCCTGTACACCAGCACGGCTAGGTGAGGACCAGGACAAGGAAGGGAACGATTAATCCAAGCAGGTAGCTCTGGAAGGTAGCTGGTCCCGTGGGCTTTAGTTATGCTGCATACTAGTAGACCCTTTCTGACTGTGCCGTGGTCAGAAAGGGGGGACAACGTATGCAACAGCAAAGGATAAGTTGCCCGCAGGCTCATTCAGGCAGCTCTGTGACTGGTTGGCCTGTGGTACTTATACAGAACACAGACGTTTCCTGCTGCCTTTAAACGGTGTTGCTGGAAACTCAGGAGGGGAATCCCCAGCGCAACCGTTCCTTGTCCCTGGTGAACAGATTCTGCGTGTTTTGTCCTGCTTTTTGCCTGGCAAACAAGAACACGGTGGAGTAGGTGTATCTACGGCAAAGTGTTCCTCTCTTCTTTTAGAATCACAGGATAGTCTGGGTTGGAAGGGACCTTTAAAGCCCATCTAGTCCAAGCCCCCTGCAGTGAGCAGGGACATCTTCAACTGGACCAGGTTGTTCAGAGCCCCTGTTGGATTGACCCTTAGTATCTTGCCGGTCCCTTGAGTGCAGGGACCTGAGTGATGGCAGCTCGTGAAACGTCACCCAGAGCACAGCAGTGTGTCAGGCAAGGCTGCAGCGAGGTGCCAGCATCCTCCTGCGGTCGGGCTGTAGCCCTTGTCTGGGTGCGTTTCTCTGCTGGGTTTGCTTTGATGCTTTGTGTGGTGCCTTTATGGGGCTCTTTATTTTGAAGATTTGAAATGAAGAGCCTACAGCAGTCTGGGTCAGCAGGGCTGTTTTGGAGGAGAACATTAAACTCCTTAACTCCTTTCCCCCCCCCCCCCCTTCTTTCCTTCCCCTTTGTAGTGAATCTTCATCCACAATTTCGTCCAATCAAAGCCAGGAGTCTGGTTACCAGAGCGGCACAATACAGACAGCAACGTTTACCTCCCAGAACAGCGCTCAGGGACCACTGTACGAACAGAGATCCACCCAGACGAGGCGATACCCAAATTCAATCTCCTCCTCGCCCCAGAAAGATCTGACCCAGGCCAAGGTAGGAAAATAGCTTTGCTCTCCCTTTGTGCTGAGTAAGCATAGCGTGTAAAGCACTGTCTCGGGGGAAGCCAAGTGGTTTATCAAGTGTTTCTGCAATCCTCCAGCCTCACCACGTGGCTCGTGGACTCTCGTGAGAGCTTTCTTCTGGCTGCTACGAGAGCTCTTAGTTACGTTACTTACCTGGGGCTGGGCCAGTGGGGTTAACAGTGGTTAAGTTGATTGCAGGCCATGTGTCGTGTCACGCATAATTACCCTGCTGCAGAGCGGCGGTCAGGCTAAGGATTTAGTTTTGTCTTAAGGATTTGATTCTTGCATGCTGCACACAGGTTCGGTGACATCAGTTTTGGCTAACGAACTTGGGTTGAGGGTGTTGAACTAGTCTAACTACCAACAGTAGAGGAACTTCTTGGAACTGCTTTCTAAAATATGTGCCCGAGGGTTGTGCTGGCACTGGGCTAGTTGAGCTTGGGACCGACCCTGGCGCAGCCTGGTGACGGGCATCAGTAGCGTGCCTTTTTCACAACTGAGGAGGGCGTGTGGGAGGGGGCCGACACTAGATCCGCCTCTGGAAACGAGCAGCTGCAGTGCCCAGTACTCTTTTTTTTTTTTTCTCTTCTTCCTCAGAATGGTTTCAGTTCTGTACAACCCACGCCATTACAAACCACACAGGCCGTTGAAGGTAAGAGTCTGTCGCTGCAGTGGGTATCCTGAGTCTTTTGTACTGCTTGTATTCATTGCTTTGGATTAAAAACTTTATCTAATAGCAAATCCTTTCCCTGCTGGACTAATTGCTGCCACTCTGTTTATTTGCTTGCCTTGAAATATTCAGCTTTCTGCTGGTGGATCCTTGAGGTCCTTGATGGGTCACTCCCTGATGACAATAATTTACTCTGATTTGCTTGTGAAAGGCACCTCATGTGTAGGTCTTGAAGCTCTTTGTGGAGCTGATTGTGGTGTTGGGGTAAAGTGAGACGTAGGACACAATCGTGCTGTCACAAGTGTGTAACTGGTTGGCAGCAGCGAGGGAAGCCCCAGATCTCCCTGCTCCTTGAGCTGAGCCTTTGCTGGTCGTCCTCCGGGAGCTGCTAGTAGCTGCCCCTAACCCAAAGCTTTTCTTCGCAGGTGCTACAGGCCCCGCAGTGAAATCCGATTCCCCCTCTGCTCCCAGTATCACGCCTCTCAACGATGGGGTGTCTGCATCCTCCTTGCTGACGACAGCCAGCCAACACTCAACAGCTCTGAGCAGCCTGAGCCACAGTGAGGAGCTCCCCAGTACAACCACCGCCCAACTCAGCAGGTGAGCCGGCGTGGGGGGTGGATTTCTAGAGCAGAGCTAGAAGCAGGGGTCTAAAATAGACATCGAAGGCTGTCTCGTGCAGCGGGGAAGGCTGAGATGACTCATCCGAGTAAATGGGGAATGGGATCTGGCCTGGCGCCATCAGTGGTGATTCTCGCACCTTGGCTTGACAACCTTTTATTCCTCCTTCCGCAGTACGTTACCCACCCAGCAGAACAGTCTGTCCTCATCCACGTCCTCCGGGCGAACGTCAACTTCAACTCTACTGGTGAGTCTCGCTGTGCTCTGGTGCTGTGCGCCCCCGTCCCTGCTCAGCGTGGAGAGCTCTGCTGGGGTGCCCGACCTTGGTGTGTGGCTGGCGGGGTCTGCAGTTGTGACAACCAGCAGCCTGGCAGCTCCTGTCCCGCTGGAGTTTGGATTTCATGTGGAGAGGGGATGGAGGGTTATGTCAGAACGTTGTGCACCTCTGGCTCGAGGCTTTTGACACCCTGCCTGTTTCAGACATAACAGTAGATGCTGTTACGCGCTTGCAGTACAATAAGTGCAGTGCAATAAGGCGATACATGCTGGCAGCCCAGAGCCCCCCCCACAGCCTGGGCTGCATCCCCAGCAGCGTGGGCAGGGGGGCGAGGGGGGGATTCTGCCCCTCTGCTCCCCTCGGGGGAGACCCCCCTGCAGTGCTGCCTCCAGCTCCGGGGCCTCGGCACAGGAGAGACACGGAGCTGTGGGAGCGGGGCCGGAGGAGGCCCCGGAGATGCTGGGAGGGCTGGAGCCCCTCTGCTGGGAGGACAGGCTGAGAGAGCTGGGGGGGGTCAGCCTGGAGAAGAGAAGGCTCCGCGGAGACCTTGGAGCCCCTTCCAGTCCCTCAAGGGGCTCCGGGAAAGCTGGGGAGGGACTCTGGAGCAGGGAGGGGAGCCACGGGACGTTGGGAATGGGTTGAAACCAAAAGAGGGGAGATTGAGATGAGATGTGGGGAAGAAATTCCTTCTTCCGAGGGCGGTGAGCCCCTGGCCCAGGTTGCCCAGAGAAGCTGTGGCTGCCCCATCCCTGGAGGGGTTCAAGGCCAGGTTGGACGGGGCTTGGAGCCACCTGGGCTGGTGGGAGGTGTCCCTACCCAGGGCAGGGGAGGGGACGGGATGGTCTTCCAGGTCCCTTCCCACCCAAACCATTCTGTGATTCTGTGATTCTTCTGGGCCTGTAGCAGCTCTTGAAAATGCTGCGGAGTTGCAACCAGTTGTCAGAGCAAACTGGTAGCTGATGGGGTGTCACTGTTCAAACGTAGATAGTGATGGAGCTTCTGCAGTACAGAGCCCCTGGGTGTTGGCTTCTGCAGCAGAATAAATCTCCCTACCGCAGACGCGGTGTTCAGCTCTGCTTCTCCCAGCAGACAGACGTGTTGGGACACAGCCGCACAGAGGCTTGGAAGCGCTAGGGGCTGACTGCTATCAGGACTTTGGATTTAAGCCAGATGCAGAGCAGGTTTCTCCGTAGCCTGCAGCAGCTGAGTTCATTGCAGGCTCTCGGGAACATTTGGGTGCAGATGGAGCCACAAAAAATATTGCGTAGAATAGGATTGTTTTAGTTGGAAGAGACCTTTAAGAATGTCAAGTCCAACCATTAACCCAGCACTGTGTAGACAGCGTCCTGCGATATTTCTGCACTCATTTTTATCTTCCTGGGCCCCTAACTCTCTTCCCTTCCTTCCCTAGCACACAAGTGTGGAGAGTGAAGCGAGCCTCCATTCTTCTGCTAGCACTTTCTCCACCTCCTCCAGCACGGTGTCAGCCGCCCCGCCAGTCGTAAGCGTTTCATCCAGCCTCAGCAGTGTCAGCAGCCTGGGCCTCAGCCTCAGTAGTAACTCCACGGTGACGGCCTCAACTCGCAGCTCCGTTGCAACAACATCAGGTACTTCCTTGGGTACTGCTAAACACAAGGAGGGTATAGGGGCTGAGGGACACGGCTTCACTGGGGAACTTTTCCTTTCTCTTCCTTTTCCAGGAAAAGCCCCTCCCAATCTCCCTCCTGGAGTCCCACCGTTGTTGCCTAATCCGTATATCATGGCTCCGGGGTTGCTGCACGCCTATCCGGTGAGTGGGACGACTGGCTCTCTGCAGTTGTGTCATGCCACTAGATCCCTCCTAGCTCTGTCTTCAGCTAGCAGGGAGGGACGTAGTGTGGTAGAGAAACCAGAAACGGTAACACCAGCCCAGCACGACTGCCTTGGATGGGAAGAGTTTGGACCTGCCGTTTTCCACAAAACGGTAGCAGAGGAAATCCATGTGCCTGTGGGAGTGAATCTCTGTAATTCTGGTCACCCTGGAGCAGATTCTGTCTGCCTGTTCTCTGCAGCCTCCCCAGGCCTCTGGGGAGCAGCAGCCCTCGGTCAGAGCGTGGCTCGTGAAAGCGTGGAGCTGTATTAGCAACACGCTATGACAGAGGCCAAACAGTCAGAACAAGGGCAGCTACTGCCCCAAAGATCTGGTGGTGTGTCACAGCCCGCTTCTGAAGGCGAGGACAGATTTTTGGTGTTAGAACAATTACTAGAGTAAAACCGTCGAGTGCCTTTGTGGTCCGGAGCAGCTGTGCTAGGAGTTGGTGCTCACTCTTCATTTGAGCAGCTCATAAAAATACTCTTGGCAGTGTCAGTCTTGCCGTAGTGAATGCGGGCTGCCTGTGCCTAGGTATTCGTGTAGCCTCCGGTTGTCTGGCTGTATCTCACACTTCTCTAAATGTTTAATCTAACATTAGGTAAGTGTCTTTATCTAGTCTGTGTCCCTGACATCGTCTCCTGCTCTTTTTCTAGCCACAGGTGTATGGATACGATGACTTGCAAATGCTCCAGACGCGATTCCCATTGGTGAGTTCTGCAGCCCGCCAGGGACACGCGCTTCTAGCGGTGCAGAGCTCGCCGGTGCTGCGTGCTCTGGGTGTGCAGACAGGGCAGGCTGCGAGGTGGTCCTGAGGAGCTGGCAAAGCGGGGTGCTAGATGCTCTGTGGCAGTAGTGAGGAGTTAATCGGTTGCTCCTTTGCACTTGGAGTTAGGAGCGCTGGTTATTCGGACAGCGGTATGGGTGGTGGGGCCAGGGAATGCCAGACCTACACAGGCAGAGCTGTTTTGCCCGGCAGCGGTCTGATGAGCTGTTGGAGACACTGATCCTTGAAAGAGGCAGTGACCAAATACTTCTATGAGAATGGGTTTTATTTAGCCATAGGACACGTGTTCCTTGTTTGGTGAAGTGGAGGGGGAAGTCCGGGCAGTTTGAGGACTGCATACCAGTAGACCTTATCTGGTTCTTCTCATAGCCAGACGAGGGGGATGGTGCATGCTACAAAAACCTGGGCTTGCTGTAGGCTGCGATCAGCCCCGCTGTGGCTGATTGAACTGCAATACTCCAACATATCTGCAGTCCAGAAATTCTTCTTTTCCAAAAACTGCTTTGCATCTTTGGACAGAGCTCGTAAAACTTCTCCTTTTGGTTTTATCCTTCAGGATTACTACAGCATCCCATTCCCTACACCTACCACCCCGCTGACTGGAAGAGATGGCAGCCTGAGCAGCAATCCGTACTCTGGTAGGGAAACACACTGCTCCGATGGTGTATCCCATCAGGTGTTTGTGCTGCTGCCTACTGGTTTCCTGTGCCGTTGTCTGCTGGCACCACCCCCTGCACTGCCTTTGGTCTGGAGCATGTTTCTCAGCAGCTAAATTCTTGACTTCCCTTTGATCGTCTGGTCGTGTCGAGGCACGTTACCGGGAAGATGCAGAGTAGGAGTTGATGCAGCAGTTGGAAAGGGAGCAAGGAAGGGCTGAAAGAATCTGAGAGGTGTAAAACCGGGGAACTGCTTTTCAGGTCGTGGTGAGGCAGGGATTAAGCAGTGCTTCTCAAGCACTTAGACTTAAAATAGAAAGAAGCATAAAATCTGGAGGAATTAAAGTTTTTTTATCTATGCAACAGTCTCATGGAGAAAGAAAACGGGGCATTTAGGACCTGTCAAATTCAACCCAAATGCCCAGTGAGTGGCTGCTCTCTCGCTGACCTCAGTAGGTGTGTTTATTCCCACTGCTGATTTGCAGCGGGCAGCAGTTCTGCTGAGCTTTCACGTGCTCTAGGAATTGTTGCACTTTGTGGATTGCTCTTTTCCCAGCACCGCTTCTCCCCAGCTTCAGCGGGAGCTTTTTTGTGAGGAGGTGCTTTTGCCTGGCACACTGAGGCTGAAATCCCAAGCTCAGAGTGCGGCACTGCTGCGTGCGGGATTTGCCAAGTTAACGTCGGTGGTAATTAATACTTGTGGCTATCCTGGACTCGCTTGTGAGCTGGGGCAGCACTGAGAAATTCACTGGCTTACCGTTTGAGCTCTGAGTGTTTGCGTGAAGGAGCAGCAAAGGGAGCTTCCCTGAGCCCTGCAGCCAAACCCTTGCCCAGTGCCCAGACTGGGAAGAGGGGAAACTGTATTTCCGCGTACTCTCCGCGGGCTGCTGGGGCTCTGCAGCGGCATTTGACTCGGTGCATTTGATTCCAGCAAGAGAGAAGGAGACGTGAACCCTGCGGTAGAAAGGGGCCATTCACGCATCCTCAACTGGAAGATACTTGCCTCCCCCCTTCAGTGAGGGGCTGTTTGGCGGTAGGACAGGGCCCCCGCGCTGCCGCTCTGGCCTCGGGTCTGGCTCTGGAGGGAGCTGAGTCGTGTTCAGGCCTGTGGGTGATGCACGGAGAGGGCGCAGGGAGAGCTCTGGCAGCCGGGGCTCTGTTGCTGCGCAGGCGGCCAGTGGCAAGGTTTATCCCGTGCCGGATGGCAGGCTGACATCAGGCAGTGCCGCACTGTGGCTTAGCTGCTGGGGGTTTCCCTTCCCCTCTGAAGTCCTCTCAGGGATGAGGAGAGTAATTAACAGCTTATCCTTATCAGCATGCAAGGCTCTGAGGGCTTGGGAGGGCTGTAGAAGGGGGGTTGATTCAAGTCACCGTTGATCAAAAGGCTGGGTCACCTTGGGCTGAGCCAGAGTGGGCCGGGATTTGACACGTGCCTGTTCTTCATTCTCCTTTCGTCTCCTGTATTCCAGGGGATTTAACAAAATTTGGCCGAGGCGATGCCTCTTCCCCGGCTCCTGCAACGACTTTGGCCCAGCCTCAGCAGAGCCAGACCCAGACTCACCACACCACGCAGCAGACGTTCCTGAACCCGGCGCTGCCTCCTGGCTACAGTTACACCAGTCTGCCGTACTACACAGGGGTACCAGGGCTCCCCAGCACCTTCCAATACGGGCCCGCCGTGTTCCCTGTGAGTTTTCCGGAGGCAAGGCGTGTGGGATTCGGGCAGGAGGGCAACGCAGCGAAGCCTCTCCTCACTCCGCTTCTCTCCGTGCTGTAGGTTGCTCCTACCTCTTCCAAGCAGCATGGTGTGAATGTCAGCGTCAACGCATCAGCAACCCCTTTTCAGCAGCCCAGTGGCTACGGCTCCCATGGATACAGCACTGGTAAGACACACCCGAAGGAGCATCTTGGCAGCAGTTCCTGACAGTGGCAGGGCTTGTCCACAGTTTCCAGCAGTAAGGGAGGAAGATGGCTGTGGTGCAACTC
This sequence comes from Chroicocephalus ridibundus, assembly GCF_963924245.1. NCBI lineage: Eukaryota > Metazoa > Chordata > Aves > Charadriiformes > Laridae > Chroicocephalus > Chroicocephalus ridibundus. Next base: position 1,402,652 of record NC_086304.1, on the reverse strand, counting down.
GCGGATCATTTAATTCTCTGTGGAAAGGCCCAGGCTTGTTCCGCATCCAGGTCTGGAGCGGATTTGAGGAGTATGGAGCACTTCATGCCCTCCCCTCTGCCCAGCAGTTGGCTGGCTGGGGCCTTGGGCTCGCGTCGGAGAGCTTAAGCTGCGGAATTGTTGGGGTTTTGTTTGTTTGTGGTTTTTTTTACTGCCTGTATGTGATCAGTAGAACAATAATTATTCCAGATTTGAGCCTGGAAACTTGTTTGACTCCTGTGTTTGGCAGATGATGCTTTCTAGAGGAGCGTCGTCCTTGATTCAAAGATGCAAGAAAGTCGTGAACCTGCCACTTGTCTCAGTACTGGGTTTCACGGTTAACATCTGGTTGACTTACAGAGGGCCTGCATCTGGGTCCCTCTTCCCAAATTCCTGTTGCGCCTCTTTTCCCTACGTTAGAGCCCTTCAAGACACTGTTTTCTCCTGGCAAAGATACTTCAGCTCTGTACCAGGTCACCCGGTACTGAGTCCTTCAAACCTTTTTGATTTTAACACTTTTTCCGTGCCTTAAATGATTGCTGAGGCTTTCTTCCGTACCACCCTGTCAGAAACAGCCTCAAATGGGGGTTGTGTGCCAGCGTTGCCAGTCCTTGCACCGGCCGTCCCTGCCCACCGTTGAGGGGCCTTTCCATGCAATTGCCTGGTTTACATCCAAGGAGCTCTCGGCCCGTCCTTGCTGCTGTGTCGTGCTGGGAGTTTGTTTCCCTGTCTTGTCTGCCGCATCCCCCCCGGATCTTCTCCCAGTTGCTGTTTTCTGGGCTCTTCAATAACGTGCATTTCTCGGGGTGGCGGCAGGTCCCTGATTTTTTATTTTTTTTTTTTCCTGGAGGCATTCAGAAACCGCCGGTGTCCAGAGCGAGAGAACTTACACTCCTGCAGGCATTTTGCAGCTTGGCTTGGCCAAGGCCCTGCTCTCTCAGACGACGTCTGGCTCCAAACCTTTCCCTGGCTGCGGGGCCACTAGAGCTCTCCCCCACCTGACGCTGGCATTAGCGGCAGTAGCTCCTGCTGAGCCGGTGGCTGCTGCCTAACGCTCGCTTGCCTTTCCTTCTCCCCAGGTGTATCCGTGACATCCAGTAATACGGGAGTGCCGGACATCTCGGGCTCTGTCTACTCCAAAACTCAGGTTAGTGTCTGGTGTGTGCTCCAGGAAGGCGCCGCTTTGCTGGGGAGCGGAAGCCCAGCTCTGAGACAGCCCCCCTGGGCAAGGAGGTCTCTTCCCCTTGGAGCAGAAAGAAAATGCTCGGCCTTTCCCAACTTAGAGCAATTCCAAGCCCAGAAAGAGCCATAGGCAGAGACTTTTGGCCGTTCTCTGCACCACGTGCTAGCTCCTGGGCCCACGACTTGTAGAGCTGGGGGGGTTACGCTGCTGGGAAGGGACACGCTGCTGGGAAAGGGCAAGGCAGCGCCGCCCAGCTCCCAGCCCTTACTCCGCTGTTGGCGTCTCCTCCTCAGCAATCCTTCGAGAAGCAGGGATTTCACACTGGAACCCCGGCAGCCTCCTTCAACCTGCCTTCGGCGCTGGGCAGCGGGGGCCCCATCAACCCCGCGACGGCGGCGGCGTACCCCCCGACCCCTTTCATGCACATCCTGACCCCGCATCAGCAGCCGCACTCGCAGATCCTCCACCACCACCTGCAGCAGGACGGGCAGGTAAGCGCCCCCCCCCAGCCTCCCCCCGGCCCTCGCTGGGGTATCTCCTAGGGCTCTCGCTCCCCCTCTCCCCGGCCCCCCCCCCTCTCCCTCCCTCCCTCACGCCCTGCGGCGGACACACGCGGTGACACGCACACGCTCACACCTGCACATACACACAGGGCCGATAAAGAGGACGAGGTGAGGAAGGCCCGGGGTGCGCTCCGCTGGGGGGTACTCGGCACGGCCCCCTCGCTGCCGGGCTGTACCAGGTAGGGTCGGGTAGTGCCCCTTCTCGCAGACATGCCTGGTACCCCCCGACCTCCCCCTTCCTCGGAGGGGTGGCTCCGCAGGCCAGCAGCGAAGGGGTGACTCGCCACAGCCACGACCCCGCCATAGCTTGCAGGTCTAACCGTGGATTTCTATTGTCATAGTTTGTCCCTTTATTTTACATATCCTGGTACTGCAACAGCTTCCATATTTGCAGATGATACTGTGCTGCCAACGCCAGCAGGAAGACCAGGTAATGAACCTCTCTGATAATGCCTTGCACTTGCCCTGGGGTCTCCCCCCGCCCCTAAGGCCCCCCAGGCTCACGTAGCCCCTTCCTTCTCCCCCCGCGGCCCTGCCAGGCGAGGAGAGAGGCCCTCAGTCAGTATGTGCACACACACACACCCGCGCGCACAGACACACACCCCCCCGGCTCGACCCCTTCCCCCCCCCTCCCTCTTTCCCCCCTCCCTGCTGCGCGGCAGCCCCCCCAGCGCTGCCAGGGCCCCCCCCCCGCCGTTGCCTGCGGTCCTGGCACCGTGCCAGCCTGGAGGAAGGCGCAGAGCTGAGGGGAGGGTGCTGGGGCGTTGAGGGGCCACCGGCTGGGCGCAGGAGGTGGCCCGCGCCCTGGTGTCGGTGGCCCCAGGGGGCTTGCGCTGGGCTGAGGCGGGTCAGCCAGAGCCGAGGAGCCGTCCTGCGGGGACCAGCGTCGCCCTGCGGAGCAAGCCGGGGTTGGGTCCCCAGAGATGGTGGCACCCGCTGCCCCGTGATAACTTGCCCCAATTCTCGCCCCCTTCCCGCAGAGCGGCTCCGGGCAGCGCAGCCAAGGCAGCTCCATCCCCCAGAAATCCCAGGCCAACAAGTCGGCCTACAACAGCTACAGCTGGGGCGCCAACTGAGGCCGGGCCCGCCCTCGCCCACCCACCACTTGCTTCTTCCGGAAGAGAATCCAACCGAACCCGACGATGCCGAAGGACCCCGGGGAGGAGAAGGCTCTGCCGCAGGGCAGCGCCCGGCCCCGCAGCCCCCGAGCAGGGCAGGCGGCTCGGCCGCGTCTGTCTTCAGCCACCTTTCCTGTTGTATGTAATATAGAATTTGTATTTTTTCTTTTTTTCCCCGCCCCCCCCCCTCCCCCTTTTCTTTCTTTTTCCCCGCCCTGCCCCCCTCTCTCTGCATTCAGATTCTGAACCGTTTGCCGTAGGGGCCTTTTTTGGTTTTTACTCCTTTCTCCCCTCTCCCCCCCCACCTCCTGCTGCCCCACAACCTCTCGGATCCAAAGGAGTGGAAGCTGCGAGTCGCCTACAGCAAAAACCCCCTTATTATTAGGAATAAGAACAGTAATTGATATGAACAGCATTGTAAGATGAATTAGTTGAAGTGTTTTTTTTGTACCGTGTTCTAAATTTAATGGATAAATGTGTCTTGTATATAAAAACAAAAACCCCACGCCGTCCTGTAGTTCTCTCATTTCCTCGCTCTGACACCCCCGGAGGGGCCCCCCCTTATTTTACGTTCTCCATCCGCACCCCCTCCCTCCCTGCGGGCCCTGAGCGCAGGTCCTGCTCCCCCCCCCCCCCACTCCCCTTGCACGCTGTAAGTACCTTCTGCTTTTGGTTTGGTTTGATTTTTTTGGTCTTTTTTTCTTCTTTTTTTTTTTTTTTTCTATGCGGTCCAGATCTTGTATTTTTCAGTTCAAACCGGTCACTTCAACCGAAGCCCCCGTGCGGGTGATTTACTAAAGAGAATAAAGATCACAAAGTGATGTGTGTATTTTTTAATACCTGCCTCCCCAGCCTGCCGCCGTGTTTTTCACCCCGGGGGTGCGAGGCCCCGGGCCGGGGCGGGGGGGGGGAACGGTTCCCCCACCCCAGCTGCTTTTTTTTTCCCCTTTTTGTAGCTTTTTCCTCTTCCTGGAGGAGGAAAGGATCCCAGCACAGGGTCCCCGTCACGGTCCTCTGCCCCGGCCCTTCTCCACCAGCCCCGGGGGGGGGGAGGGCGGGACGCCCGGGGACATGGAGGGGACGGGCCTGGGGCCGGTGGATGGAGGGCCCGGAGCCCGGCGGCGGCCTGGCGGCCCGGTGGCAGCAGGGAGCGGGAGGCCCCAGGGCTGCCCCGGAGTGTGAGGGGCACGAGGGTGGGGGGGCCGAGGCGGGGGCGGCGGCGGGACGAGGACCGGGACCGGGACGGGCCCCGCGGATCCGCCTCCCTTCCAGGCCGCGGCGCCTCGCGACACCCGGCGGCGCTTTACGGCCGTCGCGCGGCTCCCGGCGCTTTACGGCAGCGCGACCTGGGCGCGGCGGGCGGAGCGCGATGAGCTTCTACGACGCGTTCCGCGGCTTCTTCGGGTTCCCGGGGCGGCGCAGGTACTGCCACCCCCGCCCCGGCCCCCGCCACCCCCGACTGGGCGTCCCTGGTCCCCCCGGCTGCGCAAACCCCGGCCCCCTTTCCCCCGGTTGCCCCCCGTCCCCCCGCCCGCACAGGCCCTGGCTCGGTTTGCCGCCCGGTCCGTCCCCCCCCAGCCCCCTGTTGCCCCGCAGGGCCTGTCCCGGCCCCCGGTTGCTCCGGGCCCGGGTGTGTCTCAGCGCCGCGGTCCCCCAGGCCCCGGGACCCGCTCTTCGGCAGCTCGGCGTGGGACGAGGAGGAGGAGGAGGACGACGACGACGGCCCGGCCCTGGCGCAGCCCCCCCAGGACTTCTTCGGCTTCGGCTTCGGTCCCGGCGGGTCCCGCGGTGCCTTCGAGGAGCTGTTCCGGGACGTGGGCGAGCTTCTAGGCGTCTTCGGGGGGACTTGGGCCGGGCCCCCGCAGACCTTCGGTGGGGAAGGGATGGGGCCGCCCCCGCCGGGGCTGCGTGGAGCCCGGGGGGGGCCGATGCGGAGCCCCGCGGGCGGCCCGGCCTGACCCGACCCCCTTTTGCTCCCCAGAGCCCGCCCTGCCCGGCCCCGGCGAGGGGCGGCCCCTGCGGGACTCCATGCTGAAGCACCCAGACAGCCCCGCTCCCAGCGTGGCCCCAGAAGGCACCGGTGACCCGGCCCGGCCCTGGAGACCCTTCCCGGGGGTGGGTGAGGGCTCCGCCTCCCGCGGGCTGGGCTCTGGCAGCCGTTGGAGCCTGCCAGCGCGGTGTCACACTGTGCCTCCCCGTCACCGGTGTGTGGCTTTGCCTTGCAGCTGGAAGACGCTCACCCGGCGCCTCCAGACCTCAAGGAAGACCAAGGTGGGTGCTGGGAGCGGGGCCGCCTGTTCTTTGCCTTTCCTGCTCCTGCCCGCGCTGCGGCGGCCGTCAGGGCATGTCACTGCTGTCACTGTCTCACGTCTGCCCCACAGACCTGGACTCCCAAGTCTCCTCTGCAGGGTTGGGGACCATCCTGAGACCCCATGAGCCCAAGTCCCACTCTTACTTCCAGAGCGTCTCTGTCACCAAAGTGACTCTCCCTGACGGGGTGAGTGTCCTTATCACGTAGGGATGGTCCATGGGTGACCTGAGGACACCGTCCTCGGGCAGGGAGCAGAGCCCCGGCTGGTGGCATGTCTCAGGGCTTGGTGCTCTGCACAGGCGGTGGAGGAGCGCCGGACCGTGCAGGACAGCCAGGGCCGCCGGGAGACAACGGTGACCCGCCGGAGGGGGGACCAGGCCTTCATCACCACCACCAAGGAGGACGGGCAGAGCAAGGACTACCGGGAGGAGGTGGTCAACATGGATGACCGTGAGTGGGGCGCTGAGGAGGGTGAGGGGAGCGGGGCCGGGTCCCCTCTGAGGGAGCTCTCCCTGCTCTCCCAGGGGAGCTGGCGCAGTTCGCGGGCACGTGGCCACGGCAAGATGAGCTCCGCGCTCCCAACCTGAGCGACCCCTCATCCGCGCTGGGCAGCTTCTTCCGACGCTGGTTCTCAAGCTGGTAGCTGTGCCCCCTCCCTGACTGAGCGCCCCGTATGTGTGATAGGTGTGGGCTGGGGGGGCCCCGGGGCTTCCCAGGGCTGTGGGGACAGACGCCAGCTTGGGAGCTGGGGCTGCCGGCTCCATCCAGGGTGGGCGGTGGGCAGCGGCCTCATCTCACCGCCTGTTTTCGTTACAGATGGGTCAGATCCTGCTGGGAGCTGGTGCCCACGCTGGGGGCTGCCCACCTTCTGGGGCGCTGCGGAGCTGCGGGGAGCCCCATGGGGCTGAGTGTGTGTGTGTGCATGTGTACAGAGCAATAAAAATCTATTTATGCTAACGGCGACCTGTCAGGCTCCTTCAGGCTCCGACTCGGAGGCAGGGACCTGCACGGCTCCTGGGGGCTGCCCCATGGGTGCAGGCAGCCGCTGGGCTCCTCTGGCCTGGCCCCGTGCCTGCACCGCTCCCTGCCCACCTCCGCTCCCGTTCCCCTGCCTGCCCGGCGCTCGGCTGATGCCTCCCCTGGGCCGCTCTCGAGGGCCCGTCCTGGGAGCCTTTCCAAGGCCTCTTCATTAGCGCTGCCTGCGGTTGCGGCTTGGGCAGGGCTCTGGCAGGGAAAAGGGGGGGCTCCCCGGAGGGGAAACGCCGGTGCCAGCTCACCTGAGCGAGGTCTCGGGTCCCCACGGCCGGTCGGGGATCCGCGGGGGGCTCCCGCCAGGTCTGGTCCTACCAGGGGATGCCATGGTCACAAGGCACCGCTGTCCCGGCCACACATGGGACTCTGGTCCCTGCCAGGCGTCTCCCTGCGGTGTGGCCCTGGATTGGTTTAAAGTCTGCGTGTTATCACCCACCCCAGCCCCGGGGCTCATAAAATCACACCGGGACAAAGCCACAAACACACTGCTTGCCCGTTCCTGCTGTCACCTCTGCCCGTTCTCGGCCGGCACCATGGGCTCCGCTTCTTTCTTGAAGAAGGCGCAAGCTCTGCTCCGGGTCCGGAACCAGCTGGTGCGGGAATGCCTGGCTGAGCTGCTGTCTGTCTTCGTGCTCATGGTGAGTGGGGCATGTGGGTGGGCTGGGGCTGACCGTGGGGCGGTGGCGGGGGCCAGGGGTCCCAGGGCTCCCCTGGCCGGGAGTGGGGGGGGTTTGGGGCTGCACCGTGCTTGCTGAGTGGCTCAGCACTGCCCAGCCTCCCCCCTGGACCCATTTTCGGCAGCGTGGTGTGCCCTCGGTGCAATGCGGGCACAGGCGCTGCCATGCAGCGGCTGAGGGAGCGGTGCCGGGCAGCACCGACCGGCCTTGACGCCTCCCACCCCGGAGCAGGCAAAGGTTGGGGCTCTGGAGCTGCGCTTGGCGGTTTGGCTGCATCCCATGACGGCGAACCGCGTGGTCGGTGACAGCTCGTCCACGCTGGTGGCGCACCTTTCCCTGCTGTCTCCTCAGGAAAGCAGATTACTTAATTACTGATAATTTGTTTACCTTGCTGTCAAAACCACAAATGAAACCGTAGCTGCCTCCCAGCCTGTCCCTGTCAAACCATGGAGCCAGCGCAGGCAGCGGCACCGGAGCAGCCCTTGCCCCTCTGCCGCCCGGGATCGGTGCTAATTCCGCCGGCGGCTGCGGCACGGTGGGGCAGCGGCTCTTGAGGAGCAGGGGGGGCTTGGCGAGGGGGGGCCATGATGCAGCCCTTGTCCCTCCTCTCCAGCTGATCACCCTGAGCGGCTCGGCACAGATGGTCACCACCTCTGAGACCAAGGGGAACTACCTCAGCGCCTACTTGGCGGGCGCCCTGGCCATCATGGTGGCCATCCACACAGGGGGGGGAGTCTCAGGTGAGGCTGGGGAGGGGGTCCCAGCTCCTGCTGTCCCCCACTTCCAGATCCCCCAGGACCCTCCACTCCCGGCCCCTCTCCCCACTCCCTTGCAGGAGCCCACCTGAACCCGGCGTACTCCTTCGCCGTGTGCCTGCTGGAGCAGTTTCCCTGGTGGAAGTTTCCCATTTACGTGGCCGTGCAGACCTTGGGCTCCTTCATTGCCGCTGGAGCCGTCTACTTCCTCTACTACGGTACGGGGAGGTGGGTGGGCGCCCGGCGGGGGGACGCCACAGCTGTGACGGGGTGGCCGGGCTCACGCACGGGCTCTGCTCCGCAGACGCCATTTGGCACTACAGCAACGGGACCCTCACCACCTCCGGCCCCCGGGAAACCGCCTCCATCTTTGCCACCTACCCTGCTGACTACGTCTCCATCGCCAACGGCTTCTTGGATCAGGTGGGTGCCGGTGTCGGCTGCACCCAGACCCCTCCGGTGGTGCCGATCCCCGCGGTGCTGAGCTGCCGTGCCGGCCCCGCAGGTGATAGGCACAGGGATGCTGATCTTGGGCGTTCTGGCCATCATGGACACCCGCAACAAGCCTGTCCCCAAGGGCCTGGAGTCAGTGGCCGTGGCCCTGCTGGTGCTCTCCATCGAGGTCTCCATGGGCGCCAACTGTGGCTGCCCCATGAACCCTGCACGGGATTTCGGACCCCGGCTCTTCACTTATGTGGCGGGTTGGGGTGCGGAGGTCTTCAGGTGGGTAGAGGGACGGGGGCAAGGTGGGGGGTGGCAGGGGTGATCCCCTGCCCACCGTGCCCCGTCTCCAGCAGGGGCAATGGGTGGTGGTGGGTGCCCTTGGTGGCACCGCTGCTGGGGGCCGCCGTGGGCTCGGCCCTTTACCAGCTCTTCGTGGCTTTCCACCACCCGGAGGAGGAGGGCAACCCCCAGGATGAGCAGAACTCCCTGGTCCTCGTCAGCGCCAGCATCCCCTCGGACACCAAGATGTCACCTGGGAAGAAGGACGAGGGGGTGATGCTGTCCCAGAAGAAGTGACGCCAGGGATCGCCCTGGTCGCCCCTGCAGCCCCCGTCACACCATTAAACCAGCCCTGAGATCATGGGGTGTCTTGTGTCTGGGCACAGGGGGAGGCAGCGGCCCCCAGCCCCCCGGCGCGGCGGGGCCTGCCCTCTTGGGAACCCCTGGGACTGCCTCTGGCCCCCCAGCCCCCCTCCCTGGGACCCCCATGGGCTGCCCCTGGTGCCCCCCGGGGCCGCCTCTGACCCCCCAGGACCCTCCCCGGACCCCCCCGGGGATGCCCCTGGTACCCCCCGTGGCTGCCTCTGACCCCCAGAGCGCCTCCCCCCCAGCTTCCCGGGACCCCTGGTGCCCCCCCGGGGCTGCCTCTGGCCCCCCAGGACCATCCACGGGACCCCCCGGGGCTGCCCGGGACCCCCGGGGTTGCCCGGGACCCCCGGGGTTGTACTCCGGGATCCCCCCGGGACCCCCGAGGCCGCCCCGTCCCCCCGGGGCAGCGCTCGGTCGCCGCCCGCCTTTCCCCCCGCTCCCCCCCCCCCCCCCATCACTTCCGCCGCCGACCGGCGCCGCCGCGGCCATGGGGCGCTGAAGCGGCGGCAGCGGCAGCGGGAGCGGGGCCGCACCGGCCCCGGCACCGGCCCCGGCCCCCGCCGCCCGCTCCCCATGGGCTGCGGGGCCGCGGGCCATGGAGCGGTGCGCGGCCCGCCGGGCCCCAGGTGAGCGGGGCGGGGGCCCGGTAGGCCCCGGTAGGCCCCGGTGGGCCCCGGTGCGGGCGTTGCCCCGGCAACGCGGCGGAGCGGGGCGGGGCGGGAGGGCCCGGGCCCGGGGCACCGGCAGCGGCAGAGCGGGATGGCGCCGCCGGGGCGCGCCGCGGCCCCGCAGCCATGACGGTGCCCCGGGAGATGCCCGAGAAGTGGCCGCGGGTCCGCGGGCCCGGACGGGCCGGTGGGTGCGGGGCGGGCGGGCCTGCGGCGGGGCCGGGCCGGGGGCCTGGGTTGTGGGGGGGCAGGGTCTGGGCTGGGGGTGCAGGATCTGGAGGTCCTGGGCTGGGGGTCTGGGAGCGCAGGGCTGGAGGGGTCCTGGGGGTGCAGAGAGAAGTATGGCTGGAAGTCTGGGGCCGCAGGGCTGGGGGGCTGGGGGTGCAGAGAAGCAGGGCTGGGGCCTCAGGGCTGGGGATCTGGATGTGCAGGACAGGGGCTGGGGGTGTGGAGAAGCAAAGCTGGGGGGCTGGGGGTGGAGGACGGGGGCTGGGGGTGCAGAGAAACAGGGCTGGGGGGCTGGGGGTGCAGAGCTGGGGGGCTGGGGGTTCAGATATCCAGGGCTGGGGGGCTGGGGCGTGGAGAAGCAAGGCTGGGAGTCTGGGGGTGCAGGGCTGGGGGGCTGGGGGTTCTGATATCCAGGGCTGGGAGTCTGGGGGTGCAGGGCTGGGGGTCTGGGGGTCTAGGGGTGCAGCTGAGCGGGGCTAGGGGTGCAGGGCTGGAACAGTCTGAGGGTTCAGGTATCCAGGGCTGGTGGTCCAGGGGTGCAGAGAAGCAAGACTGGGGGTGCAAGATCTGGGAGTCCCGCGCTGGGGGTCTGGGAGTGCAATACCGGAGCGGTCTGGGGGTCTGGGGGTGCAGAGAAGCAAGGCTGGGGCTCTGGGGGTGCAGGGCTGGGGGTGCAGAGGAGAAAAGCTGGGGTTCTAGGGGTGCAGGTTTTGGGCTAGGGGTGTGGGAGTGCGGCCCTGGGGGGCTGGAGGTGCAGGGTTGGGGGGCTGGGGGTGCAGAAGAGCAAGGCTGGGTCTCGGGGTGCAGGGCTGGGGGCCTGAGGGTCTAGGGGTGCAGCTGAGCAGGGCTGGGGGTGCGGGGCTGGATGGGGTCTGGGGGTGCAGAGAAGCAAGACTGGGGGTGCAAGATCTGGGGGTCCTGGGGTAGGGGTCTGGAGACCTGGGGGTGCACAGAAGTAAGGCTGGGGGGTCTGGAGCCGCAGGGCTGGGGATCTGGGGGTGCAGAGGAGCAGGGCTGTGGGTCTGGGGGTGCAGGACAGGGTCTGGGGGTGCAGCTAAGCAGGGCTGGAGGGGGCTAGGAGTGAAGATATCCGGGGCTGGGGGTGCAGATAAGTAAGACTGGGGGTGCAGGGTCCGGGGGTTCTGGGCTAGAGCTGCGGCAGTGTAGGGCTGGGAGGGGTCTGGGGGTGCAGAGAGGCAGGGCAGGCCATCCGGGGGTGCAAGACGGGGGCTGGGGGTGCAGGTAAGCAGTGCTGGAGGGTCCGTGGGTGCAGAGAGGGGAGATCTGGGGGTGCAGAGGGGAGATCTGGGGGCACAGAGGGGGGAGCTCTGGGGGTGCAGAGGGGGGATCTGGGGGTGCAGAGAGGGGAGATCTGGGGGCGCAGAGGGGGGAGCTCTGGGGGCACAGAGGGGGGATCTGGGGGCACAGAGGGGAGCTCTGGGGGTGCAGAGGGGGGATCTGGGGGTGCAGAGGGGGGAGATCTGGGGGTGCAGAGGGGAGATCTGGGGACACAGAGGGGGGAGATCTGGGGGCACAGAGGGGGGAGCTCTGGGGGCGCAGAGGGGGGATCTGGGGGTGCAGAGGGGAGATCTGGGGGCACAGAGGGGGGAAATCTGGGGGCGCAGAGGGGGGATCTGGGGGCACAGAGAGAAGATCTGGGGGCACAGAGGGGAGATCTGGGGGTGCAGAGGGGAGATCTGGGGACGCAGAGGGGGGATCTGGGGGCACAGAGGGGGGAGCTCTGGGGGCACAGAGGGGAGGTCTGGGGGCACAGAGGGGAGATCTGGGGACACAGAGGGGGGAGCTCTGGGGGCGCAGAGGGGAGGTCTGGGGGCGGGGGGCTGACGGGGCGCACTGTGTTGCAGAGGAGGAGAGGCGGGTGCGAGCCAACGCGCGGGAGTACAACGAGAAGTTCCAGTACGCGGTGAGTGGGGTGACCGAGCTCCGTCCCCGGGGGCCTCGTCCCACGGCTCGGGCAGGTTTGGGGGGGCTGGGGCCTGCGTCACCGTCTAGGTCAGCGGGGTGGGGGGCGGGGGGGGCAGTTATGGCTAAATATAGATGTTTGTCCCGGAGAAAATTGTGCTGACGAGCCGCTAACGCTAACGGAGCTCTGTGGTGGGGACGGCCTGGGTGGAGGGGGGCATGGCACGCTCCCGTGGAAGAGATGCAACCCCCCCCCGCCATCCTCTGCTGGGGCCTGAGCCCCCCCCAGCTCTGCCTGCACCCCTGCCTGGTCCCCTGATGATGCGGTCCTGTGTCTGGCTAATTAACGAGCTTCCGGAGCCGCTGGGGGAGGGGCACCGCTCACCTTGGCCTCCCCCTCCACGCTGGAGGTTATTTCTGGTTCCTCCAGACCGGACCCTGCCCCGGCCTCGCTGTTGGGGGGGCGGGAAACAGGGGGTCTGGGTTGGGGTGACCCTTGTTGGGGGCCGGGTGCTGCCAGGGTGCGCAGGATGCTGCCGCTGGAGGAGGCTGGTCCCCGGGTACCGGCTGGTGACCGAGGCGGAGGAACGGGCTCCTTGGGGAAGCTGCCATGGCGTTAGAGCAGGGGCAGGAGCTGGGGGGCGGGGGGGGCCGGGCTGCTGTCCAGAAATCCCAAATTAGGGGCATGGTGAGCTGCAGCCCTGCCTCCAGAGCGACGCTGGGGGGGGGCACGGGGCCTCGGCAGCTCCTGAACACCCTTCTTGCCCCGTCCGTCCCCAGAGCAACTGCATCAAGACCTCCAAGTACAACATCGTCACCTTCCTGCCTGTCAACCTCTTCGAGCAGTTCCAGGAAGTGGCCAACACCTATTTCCTCTTCCTCCTCATCCTGCAGGTGAGTGGTGGGGGGTCCGGGGAGGCAGACGGGGCCCCCCCACGCTGTCCTTCCCTGGCTGGGCGGCCGGGAGGGCTCAGGGCACCGTCCTGCCCCTGGGAAGCGGGGGGTTTGGCACCCTCGGGCAGGGGTAGCGGGGGCCTGGGGGTGGCCTGGTCCCCTCCAACTCCCGCTCCCTGTCCCCAGCTGATCCCGCAGATCTCGTCGCTCTCCTGGTTCACCACCATCGTGCCTTTGGTTCTTGTCTTAACCATCACAGCTGTCAAAGATGCCACCGACGACTATGTGAGTGGTCCCCCACACGCCCCTCTACCCGGGCTGGCTGCCCCCTGGGCATGGGGAGCAGGGGCTGGGCAGGGGGGCTGTGACCCTGGTGTGGGTGTGCGGTGCCCGGGGCCGTGGCGTTTGGAGGGGGAGGGGTGCGGGACCCCGTCCCCAGAGGGGCTGACGCCGCTGTCTCTTCTCCTCCGCACCCAGTTCCGCCATAAAAGCGACAACCAGGTGAACAACCGGCAGTCTCAGGTGCTGATCGGCGGAGTGTGAGTGTCACGGGGACGGGGCGGCCGGGGAGGGGACACGGGGCCCTGTGGGCCACGGCGCAGTGCTGCAGGCAGGGGCAGAGGGCAGTGGGGCAGGGGAGAAGTGGTGCTGCCAGCTCCTGCCTAACTCCACTCTGCTGTCCCTCTGCAGCCTCCGGCAGGAGCAGTGGATGAACGTCCGTGTCGGAGACATCATCAAGTTGGAGAACAACCAGTTTGTGGCGGTGAGTGTGGCCCCAAGACGGGCACGTTCCCGGGTGGGCGGCACACAGGGACAGGAGCACGGCATGGTGCTGCGCCCGCTCTGCTTTCGTGCTCCTCCATCACCTCCTGGGGTGGAGATAGCAGGGACTTTCTAGCCTGGAAGTTGCATTTAGGTTGGAGCGTTTGAGCTCTGGGGGTTTGGCTGATGTGGGCGCTTCAGGCGATGGTGTCCGGGCCAGGGTGCCAGCAGCACCTTGCTAAGGACAACATGGCTCCAGGGACCCCGCTGGCCCCTGGCATCCGAGGGTCAGGAGCTTCCCTGGGGAAAGGTGCAGGGGAGCCCCAGTGTCAGCATGATTCTTCACGTGTCTCTCCCGGCAGGCTGACCTCCTCCTCCTCTGCAGCAGCGAACCCCATGGGCTGTGCTACATAGAGACCGCAGAGCTGGATGGGTAGGTAGCCCCCGCTCGCCTCGGGTGGCAAGGGAAGGCGAGAGGTAGGAGTGAGAATGGGCTGCGGACAGGGCAGGAGCCACCGGGGACCTGAAACTGTGGAGCCTCTGCCAAAGCCCTCCCTGCCAGGCTGTCGCTAACCCCGCGCGTGGTGCCTCCTTGCCCGCAGAGAGACCAACATGAAGGTGCGGCAGGCCATCCCCGTCACCTCGGAGCTGGGTGACACCAGCAAGCTGGCTCGGTTTGATGGTGAGTGCCCGCGACCGGTCCTCTACGAAGGGGCGGCCCCTGGGTTTCCTTCTCCATCACCTGGCCTGGCTCCACCCTGGAGAGACCAGGACCATCCACGCGGTGGTGCGGTCCTGTGGCTTGAAGCGGATCTCTGGGGAGGTGGGGACGGTGCTGGGAGCACTGGGATGGAGCTGGCCACGTGGAGAAGGCACGTTACAGCCGAGCCATCCCCTGCGCCCAGGCGAGGTGATCTGTGAACCCCCCAACAACAAGCTGGACAAGTTTGGCGGGACGCTGTACTGGAAGGAGAACAAGTATCCCTTGAGCAACCAGAACATGCTGCTGCGGGGCTGCGTCCTGCGCAACACTGAGTGGTGCTTCGGCCTCGTCATCTTTGCAGGTGGGCTGGGACGGCCACCGCCGCCACACTGTGCGGAGGGCAGAGACCCCCGCTGACGCGCTCCCCTCTCCCCAGGGCCTGACACGAAACTGATGCAGAACAGTGGCCGGACCAAGTTCAAGCGGACGAGCATCGATCGGCTGATGAACACGCTGGTGCTCTGGGTATGGGGAAGGTGGATCCCGGGGAGCCCTGGCTCTGGTCTGGTTTGGGCTCTGATGGCCTCTCCTTGTCCCCAGATCTTCGGGTTCCTGGTGTGCATGGGGGTGATCCTGGCCATCGGCAACGCCATCTGGGAGCACGAGGTGGGCGTCTGCTTCCAGATCTACCTGCCCTGGGACGAGGGGGTGCACAGTGCCTTCTTCTCCGGCTTCCTCTCCTTCTGGTCCTACATCATCATCCTCAACACTGTGGTGCCCATCTCGCTCTACGTGAGGTAGGGCAGGGGCCGAGGGGCTGGGGGTGTGCGAGGGGCAGGAATTAGGGGTGCCCTCTGGGGAGGGGAGACGGGGATGGAGACCCACGGGCAGAGCTGTGTGCGTGGGGTGGGCGCGGGCTGCTGTCAGGGTGACGGGCCACGTCTGCCCTCGGGGATACCCCAAGACCTGAGACCCCACAGGTCCCTCGGGGCCCCCCCGGCTGTGTCTGTCTGGCTGCTCGTCTCTCCCTGCCCTGGCTGCATGCTGGTTATTTTGCTCTGCCCTCCTGCAGCTCCCAGGCTCCTGCACTGTCCCCTTCTCTCTCTCTTTTAATTTCTCTCTCTTTTCGTTCCCCAGCATGGGTTCTGTCACCCTTAGCCCCGAGGTAAGAACGTGTCGCCCCCACCCCTCCCACTAGCTCATTGCTGTCTGCCCTGGGGGCCGGGGAGGGGGTTTGGGGCGCGTAGGTGTGTGAGATGCCCGGGTAACCCCCATCGGTGCCAGGCCCTGCGTCCCCAGCCCTGGCTTGGCGGTGGCTGTCGGTAGGAGCGGGTGTGGGCCAGCCCCGGGGACGGGCGCGGGTGCTGGCAAACAGCGTGGGAGCCCTGGGTGCCCCAAGGCGCTTGGGGGTCCGGGGTGGGCGGGTGTGTGTGTGTGTGTGCCCGTCGCTGGCTCAGCAGAGCCTGCTGCCCTGCCCCGGTGACACCCGGCTGTCCCCCCCCCTGCAGCGTGGAGGTGATCCGTCTCGGGCACAGCTACTTCATCAACTGGGACAAGAAGATGTACTGTGCCAAGCGCCGGACGCCAGCCGAGGCCCGGACCACCACCCTCAACGAGGAGCTGGGGCAGGTGGAGTACATCTTTTCCGACAAGACCGGCACCCTCACCCAGAACATCATGGTCTTCAGCAAGTGCTCCGTGAACGGGCACAGCTACGGTGAGCGCAGGGCAGCAGGGCCGGGCTGCGGGTGCGCCAGCTCCCCTCCTGCAGACCCTTTGGGGCAGCCGGGGGACGAGGGCGCTCAGCTGTAGCGTTGTGGGGCTGCCGCTGCCCCGTGGGCCCCCTGGTCATGGCTGCCAGTGGAGCAGCAGCGTTGGGTCCCTGTGCCGGTTAACTCCGCGCCCCGGTTCACAGGTGACGTGCAGGACGTGCTGGGTCACAAGGCAGAGCTGGGAGAGGTAAGGGTGCCCCGGGGCCGAGGACGGTGCCGTGCCTGGCTGTGCCGCAGGGGGGTAACCCCGTCTCTTCCCCTGCCAGAGGCCAGAGCCAGTTGACTTCTCCTTCAACCCGCTGGCGGACCCACGGTTCCAGTTCTGGGACCCCAGCCTGCTGGAAGCCGTCAAGCTGGGAGACCCCCACGTGCATGAGTTTTTCCGCCTGCTCTCGCTCTGCCACACCGTCATGTCCGAGGAGAAGAGCGAAGGTGGGCGCAGAGGGCAGGACCTGTCCCTGCATGGCACAGTGCGTGACGCCAGCTCTGACCCCCCGTGCTGTCCCCAGGGGAGCTGTATTACAAGGCTCAGTCCCCGGACGAGGGAGCGCTGGTCACGGCTGCCAGAAACTTCGGTTTCGTGTTCCGGTCCCGCACGCCCAAGACCATCACGGTGCACGAGCTGGGTCGAGCCATCACTTACCAGCTGCTGGCCATCTTGGATTTCAACAACATCCGCAAGCGCATGTCTGTCATCGGTGAGGTCCTGGGCACGGCACAGGGGCTGTGGGGCTGGGAGGGCCGCAGTGGGGCTGGGGCTCGGTGCAGTGTGCTGGGGAGCAGCCCCGCGCAGATGGCGCTGTGATGGTGGAGGCATCGTAGCGTCATGGCTGGGGGTTGGAGTGCGATTTGCTCCTGTGCCCCTGAGCCAGGCAGCTTGTTCCCTGCTCCCCGCAGTCCGCAGCCCCGAGGGCAAGATCCGACTGTACTGCAAAGGGGCTGACACCATCCTGCTGGAGCGCCTGCACCCCGTCAACCAGGACCTGACCAACGTCACCACCGACCACCTCAACGTGAGTGGGGCAGGGTCCTGCGGGCAGGGCTGGGAAAGGAAGAGGGGCTGCCCAGAAGCACGGAGCGTGGCTTGTGTACTGTCCTGGGGGGCGATCGGGGTCTGGGGACACGGTTGGGGGTCTGCCTGTGCGCCCAGCTCCGGCCGCTTGCAGGAATATGCTGGCGAGGGGCTGCGGACGCTGGTGCTGGCCTACAAAGACCTGGAGGAGAGTTACTACGAGGACTGGTCGGAGCGGCTGCACCGAGCCGGCAGCGCTCCCGAGGCCCGTGAGGATCGCCTGGCTCGGCTGTACGATGAGGTGGAGCACGATATGATGGTATGTGGTGGGCTGGGGACACTGCGGGGGGGGTGGGAGGCAGCTGGGGGGCAGCTCTTGGTGACCTCCTGCCTGTTTGGGTCCCCTAGCTGCTGGGAGCCACGGCCATCGAGGACAAACTGCAGCAGGGTGTCCCTGAAACCATCGCCATCCTGACGCTGGCCAACATCAAGATCTGGGTGCTGACGGGGGACAAACAGGGTGAGGCAACGCTGGGGTGGGGGTCTGGGCTGGCCGGAGACGAGGACATTCGTGGGCTGGATGCCACCTGCCTGGGGGGCGGTGGGACAGACACTCCCCCGTCTGAGCTGACCCTGGGCTCAACCCCGGGTTTTCTGTCCCCAGAAACGGCTGTGAACATCGGCTACTCCTGCAAGATGCTGACGGATGACATGACGGAGGTTTTTGTTGTCACGGGCCACACTGTGCTGGAGGTGCGAGAGGAGCTCAGGTGAGGGTCGGGGGGCAGGGCTGGGCAGAGGACACAGGGGGGGCTGGCGCGGGGGAGCTGGGGGATACAGAAGTGCCCTGAATCAGGGCCCCCTGACCCCTCTCTTTCTCCGCAGGAAAGCCCGGGAGAAGATGATGGATGCATCACGCTCCATGGGCAACGGCTTCTCCTACCAGGAGAAACTCTCCTCCTCCAAGCTCACCTCTGTGCTGGAAGCCATCGCGGGCGAATATGCCCTGGTCATCAACGGGCACAGCCTGGTAGGGACCTGGGAGCACCGGGCTGGACGGGGCACCGTGCCCAGCTGTGGGCCGTGCCCCCCACTGTCCCCCCGTTCTGCTCGCAGGCCCACGCGCTGGAGGCTGACATGGAGGTGGAGTTCCTGGAGACGGCGTGTGCCTGCAAGGCCGTCATCTGCTGCCGCGTCACGCCTCTGCAGAAAGCCCAGGTGGTGGAGCTGGTGAAGAAGTACAAGAAAGCTGTGACCCTGGCCATCGGGGACGGGGCCAACGATGTCAGCATGATCAAGAGTAAGTCCTGGGATCTGGGGAGCCGCAGGAGGGACAGGTCCCTCCTTGCACCACCCCGGGGCCTGTGGCAGCCTCTGTCCTTGCCCCTCTGTGCCTCGTGCTCCTGGCAGAGCCCTCCTCACTCCACGTGTCTCTTCCCTCCCCAGCTGCCCACATCGGGGTGGGCATCAGCGGGCAGGAGGGCATCCAGGCAGTGCTGGCCTCCGACTACTCCTTCTCGCAGTTCAAGTTCCTGCAGCGCCTGCTCCTGGTGCACGGGCGCTGGTCCTACCTACGCATGTGCAAGTTCCTCTGCTACTTCTTCTACAAGAACTTCGCCTTCACCATGGTCCACTTCTGGTTTGGCTTCTTCTGCGGCTTCTCGGCGCAGGTGCGTTGCTGGCCCCTCGCGCGCGGAGTTGGGGAGGGTTTGCCCGTGGGCCCCCCGCCCTGTGCAGAAGCGTGTCCTGGTCCCCAGGCTCCCTGTGGGGCCCCATCCTGGCCAGCAGGCACAGCCTGGGATTCCTCTGGAGCTTGTGGTGGGTGCGAGGAGCCCGTGTGGCCGGGGCTGCCACGTGGTGGCAGCAGCACCTGGTGCCGCTCGGGGAGGGCACCCACAGGGGGCTGGCAGTGGCTCTCCCGTCCCTGCAGCTGCGGGGACGCGGGGATGGTTGGGACACGAGGATGGTTGGGACACAGGGTGGGCAGGTCTCGCGGCTCCCTGAGCGCTTCATTCCACGCAGACCGTGTACGACCAGTACTTCATCACTCTCTACAACATCGTCTACACGTCGCTGCCCGTACTCGCCATGGGCGTCTTCGACCAGGTACAGCGGGGGGGTGGTGAGGGGGGTCCCTGGCTGCGCGAGGAGCTGGCCCCGCTCCCCTGCGTGGCCCACCCTGCGGGAGGAAGGGCTGCCGGGTGCCCGGGCTGGGCTGTCGTTGTCCCTCGGCCGGTGGTGGAGGCCGGCCCGGCTCCGGCAGTGCCTGCCTGGGGCTGGAGGGAGGTGCCCAGAGTGCCCTGTGCCCCCAGGACGTGCCGGAGCAGCGGAGCATGGAGTATCCCAAGCTGTACGAGCCCGGGCAGCTGAACCTGCTCTTCAACAAGCGGGAGTTCTTCATCTGCATCGCCCAGGGCATCTACACCTCCGTCCTCATGTTCTTCATCCCCTACGGCGTCTTCGCTGACGCCACCCGCGACGATGGCGCCCAGCTGGCCGATTACCAGTCCTTTGCCGTCACCGTCGCCACCTCCCTCGTGATTGTCGTCAGCGTGCAGGTAGGGACGCGGCTGCTTGGCTCCGACCCCTCACCTGCGGCACAAAGGGCAGGGTGAAGGTTTGAGTCCCATCCTGCCCTGCAGCCGTGCTCGGAGCAGCGCGGCCGTCCCCGGAGCCCTGCCACCTCCTTCCCCTCTCCACCAGATCGGGTTGGACACGGGCTTCTGGACGGCCATCAACCACTTCTTCATCTGGGGCAGCCTGGCTGCCTACTTTGCCATCCTCTTTGCCATGCACAGCGACGGCCTCTTCCAGATGTTCCCCAACCAGTTCCGCTTTGTGGGTGAGTCACAGGGGGGCTGCGCGATGTCCCCCCCCACCCCGCAGCAGGGTGCTGTCCCGGCTGAGCCCTGGCTGCATTCGTGCTTCCCCCCCCTCCAGGTAACGCGCAGAACACGCTGGCCCAGCCCACGGTCTGGCTGACCATCGCCCTCACCACTGTGGTCTGCATCATGCCCGTCGTGGCCTTTCGCTTCCTCAAGCTGGACCTGAAACCCGAACTCTCGGACACGGTGAGAGCGCGTGGCCGTGGGGACGGAGGACGCGGGGTCGGGTCCCCTGGGGGCAGGCGGTTCTGCGGATCCCTGACCCCGTCCCCCCTGTCCCCAGGTGCGCTACACGCAGCTGGTACGGAAGAAGCAGAAGACGCAGCACCGGTGCATGCGGCGCGTGGGCCGCGTGGGCTCGCGCCGCTCCGGCTACGCCTTCTCCCACCAGGAGGGTTTCGGGGAGCTCATCATGTCGGGCAAGAACATGCGGCTCAGCTCCCTGGCCCTCTCCAGCTTCGCCGCCCGCCCCAGCGCCGGCTGGATCGAGACCCTGCGCAAGAAGAAGGGCAGCGACAGCAGCGCCGCCGGCAGCCCCAGCGCCGCGCCTGACAAGACGCTCAAGGTGTGAGGCTTGGGGCGCGCCAGGGGGGGTGGCGTCCCCTCCCGTGAAGCCAGGGACACCCCCCCTCGCCTCCTTCTCTCACTGTGGCTTGCAGGGGCGGGGGGGGGGTCCCGTGGTGGGGAGCGGAGGCCGTGTGGGCCCAGGTGCTGCGGTTTGGAGGAGTCTGGACTGTTGCGGTGTAACCAAAAAAAAATACTCTTCCCCGTCCCTGGGACCGACGGACGGACGCACGCTGTCCCCAGCAGCCCCCCCGCCCCCCCCAGGCTGCTCCTCTCTCAGTATTCACCTCCACGGAGCGCAAATACCCCATCACACGCGAATGTATCATGCCAGAGCCACCGCTGCGGGCAGGCGCAGGGGGTCCAGGGGGGCTGTGACAGCGCCCTGCCCCCTCCCCTGCCCCTCACCCACGTGTCTTCTTTTTATATATAAAAAAAAAAAAAAAAAAAAAAAGGGGGGGGGGGAACCAAAACAAACACAAAAAAAAAAAAAAAGGAAGGAAAACCCCTCCAAGTTTACGGAGTTTACGGAGCGACTTCTTTCTCTCAGCGTTGGCAGGGCTGGTTACGGAGAGAGCGCCGGGGTCCAGTGCAGGGGGGCGAGGGGTGTCACCGTCCCCTGTCCCCCCCCCCGGCCGCCGGGGGGGCCGGGGGAGCCGGGTGGGAAAGGGGAAGCGTTCCCCGGCTCCTTCCTGCTTTCTGCGGGAAGGCGGGGGGGGGTTTGCAGGCCGCCGTGATTCACTCCCACGCCGGGGTCTTGCACAACCCTCAGCCTCCGCTTCCTCCATCCTCCTCCTCCTCCTCCTCGCCGGCTCCCGGGGGTCTGGACCCTCTCCCGGGGGGTGCGGGTGGCCATCCCCCCCCTCCGGGGGGTGGGGGGGTCCCGGGGCCGCTCTCCCCTTGATACCAAAGAGGAACCCGTTCAGGACGGGCTCTGGCGAGGGCCGGAGTCCATTTTTGGGGGTGTTTTGGGGGTTATTTTGGGTTGGGGGGGGGGGGGGCGAG
Source organism: Chroicocephalus ridibundus (assembly GCF_963924245.1). NCBI lineage: Eukaryota > Metazoa > Chordata > Aves > Charadriiformes > Laridae > Chroicocephalus > Chroicocephalus ridibundus. The sequence goes on along the minus strand of NC_086304.1, from coordinate 1,381,487 downwards.
GATCGGGGCGTCTAATTTATTACACGTTTCTATATTGCGAAATTGTATCATTTTATGGGTCCACAGAGAAAAAAAAAAAAAAAAAAGAAGCAAAACCCAGCTTTTTTTTTATAAAAAAAAAAAAAAAGAAAAAAAAATACGTTCTGAGCAGCTTTTGCCGTGTCCTGTGTCCTGCGGGGGGGGGGGGGGGGGGGGACGGTCGCAGGTACGGGACACCCCGGGGGGGGGGGGGGGGGGGGAGGCTCGTGTCCCCCCTCCCCCCGTGGCGGCCCCGCCCCGCCCGGGCGCACGTGCTGCCGCCGCGGAGCCGCCCCCCCCCCCCCCCCCCCCCCCGCCCCGTCCCGGTTTCACAACCGCGGGCACCGGCCGCGCCGATGTTTTCCTGGCCGGGGCCGGGCGCATGGCGGGGCCGCCGCTCCCCGCCGCGCTCCTCCTCCGCCTCCTCCTCCTCCTCCTCCTCTTCGCCGCCGCCGCCGGGCGGCCCTGCGGCCCCGCCGGTGAGTGCCACCGGCACCGGGGGGGCGGGAGCGGCGGGATCCCCCCCGGCCACAGCCGCCACCACCCCCCCCGGCGGCGGAGCTGCCCCGGCTCCGGCGCCTCGGCCGGGAGCGGGGCCCCGCGCGGGGGGGGACGGGACACACGGTTCCCCGAGCGCCCCGGGAGGGCTCCGCCGGGGCCGGGGAGAGGGGCGGGGGGGGTACGGGGCACCCCGGGTGGGGACTGGGGCTGGTGCTGGATATTTTGTACTGGGTACTGGTTACTGGGTAGAGTGGGGGCTGGTACTGGGTGCTGGGTGTTGGGTACTGGGGGCTGGTACTGGATATTGGGTGCTGGCTGGGTACTGGTTACTGGGTACAGAGCGGGGGCTGGTACTGGATATTTTGTGCCGGGTGCTGGTTGGTTACTGGTTACTGGGTAGAGTGGGGGCTGGTGCTGGATATTTTGTACTGGGTGCTGCTGCTGGGTGGGTACTGGGTGCTGGGTGTTGTATACTGGGTGCTGGTACTGGATATTGGGTGCTGGCTGGGTACTGGGTACAGAGCGGGGGCTGGTACTGGATATTTTGGGCTGGGTTCTGGCTGGTTACTGGTTACTGGGTACAGAGCGGGGGCTGGCACTGGATATTGGGTGCCGGGTGCTGGTTGTTGTCTACTGGGTACTGAGTGAGTACTGGATATTGTGCCCTGGGTACTGGTTATTGGGTACTGGTTATTGGGTACTGGGTACTGGATATTGCATACTGGGCAGGTGCTGGGTACTGGTTATCGCGTACCGGGTGCTGGCTGGGTGCTGGGTACTGGTTACTGTGTACCGAGTGGGTGCTGGGCGCTGGATATCATGTGCTGGGTGCGTTCCCGGCAGCGGGAGCCGATGGGAGCTGCAGGTCCAGGCTGGCCGCTGACCTTTGCAGCCGGAGCCGGGAGAGCTGCCCCCGGTGGCCTCCCTGGCCCCAGCCCAGCCTGGCCCGGTGCCACCGGGCCAGCCCGGCCACTTAACCCCTCTGGCTCCAGGTCCCCGGACCCCCTGGGACCCCCAGCCCGCGGCTTTCCCGGAGCCCCGCTCCCAACTTGCCATTCCCCACGCTTAACTTGCCATTCCCCACGCTGCCCGGCCGTGTCCCACCACCGGACCCCTCTCGCACCCTGGCTGGGTGCTGCGGTGGCCGGTCGGTGGCGGTGCCAGGGGGGGTCTGTGTGCCGGGGGGGGGCCGGCGCCTGCCTGGGTGGGGAATCACTGGCTCAGCAGGAGCTGCCGCTCGCTCCGGCTCGGTGCCTCCTGCAAATATTGCCACTGAGCGGCCGCTGGGCACGCGGGAACAGATGGTGGGGTGTCCCCCTCCTCTGGGGACGCCCGTGGAGTCTTGTCTCCGTCTCCTGACCCCCCCTTTCGTCCCCCCCGCAGGGCTCTCGCGGGACACAGTGCTGGGACGCCTGGGAGCGAACGTCACGCTGACCTGCTGGGACGAGGAGCCGGCGAACGTCACCGTGTCCTGGCAGGTGGAGGAGCGGGGGGCGGCGGCGCTGGGGGGCCACAACCGGCGGCTGGCGGAGGGCAACGCGCTGCTCCTGCGGCGCCTGCGCTACGAGGACTCGGGGCGCTACAGCTGCTCCGTGGGGGGTCGCCCGCTGCGCTCCCTGCGGCTGCTGGTGGAAGGTGGGTCCGCGCCGGGGCGGGGGCTTCCCTCGGGGCATCACCCGGTCTGGCGCCCCCCGTCCCCCAGCGCCTCCCTGCCTTGCAGAGCCCCCCGAAACCCCCCGCGTCTCCTGCTACCGGCGGAGCCACGACAAAGACGTCCTGTGCGAGTGGCCGCAGCGGGTGAAGCCGTCCCCGGGGACGCGGGCGATGCTCTGGGTGAAGCGGAGGTGAGCGCCCTCCCGGTACCTACCTGGGGCCGGGACCCCACGGCACGGGGGGCGGGGGACCGTCCCTCCCCACGGACCCTTGCCCCGTGCCCGGTGTGTGCCACAGCCCCGGACGAGCCGCGTCCCCGCAGGTTCGCGGCTGAGAACGCCACGGGGCAGCGGTGCCGCTACTTCTCCAAGGCGCGGAAGTTTGTTTGCCGGGTGAAGGTGCCGCCCGGCGTCGACGACACCAAACCCCTCGTGGTGTCCACCTGCGTCAGCAACGGTGCCGGCGGCTCGGCCGGCGAGGACAGGATCATCACCCTCAGCAGCATCCGTGAGTGCTGCTCCCCTCCTGCCGGGGGCTGGGGCTGGCCGTGTGGCCCGGTGCCAGGCCCTGACCCCCCCCCGCCCCGCTTCTTTCCCTGGCAGTGAAGCCCGACCCCCCCCTCAACGTGACGGTGGAGGCGGTGGAGAAGGCGCCGCAGCGGCTGCGGGTCAACTGGTCCTACCCCTCCTCCTGGGACCCCCGCTTCTACTGGCTCCACTTCCAGGTCCGCTACCGTCCCGAGCCCGCCCAGACCTTCACGGAGGTGAGACCCCCCCTGCTCCGCGTCTCCCCCAACGTGGGGCTGTCCCCTCGCCCCGGCGAGGCTGTCCCCCAGCCCACGCTGCCCGTGTCCCCTCCAGGTGGACCAGGTGGTGACGACGTGGCTGGACATCCGTGACGCCTGGCGGGGGACGCCGCACGTGGTGCAAGTGCGGGCGCAGGAGGAGTTCGGCCACGGCACGTGGAGCGAGTGGAGCCGGGAGGCAGTGGGCACCCCCTGGACAGGTAGGAGGGGGACATGTGGCCCCGAGGCTGGGGGCTCAGCCCGGGGACCCCCAGCCTCACGCTCTCCCCTCGCCTTGCAGACCCCAGGGACCTCACCTCTGAAATGGCGCTCTTCAGCTCGCAGGTGGGACTCGGCCTCAGCCACGGGGGGACACGACGCGCTGCTGGCTGGGCCTCGTGTCCCTGTGTGGGACAAGGGGCCACCAGCGCCGGGGGGGCTGCCCTGTCCCATTGCACCCCTCTGCCTTCTCTTGCAGTTCCCCGTGGAGGATGGCACCTACTGGGTGACGCTCCCCCCTGAGCTCTTCATGGAAGATGCTGCTGATGACGCTGGTGGTGAGGAGGGGGCCCTGGGTTGGCCGTGGAGGGGCCGGGACCCCCACGTCCCTCGTCCCCACAAAACCCGTCCCCCCCCCTCTGCCGCAGGGGCTGTCGTGGAAGCCAGCGCCAGCTCCATAGCGTCCCCCTACGCCTTCCTGGTGGCCGGGGGGAGCCTGCTGCTGGGCATCGCCCTCTTCGTGGGCATCATGGTGAGGTGAGCGCCCGGGGCTGGGGGACACACCGCGGCGGGGCGGGGGGGGTGCTCCACCTGCCCCCCCTGACCCGGGACTTGCTCTCCCCTCCGCAGGTACAGGCAGACTTGGCAGACGGGCCGGCGGCGCGGTGCCAAGCTGGAGGGCGAGGGGCAGCACGTGCTGGTGCCCCTGAGCCCCCCCAGCCCCCCGCTCAGTGACACCCCCCTGCTCTCGTCCCCGGCCCCCGGGGCTCTCCACGTCACCAACTTGGACTATTTCTTCTCAGGGCAGTAGCCAAGGGCTGGACACACTTGCTGGCGCCTGCGGGTCAGGCGGGGGGGTCCCTGACCCTGGCGGGGTGGGGGGGGTCCCGGGGCTGGGATGGAGCCCTGAGAGCAGCCTCCCCACCCCCCTATCCGGGGGGTGCCAAAACTCACCCCTATGGAGAACTGGCTGGGGGAGGGGGGGCCCTCCAAGATGGGTCCCGGGCGGGGGGGCCAGCTCCGGGGCCGCGGCCAAGCCGGGGTGGCCGGGGGTGAAGGCGCTGGGAGCTCCTCGGCCGGGCCGGAGCGTGGGAGCGGGGCCGGGCTCTGCCCGCGGGGCCAGGTTTTGGGGGTCCCTCGGGGAAGGGCGTAGCTCCCGCAGTGCCGCGGGTGTCGGGGCCGGGGGGGGGGGGGGGCCTGGCTGGATCAGCCCCATCCCCCCCACCGTGTCGGGGAAACGTGGCAATAAATGCCTCGGATTTGTAACGGAGTGGGTGCTTTGGGGGGGTGGGGGGGCGTTATGGAGGGGTCGCTGCAGCCGCCCTCCCTGGGGAGTGACTCCAGGGGGTGTGGGGGGGGTGAGGCTGGGCTGTGCCCCCCCCCCCAAGTCCGTGCAGCTCGCTCTGCCCCCTGACCAGGCCCTGTACCCCAGGCTGTGTGTCCCCCCCATGTCACCGAGTGCCTCCCAGGCTCTGCACCCCATGCTGTGCCCCCCCCCCCCCCATGCCACATACCCCATGCCATGTACCCCAGGCCATACCCCCCCATGCCACCGAGTGCATCCCAGGCTCTGCACCCCATACTGTGCCCCCCCCCGCCATGCCATGTACCCCCTGCCACGTACCCCAGGCTCTGCACACCATGCTGTGCCCCCCCCCTCGCGCCCCCAGGCCATGCACCCCATGCTGGGCCATGTCCCTCCCCTCCCATGCCACCTACCCCCATGCCAGGTACCCCAGGCCATGCCCCCCCCCGCCGTGCCACACACCCCATGCCATGCTCCCCCCCGGGGCTGTGGCCCCCGTGCCAATGAGTGTCCCGTCCCCGTCCCCCCCCCCCGGCCATGCCACGCTGGGTTGTGCAAGGCCCCCGGGAGCTGCAGCTGCACCCGGGCAGGAAACCGCAGGGCGAGGGGAGCGGGTGCCCGGGCTCCCTGGGGACGCCGCGTTCCCCCCGTCCCGGCCGGCCCCGCTCTATAAAAAGCCTGGCAGGATGCAGATGTGCGGGTGGGGGGAGCCCCGTACCCCTGCCCCCCGAAACCGGGGTGGCTCCGCCTGGCACGAGACCGGGGTTTGAGTCACCCGTTTCCACCCTCCCGAGAAGCTCGGTGACCCCTCGGGGGCGGACGGGGCGAGGGGCCGGATCCTGGGGTCAGCCCTCATGGTCCCCCCGACCCCAAAAAGCTGCCCCGGTTTCGGGCAGCGCTGTGGCCCCCCCACGGCACTGGGCAGGGAAGGGGCTGGGTGACTCACTGCACCCCTGGCAGCACCCCCACCCCGGGCACCCGCCTGTCCCAGCACCCCCAACCCCACTACGGCCCCCCAGCCCTTCCAGACCCCCCCCCCAAATCCCTTCCCCATCCCGGCCCCTAGCTCCAGCCCTTCCAGACCCCTCCAATCCCTTCCCCATCCCAGCCCCCAGCCCTGTCCCTTCCAGGCCCCCCAGCCCCATTGCAGCCCCCAGTGCCGTCCCTTCCAGACCCCTCCCAATCCCTTCCCCATTGCAGCCCCCAGCCCTTCCAGACACCTCCAATCCCTTCCCCATTGCAGCCCCCAGCCCTGTCCCTTCCAGACCCCCCCCAGCCCCATTGCAGCCCCCAGTGCTGTCCCTTCCAGACCCCCTCCAATCCCTTCCCCAACCCAGCCACCAGCCCCATCCCTTCCAGAACCCCCCCATCCCCATCACAGCCCCAAGCCCCGTCCCTCCAGACCCCCCCTCAATCCCTTCCCCATCACAGCCCCCAGCCCTGTCCCTTCCAGGCCCCCCAGCCCCATTGCAGCCCCCAGTGCCGTCCCTTCCAGACCCCTCCCAATCCCTTCCCCATTGCAGCCCCCAGCCCTGTCCCTTCCAGGCCCCCCCCCAATCCCCATCACAGCCCCCAGCGCCATAACTTCCAGACACCCCCCCCCCATCCCCCCTGCAGCCCCCCAGGACCACCCACCTCCCCTCAGCCAACAAGTTTATTTTACTACTTCGTTACACATCCCAATCTTGCTGTGACCCCCCCGCCCCGCCCCGGCCCTGCCTCGCCCCGGAGGTGGCCGCGCCGTGGGTCGGCTCCGGCACAGGGTGGGCAGGATCCGTCCCGGCACAAAGGGCGGCCGCAGCCCTGCCGGAGTCCAGCGGCGGGCCAGCGGCCACCGGGCAAGAGCGGGGTCCCCACAGGGCTGGGGACGCCACCGAGGGCCGGGTGGGGGGGGGGTTCCTCCGCTGGACCCTTCCCCGCAGCACGTGGCGATGGCCGAGGCCGGACCCTGCCCCACGCCCTGGGGTTGGGGGGGGTCGCGGGCCAGTCGTGGGGCGGGGGGGGGCATCAGTGGGGGCTAATGCAGCTTGCAGTGGACGGGGTGCAGCAGGGCCATGTGCTCGGCCCCCTTGAAGGGCAGCTTCTCGGTGGAGTAGTAGTGCACGACCTCGGGGACGCTGGCGAAGACGCCGCTGGCCTGGCTGAGCGTGTACTTGTTGTCCTTGGTCTGGGCCACGATGATGTGGACGCAGCCCTGGCTGGTCCTGGGTGGGTGGGTGGGTGGGGGGACGTCAGCAGTGCCGCCAGCCCCCCACCCCCCCACCCCGTCCCCGGGCGCCCACCCGCCCCGCGGCCAGGGCCGCATCCACCCCTGTTTGTTCCCGTCCCGCTCCGATTGTTTCGGCTCCAGGGGCTCCGCTTCCTCAGGAAGGAAACGCCACCGGCGCTCCCGACAATGCGCCGGGGAGGGGGACGCGCCGCCCCGTCCACCCCCCCCACCACCCCACGGCCCCAGCACCGCGCCAGGATGCCTGGGTCCCCCCGTGGGGTCGGGGGGTGCCACTCCCCACCCCCACCCCCCCCACCAAGGACCTGGGTGCTCCCACCCATCAGGGCACAAACAACCTGGGGGGGCTCCTGCTGCGGCTTCCCTCCAGGGTGAGACCCCCCCACCATCACCACGCGCTGGGACATCCCCCCCCACGACTCTGTGGCCACTCACTTGAGCGCGATGGAGTACTTGCCGCTGCCGGTCTCGCTGGTGCGCACCAGGTAGCCGGCCTCCCGGCACGCCTGCAGCCGGCTCTCGGCCTCGGCCCGCGTGATGGCCCCGTGGTACCAGCTGCGAGGGGGGGGGGGACACCGGGGGGACACTGAGAGGTGGCAAAGCCCCAGACACCCCCCCCACACACACACCCACCCACCCCCATTTCCCCCCCCCCCCCGGCTGCCGCACGCGGCTCAGCCCGGCGACTCACGGCTGCTTCTCCAGTGCCAGGGCAGGGTCCACCCGCTCCCCCTCGCCGGGCTCGGCGCCCGCCGGCTTCATCATCTTGGGGGTCCAGCTCTTCTGGCGCAGGTGCTGCCGCGGTGCCTCCTCCTTGGGACGCTCCGAGCCCTCAAACTGGACTGGGGGTGGGAATGGGACGAGACGTGAGCCCCCAAAGTCCCCTCCATGTGTCCCTGTCCCCAGCCTCGGCACCTGTCCCCATCTTTGTCCCCTTCCCTATCCTTGTCCTCTTCCCCAGACCCAGTCCCATCCTCATCCCCTGCCCCCTCCCCATCTTTGTCCCCCTCCCCAGTCCTATCCCCATCCCCATCCCCATCTAGTCCAACCCCTTGCCATGCTCAGGGACACCTCCCACCAGCCCAGGTGGCTCCAAGCCCCGTCCAACCTGGCCTTGAACCCCTCCAGGGATGGGGCAGCCACAGCTTCTCTGGGCAACCTGGGCCAGGGGCTCACTGCCCTCAGCACGACAAATTTCTTCCTTAGATCTAATCTAAATCCACCCCGCCTTGCCCTCGCACTTCAGGCCTTACTAACGTCTGTCCCCGTCCCCATCCGTGTCCCCGTCCCCATCCGTGTCCCCGTCCCTACCTGACAGCGCTTTGACGATCTGCTCCTTCTTCCACTCCCAGGGCTGCTCGTACTCGCCCGCCGGGCGCTCGTCGTTCTCGGGCAGTCGCCCGTCCCCAGCCCTCGCCCTGCGCTCCGGGGTCCCCCCGGCCACCCCTTCCCCGGGCTCATAGGGGGTGTCGTAGAGCTGGGGACCCTTCCCCACCGCTTCTTTGCCTCCCGGCCACTTGGCCGCCTCCGGCTTGCCGCCCCCCTCCCCGGGCTCGCCAGGGCCGTCCAGCAGCAGGATGGCTTTGACCAGGGGGTCCTTGGAGCCCCGACGGCGGATTTCTGCAGGGAAGAGGGATGAGGGGTGAGGGAGAGGGCTGCGCGTCCCCCTGACATCCCACCGCCTGCCCTTGGGGAGGGATAAGCGCCGGGGACCCCCTGCCCCATAGCGGGGACACCCCATTGGGAACAGGCTCGGGAGGAACCGGAGCAGGATGGGGCCCATTCTCGTGGCGCCTGGGCGGCTGTCACAGCCCCAGGGCCGGGCACGGACCCACGCCGGTGGGGCAGGATGCGACACCCCACGCTGGAGCTCAGCCCCCACAGGAGGCCACCCCAGGGGGGTTTAGGCCCCACACACACACACCCCGGCCCCCCACTTCGCCCCACGGCGCCAGGCTCCGCCAAACAGCCCGGGCTGCCCCGCACGGAAAAAAACCATCAGCAGCAAATCTTTTATTTCCAGCTTCCGGCCGAGTCAGTTCCTGTTGTTCTGGCCAGCTGGGCGGCCGCCGCGCCGGCCAGGGGGTCGCTGCTTGGGGGGCACGGCCGCGGGGGGGACCCTCGGGGGTGTGCTGTATCCCCCCCACACACCCCACAACCACCCCGGGACAGCTGGGTGGCATCGAGGGCTTTGCACTGTCCCCACGCACCCGCGGGGCGATGGCGGCGGGTCGTGGCACCGGGCGAGGGGCCGGCGGGCACAGGGTCAGCGTCCGGCCTCGCGCCCGCTCCTTATCTGGCCCCGCGCAGCCGCAGGAAGCGGCGAGCGGTTTTCCTGTTCCCGGAGCCTCCCGCGCCGGGCGGCTCCGAGGGCGGCCGCGTGCTCCCGGCCGGGGGAGCGGTGCCAGCCGCGCCACCGCGGCACCGGGGCGGCACGTACCTGTGATCATCTGCTGGGCGTCGTAGGGCTCCATGTAGCCGTCATTCTCCCCCAGGCGCTCGGCCTCCCGCTGCCCCTTGGTGCGCTTGGCGTCGTAGGGGTCGGCGTAGTCCTCCAGGATGATGACCTGGGGAAGGGACGGGCACCGCCGGCCTCAGGGGGCTGCCGGGGGTCCCACCGGGGGTGGTGGAGTGGGAGGGGGGGGGTGGCGGGGATGACACCGGCGCAGAGGCAGGCTGGGGACGGTGTGGTCCCCGGGAGGGAAACAGCAACTCATCTGGGGTGGATGGGGCCACGCCACCACCTCACGAGGATGCAGCGGGTGGCACCTTTGGGTGGGGGCAGCACCCATCCCTACGCACCCCAGCGGTGGGGAGAAGCCAGGTGGGGGGGTGGGGGTGGGTCGGGGATCTTTTCAGGTGACACCAAACATACCCCCACCCCCCCCCCCGCGACTGGCTCCCAGCCACCCCGGGGCTGTGTGGGGTGAAAGTCCGGCTTCCCAGAAAAGCTTTACGTCAGCCTTTGTTTAACCAGCGGCAGAGTGCCGGGGTCAGGGTGGGATGGGACACGGTGGGACGCAGTGTTGGGGGGGTGGGGGGGGCCCAGCGAGCGCTCCCCCCACCACCACCCGGAGCGGTGATGAAGGGCGGTCGGGACGAAGGGAGCTTTGAACGGGATTTGAAGACGGCAGAGCCGGGCGCGATGAAAGGCCGGGGTTAGCCGGGCTAATGAGCTGGAGCCCAAAGCGGTTAAAGCTGTCAGTGCGGCACGCTCCCCCCCTCCCAGTCCTCCCAGTCCCCCCTTACCGTCTCCGTCTTGGGGGTCTTGCCCTTGTCCTGCTCGGGGGCAGGCAGGCCGGCGGGCGGGGGGGCCGGGTACCCCTTCCCGTTCTTCTCATGAGCCTCCACCTTGATGAGGCGGTTGATGTAGGTGCCGCAGGATTTGGGGGGTCCCTCGGGCGTAACCCCCTCCACTCGCGAGTTCTTCCGCATCTTCCCGGTGGCGGCCTGGAGCAGACCCTGCAGGTTGTCCCGCGACAGCCGGCCACCCCCCTCCTTGCCACCCCCCGGGCCGGCCCGGCAACCCCCCAACTCGGCGGCCGAATTCTTGCGGCTCTTGCCCAGGCTACCGCTGCCCGGCCGAGCCCTCTCCGAAACCGTCTTCAGGTTGGAGGGAAACTCCTTGAACCACTTGGCCGCCATGGGGCTGGGGAGGGGCAGGGTGCCGCGGCCCCCCCGGGGCTCCTCGACGCCCCACGGCCGCCCTGCCGGCTCAGGGCCGGCTCAGCCGGGGGGCACGGGGCAGCCCGGCTCCCCCCAGCCCTGGGAGCGGGACCCTCGGCGGCCGGGGGCCAGCCCGGGAGGGGGGATACGGGCAGGGGGGCCGGGGCCTTCGCCCCCGGCGCGGGCAGGGGGCTCCAGGCGTCCTTCGTCCCCGCGGGGACGGCTGGCGGGTCCCCAGGGGTGCCGGTTCCCACGTCCCGGGGAGGTGACCGCGTCTCCCCGGGGGTCCCTGGCCCCGGGGAAGGGTCCCGGGGGGGGCCGGTGTCTCAGCTCCAGCGATGGGACGAGTCGAGGGGTCTCGCCGGGCGTCCGGTGGGTCCGGCCGGGGCAGCCCCGGGGCGGCTCCGAGGGTCCTCTGCCCCCGGGGAAGGGGCCCGGGGGGGTCTCTCCGTGCTCCGGGGGGTCCGGCTGGGGCCGGGCAGCCGGGGGGTCCCGTCGCGGCTCCTCGGCGGGGCCCGTCTCCGGGGGCGGCGGGGCTGCAGGGGGGGGGGGTCAGGCCGGCCCGGGGGGCCCCATGCGGCGGCGGCGGGACGGGACGGGACGGGACGGAGCCGGAGGGGCCGGAGGGGGCGGCGGGGCCGGCGCTCCCCGCCCAGATCCGGAGGGGGCGGCCCCGGGGGACGGCGCGGCACCGGCCGGGCGGGCGGCCCCCGGCCCCGGCGGCCTCGGGGAGCCCCGGCCCCGTCCTCCCCGGGCCGGGATCTCCATCCGGCGGCTGCCGGGGGATCCGCGGTCCCCCCGAGAGCGGTGGGGCAGAGGCGGGGGGGGCGGGGGGGTCCCGACCCGCTGGGGCTCGGAGACCTCAGGCCCCGGCCCGGCAGGTGGGACAAGGGGGCTTGACCCCGCACACGGACCCCACAGGCAGCCCCCGCACACGGACCCTTATGCACAGACACCCCCCCCCCGGCACAAGACCCTCTGCATCGCCCTTCATCTGCGTACGGGCCCCACCGCCCATGCACAGCCCCCCCCGCCCCGGCCCCCGCACCGGGGCGAGGACACGGCGCGGGTTGTGTTTGGTGCCACCGCTGTGGTTCACACCGCGCCGGCAGAGACCTACTTCTGCTGGTTGTACCCAGACCTTGCCAGAAAACATCGGCTGAGCCCAGCGATTTGGCTTCCTGTGGGGCTGTGGGGTGCCGGGGGGGGGGAAGGGGGCCCTCACCAACCTGTTTGCAACAGCACAATAGAAAGGGATGGTTTTGCAGGTAAAGATGTGTTCCCCCTCCCCGCCAAGTCCCCGATTCTGGGCAGCACATGGGGCTCCTCCTGTTTACAGGGGCTGGAGAATGTCCCCAAGGGCCACTGGGGGGTCCTGCTGCTGTGGGGGGGCGCTGGGAGGACAGACCCTGACCTGGCAGATAGGGCTGGTCCCCAGCACTGTGCCCCCCCACGGGGTGCAGGGAGGTGCCGGGGCGCCTCGAGCAGCAGCGCGGGGTCACCGGCAGCGCCGTCGGAAGTGGTGGCGATTTCCTCGACGGCGCTGCCGGGCAGGATGCTCCTCGCGGTGCCGAGGCGCCGCTGCTAGGCTGGCGCCCGAACTGGTGCTGGGATCTTGGCCGGCTTCAGCTTCGCTTTCTCGAGGCCAAGAAAAACTCGGTGCCTCCGCCGGTAACCGTGGGTGCTAGCTGAGTGAAAGGTGCCGGTTCGTTTTCTTCCCTTGGCAGATTTAAATCTCCCTTTAATCTTCCCAGGGACCTCAACAGCAGGACGGACAGACAGGCGGCACCGTCTTGGTGGCTTTGTGCTGTGGTGGCTGTTCCCGGCGCTGCGCCATCCACGCGTCTCCTTTGGGAAGTCTCTCCCCGTCCCCTGCCGGCTCCCGCAGGGGAAGGCTGTGGGAGCGGTGACAGATGGCACCCAGCGCCTCCTTCCCCGCGAAGCCAAAACAAGAGCCGAGCCAGCGCGGTGGTGACGGGCGCTGAGCCCGGCTGGGAGCGGGATGGATCCCGACGCTCGGGCGGGTGAGAACAGACGGGAGAAGCGGGCGCCTGCCAGACGCCAGCGCGGGCTGTTCCTGCCGCGCTTCCAGCCTTCACACCCCCCAGGTCGGCATCCGAACAGTGGAGGCTCCTGCAGGGACCCTCCTGCTCATCCCGGCCCGGAAAAGCGCTGGGATTTGGTTCTCCCAGCCAACCCCAACCCCATCGCTGTTGCAACACCACAAGCGTTTTAAACCTTCATTAAAGCAGCTTCACCCCCCTCCCCAGCAGGTTCCTCGGTGTTAACTGAGCTGAAGAGCCGGGGGCAGGGCTGGGGAGGGCTCAGCACCCCCCCAGGTGCGGGTCCGGGGCAGAGGAGCAGAGCACGGGGCAGGGCTGGCTGCTCAGCAAGGCAAATCCTCCGGTCCTTCAGCCCCGCGCTTCAAAATAGCCCCCGGCCGAGGCTGGAGCCGCTCCTGCAGCATCAGTAATCCCTCTCCTACAGCATCTTTCTCTTCCAAGGCTTGGAGCAGGACAATGCCTAAAGAGGGGAACAGCTGCTGGCAGAGATAACGGACTTCTGAGGCCCTTTGATTTTCTAATAACTTTTATTCAAACACAGTGAATTAATACTGATGGTCCGGCTTTGACACCCGTGAGTCAGCTATGCCCTCCAGCCGAGGACACAGCGCCAGACGTTAGAGGAGCTCCAACACCCAAATCTCCTTCCCTGCAGCCTCAGGACCGAGCAGGAGAATCCGAGCAAAGAACAGGGACTGAAGCGACAGGACACGACGGCAACAAGGCCTCGGCCTCAGCCCTGCAGCACTGAGGCGAGCAGGAACGATGGCTTGAGGAAGAAGAAGAAAATAAAGCCCCGCAGAAGCAGGCCGCTTGCTGCCGGAGCGAGTCCTGGGCTGGGATGAGAGCGGCGATCGCACGCAGCACCGCCCGCGCTCCCCTTCCTTCGGCAGCTTCCATCCACAGCGCAGCCCTTAGAGGTGCCTTCCCCTTCCGCGGGTGGGGAGAGACGGGCAAAGGGCCACAGCTCCGGGTTTGGCACGGCTGAGCCTCCGCTCATCTCTTACTGCTTGGCAGGACGGGACGTGGAGAAGCCGGGGGCGAGGGCTGGCAGCCCCGGGGTGCACCTCATCCACAGCAGGACACGGGAAAGCCGTGCAGATCCTCTCCTCTCCGCATCCAGAGGCGTTAAGTTTGCAGTTTATAGAAAGAAAAGTCTCTTCTTGCTCTGGGGGAGAAGGGGACGGAAGCCCTGCTCCCTTGCTGCAAAAAAAAAAAAAAAAAAAAAAAAAAAAAAAAAAAAAAAAAGAAAAGAAAAGGGTTTCCTTCTTCCACAGCAGCTGTTCCAGACCTTCCGCAGGGCTTCTCCGGGGGCTTTGCAGCCAAGCCCAAGAGGTCTGGGCCATTCCCATGTCCCCACCTCCAGTGCGGCCCCCTCAGCTCCATCCAGCGCCCACGGGAAGGCCGGGGCCGGAGCTGCAGCGTGGCACGGCCGCCGCGAAGGGGTTTGCTCCCCGCTGCTGCCGGCGCAGGGTACCGTCCACTGGGGGGGAAGGGGGGGAAAAAAAAAAAAAAAACAATTAAAAAAAAAATAGTCAGACCAGCATCTTCAAATTAACAAACTGTAATTTTTCTCCAAAGATACATTTTCCATACACATCCATCATACACTGTAACAAAAAAAAGCAGTGTACATGAAATAAGAAAATAAATTAAATCCATAGCATAGGTAAGGAGGACGCTCTAGACTGGAGTAGAGTCGAAAGTTTCCAGCGATACAAGAGGCTCAAAAGTTTGTTTTAACAAGAATGCCTGCTAGCAAGGGTCCAGCAAGTGTTTTAGATCAGTCCAACTGCTTAAACAGTTTTATTTAGAGTTTTTAAACAGCCATTATTGTCCTGCAACAGGCAGAGCTATTACATCCTGGGAGAAAGCCGAGAGGCATCGTTAAGATCCAAGTAGAGCATCCAGAAGATAATCAGCTTGGTCCCGCAGCATCCGCGCTAGCCGTCCTCCTTGGGCGGTGTGTACCAGCCTGGAAGGAGAAGAGAGAGCTGTGAGGGACGGAGCTGCGGGCGGAACGCAAATCCACGCCTGGAAACGCACAGCTGGAAAAGCGGCAGCGCCAGCATGCCGAGCGCCACTTCGAGAAGGGCCACGTCTCCCGGATTACCGGGAGGCTTTTTCTCCGGGTTACTTCCCGACACCACCCAACGATGCCGCGCTGTCTCTAGTTAGAGCCGAAGGAGCTCAGCCCTGGCCAAGGCGGGCGGCGGGGAAGGGCAGAGAGGCGCCGCAGCCCCACGCTCTGCGTTAAGACAGCGGCTGCTATTGCTCGCTGCCCTCTCGCTCCAGGTAATCTCTGCACTTGAGGCAGGAGAAGACTCAAGCGGCGCATCCGGACGCTCGGCCTAGGGGAGCCCGGAGCAGCAGGGGGAAAGGCAGGCGCCCTCCCTCGGCACTTACCATTTTTCTCGTGGATCTGAACCAGGGACTTGTAGGACTGCTGCGCTCTTGTCAGGCTGTACTGATTCTGCAAGGGAAGCCAGGGCGACCGTCAGGCCGGCCGGAACCCGGTGCGAGCCACCCCACACGCGCTCCCTACGCGAACCGCGCCGCCACAGAGCCGGCTGTCGCCCCCCATCTGCCTCCATCCCCCCTCACCAACCGCTCCCTCAGGTTCTCTCGCGCTGACCGGGCCCCACCTTATTGGCTCCAAATTGTACTCGCGCTTTCCCTTTCACCAGAGTCGCGCTGATCTGCATGATCACCGACTCGATGGAGTACGCGCTGCTCCAGCCCTGCGGGACACAGAGAAACGCAGTGAGGGCGGCGCCGACAGGACCCCTGCCCGGGGGGCTGCGCTACCCCACAGCGAAGAGCCTCCCCGAGCCCGACGCAGGCATCGCAAAGCCACGCCAGGCAGCTGCCAGCCAGGATTCTGCTGCCCGCAGGCCCCCAGCAGCAGGAATACAAAGCATGGCGGGCTAAAACGACCACGCTGGCAGCCTTCGAGCCCCGCGTAGCGGCCGGTACCCACCTGTTTTGTAAGTAGCTCCATGCAGATGGCACCGCCACCTAGAACATACCTTGGGGAAGGAATCGGGCAAAGTTACGTCAGAGACAGACACAGCCTCACCCCACCCTCTGCTCCGGAGACAAACGCTTTTCTCAGAGATCTCAGATGGAAAAAATACACCAAACAAAAATAAATAAAAAAGAAAAATAATCCACCACCCCTGTCTGTGCTTCCCGGGAGAGCTACTACAAACTCCCATCAGGAGATTACGGGACTGCGCAGCCCTGGATAAACTCCCTCCGAGTGAAAACTGCTGCAGGAAGCAACGCCGGAGACCTCGGCGAGCAGAGACAGACAAACAGCTACTTACCCCCCTGACAGCACCGGGGACACGACCCTTACAAACGGTGGATCAAAAGGGAAGTTATCCTGGAAGAAGAGAAGGGAAGCAGAGCCGCTGAGAAACATCTCTGACAGCCCACTGCGGCAGGCGTACCTTGAGGAGGTGGAGGTACGGGAAGCCTTACTTTAAAGGAGAAGTTTAGGAGGATGAAATCTGTTCCTTCTTTCTCTTTGAGGATCTGGAGATCATTGTGCAAAGCGCTATCCTCGTCAACCCTGCCGAAGGGGAAACGCCGGAGGGTCAGAGCCAAGGTCATGCACCTCACGTCAGCCGCGCTCACCGCCACCGAACCCCGGAGCTACCGTACCTGCACAACCGGGCCGCCACGTGGGCCCTCAGGTTCTCACCCAGAGGGGAACGACAGCACGGGCTGTCGGCATTCTGCTCCCGGTTTGCAGAGAAGACCATCACACCCTTTTTGCATGCTGCCAGCTTAAAAATAAAGACTGCCCGGCCCATGGGAAAGGCAGCAGTGGTGGCTGGAGGGTGTGAAAGCTCGGGGTTTTGCCTGATGCAACTCTTCCAGGACTCTAGGAACAGCAGACAGACTTGCAGAGCCCTCAGATTATCTCATCTTTCTCTGAAGATGTGGCACCTCCTTTCTGATGTGGAGACAGCAAGCAAGCTGCCTGAGAGAGGCTAAGCCAAGGCCTGCCCGGCGCTCCCCTGCCCTGCTCACTTCCCCTCTGTCTGCCTCACGGGGACGTTCTGGTCCCACCACCAAAATCCACCCCAGTCGCATGATCCCAAGCTATGCCACCTACTTCAGGAGTTTGACGTTCCAATCGTACAGGCTGTCGTTCACTAGTTCAACTGCATAGTATCCTGCAAGGCAGAGAAGAGGCGCGTCACCGCGGGGGGAGGCTGAACAGGGAAGATTTCAAACCCCCTCGACCCTGCAGCACCACTTCAGCCTGACACAGAACCCCCCCAAAAGCGGCATTTATCCAGAGGGACCGTCCTGAGGGCAGCAGTTTTTCCGACGACTGCTCTTTCCCAAGGCCTTGGGCTCAGGAAAGGGGTAGCAGCACCATCACCCTCAAAGCTGCATAATCCTCCCACCCACAGCGCACTCCTCGCTTCCATCCAGCGCCGGCGGGGATCAGAGACAGTACGGCAGTTTTGCTTCCTCTTGACAGAGCCGCAACAACCAAAGGCCGGAGACCCTCTCCTCAGCCGAGCTGAGCAGAAGAGCTCTAAGGCCCATCAGGTGCCACCCAGAACGATGCGGAAAACCCCGGCATGAACAGCGGGGCAGCAGCCCCCCTCCCTGGAGCTCCCCGCAGTACTTACCGCCCTTGAAACTTGGTGATCGGTAAATATCCCTGAGCTCCTTCATTAGCCGGTCGGTGGCCTGCACAGACCCAGACACTGCACCCTACGAGGAATTTGGGAGGAGGGAAGTTGCATTGTTACACTGCACCCACCACGGCCGTTGCTCTACGAAGCCGACACCCAAGCCAGAGCTCCCGTCCGGCCTCTAAACCGGACCTTACCGTGCCCCTCGCCTTTGTCTTCCCCTTCTCCCCTACAGCAACTTCCCTTGCCCCACATATGCCACCCCAGGCTGTGCAGCTCCAGGCCCCCGTGCCCTCTCAACTGAGTAAGAATCTCAGCCCCGGAGTATTAAAGCGCAGCCCACCAGCCGCCCCCACGGCCCGAAGCGAGGTGCAGCTCCAGGGAGCAGAGGGCAACCCCAGATCTCACTGCAGGAAGGCTGCCCTGCGTAGCGCTGACGCCTCGGGGACACCTGCGGCCCACACTTACTTCCCCGAGCCGCAGAGGCAGTTCACAGGCTCCTCTGCATCAGCTGGGCCAGCCCCTGAGAGCCACCGCTGTACCTTTGGCCAGAGACGGCCCCTTTGCTTTAGGGCTAGCAGGTGCCTCCATCGCTCTCGCCCTTGGCTCCCTCTGCTTCCCCAACCCGCCTGCCCGCCAGGCGACACGTACATTTAAGTAATCTTGCCTCTGGTTCTTTTTTATTTTCTCTAAAATGGCCAGGTTTTCCTTCCCAATGCCTTCATCCTCTGTCTTCTTCCCATCTGCCGGCTCTTCCTCTTTCATTTCATAGTGGTCCAAGTCCTCGGTGTCCTGGGAAGGGGGGAGGAGAGTCAGTAGGAGACGCGCCTTCGCTCCCCCCTGCTCCCAGTACTGCAAACAGAAGCTGCCCTGAACCAGGAAGGGTTCCCGGTGCAACTCTCCCTCACCAGGGAAGTCCCAAGCTCTGATCCCAAGCACAAAGCGGGTGGCAGACACAAGGCCTGGGCAAGCTCCGTGACAAAGTTTTGGGCCCTGGGCCCCTGCCACCCTCCCGTGACAAAGCCAGCAGGCAGAGCAGCACAATTCTCTTTCCAGAATCAAATTGGGCTCATACAAGCTCTTTGTTGGCTGGATTCTTCCCTGCCAAGTCTCACGCATGTTCATAATTAGCCATTAACCTTACGCGTGCTCCTGAACGAGCCCCACGTAACTGAAGGACGCTGCATCTCGGCAGCCCCGTGGCTCAAGCAGCCCCGTGTCACGTTTCTGGAGAGCTGGAACAAAGGCGCAGACACTCGGTGCAGTGCTGCTGGGCCACGCTGCTCCCCCCTCACCACCACAAACCCAGCGTGAACACAGGTCGCCAGCGGCACAAGAAGAGGAGACCCTCACAGACAAGATTCAGTAGCGCGGGACAATTTCCCCTCAAAAGGAGGTGAGGTTTCACAGCGTGCCTGGAGGCTCTTTGTAGACCAGCTCAGCTCTTCACCATGCAGCACATCCCCAGGGCTCTCCCTAACCCCAGCGGAGGCTCTGCCCCTCAGCCCTCTCCACAACGCTCACCAGGCTGACATGTGCAAGACCCCAGTGTTAATAACCAGTAAAAACCCGTTGCAGCAATCAGGGGCCACCACGGAGGTCTCTCCCCATGCACAGTGTTCACCATGGGAGCTGCCTGCAAATGGCTGTGGGTACTCACAGCTCCAGCGCTGCTATTAAACCCTCTGAACAAGTGTTTACTTCGGCCTCTCCAGGCTATCTGCTGCTGCTATTCTGGATGAGCAGCATTTTTGGAAGGGCTCTGACATTTTTAGCCCGTCACACGGGAAAACAGATCCTCCTAGAAAATCCCTCGAGTGGATTAACCCGCATAATGCATCTCCGCACCAGGGCACGGCTCTGCTCTTCCGACACAGCCCAACAAATCCAGCCGCTCAGCAAGAAACCTTTGCTCTAAGCAAGAGCGTTGTCCCTGCTCAGCGACACAGGGTGTTAGCAGAAAGCACGAGGGGGAACGCTCGGTTCCTAGGGATTTCTTTTCCAGGCCACAGGAGTGTGCAGACTCACGCATCACAAATTTGCCAGGAAGGAGCAAGTCTGCAGACAAGCGAGGTTATGCCGGTACCAGTTTAAGCCTCCTCATTTTCCCCCAGGACCCTAGCAAAGGCCGGCCTTGATTTAGCAAGCTGTTAACTTGGCTAAAACCCCAACAACTGCCAGGCGTGCTGCTGCTAAGTGACCTGCCCCCAGGTTCTGCGGAGCTGCTGACTCGGTGCCCGTGACTCTCACACCCCAGGAGAAGTGTGCGAGGCATCGCTAAACGTCACCATGGAGATTGAAGATTATTCCACCCACTTCTAGAGATCTCTAAACCGCAAACCAAACAACCGAAGCTTGTGGGTTTTGCAGCATGATATTCTCAGCCTGCAGTGAAGTATGGCTTCCTCTGTCACTCCTGCCAATTAGCTCGCTCGCACACTCAGCCATCCTACCTAATCCTCTCTGTGGGACTCCCGTTTTCACGGCGTGATTTCCCCGCCAGCAACGGCAACCCGGAAATCCCATCGCTTGCGAGTAAACTTCAGGCTCCAGAGCACAGCAGCGTGATCTGAGAGAGAAGTTGTCCAAGGGGCCCCGCTCTCAGCTCGTCTGCACAGCTTTGGAGGCCACGGCTACGCCTCTCAGCTGCTGCAGCTGCGGTTTGTGAACACATTGCTCCTATCGGTGGCTCAGGACCTGGGTCCCCAGCAGCAAAATGCTGAGAAGAATCTAGTCTTCGAGTCAGACTCTTCCCTGTCTGGACTCCATGGGCTCCTCCCAGACACGATCCCTGTGCCCTCGCACCTTTCAGCGGGTATCTCCCTGTGCTCTGCTCTCCAGCATACTTCCTCATACAGCGAGGCGGCACTTACCTCTGGCATTTCTTCATCTTCCTCTTCAGAGGACACCTCTTCCTGTGTGCTCTGCAGGGACAAAAGGACAGAGATGAAGACTGCACCACCAGCATCCTGGAGCAATGCTCTCCGGCCTTCCCAGACACTTGAAGGCAAGGTTAAACAGGGATTTACACGCAGAACCAAGTTAAAAACAGAGTGAAGCCAAGAACCTTTACAGGAAACTACACCAGAGCAACGAAACAGCACCGAGGGCCAACAGAGCAGCCTGGCATCACCCTGGGCAGGAATCCATCCCAGGTGTTGAGAGGAGATCAACGCCTCCCCTGCTGCGTTCCTCCTTCAGGGGTTAGGAAGCCTCAGCCTCTAAAGCGAACTCCAGGGAACTCGTTTTATGAGCTTACAAAGTCTCCACCCGAGTCACTCACCGGTTCTGCCGGCAGAGGCTGGTCCAACATTTCAACATCTGGATGTTGGGGGAGGTTGTAGAGTTTGCACAGGTCAGAGATTATTCGCTTCAGGTGCTGCAGAAGCTGTCGGGAGAGCAGACAAGTGTCAGAGAAGTGCAGAGACCCGCTCGCCACGCTAAGCCTCAGCCGTCCCCAGCGCTGCAACAAGCGAGCGAAGGCCGAGCGGCCACTCATTCCTTCTCCACGCAGCAGCAGACACAAGGGGGGAAATCACACCCCAGCATCAAACTCGCGACAAGTCAGAGCTGCTCATCCCAAACTTACTGAACCCTTATGAGGCCAGACACGCTCCCCGCCTCGGATGGCGGCAGGGATTTTACTTTCCCGAAGCAGCCAGCCTGTGGCCTCCCCTCTCCCCAGGCAGCGCGCTCTCACCAGTGTATTTCCTTTCCTGACTTCCACCAGCCTCTCCAGGATAGCTGCCAGGTTCGGATCGTCCGACTCCACAGACCATATTGGGGGAACAGCTGGATAAGCCTCCTGGGGAGAAGGAGAACATGACGTTTGAGCCGTTGCAACTGCCTCCATCCCACTGACACAGCCAGCGGGGAACAGAGCAGCGGGTCAGGCAGGACAGGGAGCTGCAGCCCCGTGTCTCCTGCAAACGCATCCCTCCAGATCAGCAAAACGGCCTGTGAGCCACTGCATCCACCCTCCAGATAACCCTGGGGCCGAGGGCAAACCAAACCCCTGCTCCAACAGCGCTGGTCTGGCTCAGCTCTGTGCCACTTCCCCCCAGCCTGGGGGAGCTGGGGCTAACAGAGAAAGTGGTGACGTTTTGGCCACCCCTTTGGTCACCGGAAAGCAGTTAAGGCAGGACACCAAGGGCATTTCACGCTGCCCCACGGGCCTCTCGCCTTGCCAGCTCTGCACCAGAAGCGCTGGAGAAGAATCAGGGCCAGAGACCAAGCAAGCACCTTTAATCCAGGCCAAAGCCCCTGACAGCCTCAAACACCGTTTCCGAATTGCCCCTCTGGAGAATCCCGGACAGAGTCCACGCCGGGGGCTTTCTGTGCTCCGCTGCTCCTTGCCTGGAGCCGCACCATCGGCTGTGCCTTGCAACGCGAGGTGGGACCCGCACCTCGCTGCGAACCCACCCAGAACCAGGGGTCCCCTAAAACCCAGGTGAGGATGAGCCAGAGCGGAGGCAAAGGGCCCAACATCGGGGTGTCGCTGCTCAGGGCCACCTGTGACCCCCCCAAACCCCCCCCCGGGGGAGGCACAGAGGGTGCACAGGGGAGGAAGGGGCACCCCGCGTACCCCCAGGGTGACCAGCCAGCTCCCCCCTTCTCCCTCCAGAGTGAAGCTCCCGGGTTTGTTCTGCCGGGAGACGCTTCCCGGTGAGGGGAGCCCCGCACAGTCCGAGCACCCCGCTCACACGGGCACCGGGAGGGGGGTGGCCGGAGGCAGCTCCCCCCGGCTCCCCGCAGCCGGCCCCGGGCCCAGCTCGCCCCAAGGCCGGGCCGCGGTTGCCCAAGGGCGGGCACTCCCGGAGCCGGGGAGGGGGGGGCCTCTCAGTCCCAGGGCCGCCCCCGCAGCCGGGGCCCATCGCACCGAGCCGGTGTCCCCGTCCTCCCCCAGGCCTCACCGTGATGTTGCAGTGGATGCGGACGGGCCCCGGCGGCGGCCCCCGGGAGGCGGAGGCCCCGGCGCGGGCCCCGGCCCCCGGGACGAACTCGCAGCTGATCTCGTCGGGGCAGGCGCTGCCGATGCGGAACCGCTCGTGGCCCCGGTGGAAGATGGACTCGAGCAGCCGCAGCTCCCGCCTCAGGAGCCGCCCGGCGGGGGCCGCCGCCACCTCGGCCCCGCTCCGCCCGGGCCCCCCCGCCGCCGCCTGCGCCCCCGCCGCCTCCTCCGCCCCCGCCCGCTGCATCTTCCCATGGAGGGACCCGCTCCGCCGCCGCCGCCGCCGCAGCCCCCGGAGCCGGCCCAAGATGGCGGCGGGACGGCCCCGCTCTCCGGAAGTGACCCCTCCCGCCGACAGCGGAAGGGGCGGGGCCAGAGCCGCCGGAACAAGCCCTCGCCAACCGGGCGGGGCGCCGCAGAGCCGGAAGTGACGCCACGGCGGCGGCAGGAGGGGGGGGCGGTGCCGCGGACCGTGAAGGGGCGGGGCTCGCCCCTCCCCTGTCGAGGGGGGGTCACGGGGGGGTCACCGGGGGGGGTGTCACCGGGGGGGACACCGGGAGGGGGGTCACCGGGGGGGACACCGTGAGGGGGCAGCGGGGGGAACACCGAGGGGAGGACCGGGGGGGACCGGGCCGATCCTCCTTCACATTGTGTCCCGGGTCCCGGGAGCCGCCCCCCCCCCGCCCCACCGGCACCGGGCAAGAACCAAGGGCGGCGGGAGCCGGGCCCCGGTGGAGCGGGAGCGGCCGGACAGTGCTGTAAGCCCGGTTCCCGCCGAACCCCCCGCTCCCCCGCCGGCCCCGGGGCGGGGGCGGGGCGGCCGCGGGGCCGCTGACGGCGGCGGTGACGGCGGCGGAGCGGGGAGCGCGGGGCGGCCCCGGCGCAGCGCCCGGCACCGCCTCCCGCCCGGGGCCGCCCCGCCCGGGCCGCCGCCGCCGCCGCCGGCTCCAGCACCGCGGAGAGCGCGGGCAGCACCGGGGACAGCGCCCGGGCACCGGCAGCGGCAGCGGCAGCGGCACCGGGCCGCCCCCATGGCGCTGCTCCGCGTCCTCTGCCTCCTCGCCGCCCTCAGACGTAAGTGCCGGGGGGGCGGGCACCGGCACCGGCACCGGTACCGGCACCGGCGGGGAGGAGACCGGACCGGGTCCTCGGGATGCGCCTGTTGCACAGGACCGGACCCGGTACCGGCCCTGCCCGCTGTCCCTGCCCGGCGGCGCTGCCGGTGCTCGCCGCCCCCCATCCCGGGGCTCTGCGGCCCCCACGGCACCGCCGGGCCCGGGGCTTCCGCTGCCCGAACGGCTCCGACCGGGGAGCAGCGGGGTAGCACCGGGCCGGGACCAGGGGGTAGCCGGGGGGGGGCGGGAGGGGCACCCAGCTGCAGGCACCCACCGCCCCCCGGTTTCCCCCATCTCCCTCCCTGTGCCTCCACCCGTGACAACGGCACCCCCGAGCCGCCGGGCCGGGACCCCCGGGATGGGCACAGGCTCAGCCCCGAGGGGGGGTCCGGAGCCTCCCGGGGCGGCCCTGCCCGCCGCCGTGGGGCTCAGCCTCCCGCCGCCCCCCAGGGAGCCTGGGCACCGACACGGAGGAGCGGCTGGTGGAGTATCTGCTGGACCCCGCGCGCTACAACAAGCTGATCCGGCCGGCGACCAACGGCTCCGAGCTGGTGACCGTGCAGCTGATGGTGTCGCTGGCACAGCTCATCAGCGTGGTGAGTTGCCCGGGGCTCAGCTCCCCCGTTCCCTGGGGAAGGAGGGGGCTCTGCAGCCAGCCCCCCCGAGTAACCAGCCCCGCTCTCCCCGCAGCACGAGCGGGAGCAGATCATGACCACCAACGTCTGGCTGACCCAGGTGGGAGCCCTCGACTCTGCCGTGTCCGCCCTGCAGCGGGACCCCCCCGCCCCTGCACCCTGTCCTGGGGACCCTCCATACACCCTGCCCCAGGACCCCCCTGCACCCTGCCCGAGGAATCCCCCCATGTCCACCTTGTCCTGGGGACCCCCCTGCACCCTGCCCCAGCCCCTCCCATACACCCCGTGTGGGACCCCCATGTTCACCCTGCCCTGGGATCCCCCCTGTCCTGGGGAACCCCCTGTCCCGGCCCCCCCCCCCATAGAACCCTTGTGTAACCCCCATGTTCATCCTGCCCTGGAACCCCCCATGTCCTGGGGACCCCCTGCGCCCTGCCCCATGGCCCCTCTACACCCTGTGCTGGCCCCCCCCTGCTGTCCTGGGGACCCCCCTGCGCCCTGTGTGGGACCCCCGTGTCCACCCTGCCCTGAGCCCTCCCCGCCTGGGCCCCCCCGCTGCCGGCGGCCGGGCCGGGCTGAGCCTGCGTGCCCACAGGAGTGGGAGGACTACCGCCTCACCTGGAAGCCCGAGGACTTTGACAACATGAAGAAGGTCCGCCTGCCCTCCAAGCACATCTGGCTGCCCGATGTGGTGCTCTACAACAAGTAAGTGGCTTTTTTTGGGGGTGCTGCACGTGCCCCAACCCCATCTGGGGCTCAGGGCGATGCCACGGCACTGCTGCGGCAGGGCCAGGGCTGACAGTGCGTCCCTTCACCCCAGTGCCGACGGGATGTATGAAGTCTCCTTCTACTCCAACGCGGTCATCTCCTACGACGGCAGCATCTTCTGGCTGCCGCCGGCCATCTACAAGAGCGCTTGCAAGATCGAGGTGAAGCACTTCCCCTTTGACCAGCAGAACTGCACCATGAAGTTCCGCTCCTGGACCTACGACCGCACCGAGATCGACCTGGTGCTGAAGAGCGAGGTGGCCAGCCTGGACGACTTCACGCCCAGCGGCGAGTGGGACATCGTGGCGCTGCCAGGCCGGCGCAACGAGAACCCCGACGACTCCACCTACGTGGACATCACCTATGACTTCATCATCCGGCGCAAGCCGCTCTTCTACACCATCAACCTCATCATCCCCTGCATCCTCATCACCTCCCTGGCCATCCTTGTCTTCTACCTCCCATCCGACTGTGGCGAGAAGATGACGCTCTGCATCTCCGTCCTGCTCGCCCTCACCGTCTTCCTGCTGCTCATCTCCAAGATTGTGCCGCCCACCTCGCTGGACGTGCCGCTGGTGGGCAAGTACCTCATGTTCACCATGGTGCTGGTGACCTTCTCCATCGTCACCAGCGTCTGCGTCCTCAACGTGCACCACCGCTCGCCCACCACGCACACCATGCCGCCCTGGGTCCGCACCCTCTTCCTCCGCAAGCTCCCGGCGCTGCTCTTCATGAAGCAGCCGCGGCAGAACTGCGCGCGCCAACGCCTGCGCCAACGCCGCCACACCCAGGAGCGCGCCGCCGCCGCCGCCACCGCCACCCTCTTCCTCCGGGCCGGCGCCCGCACCTGCGCCTGCTACGCCAACCCCGGTGCTGCCAAGGCCGAGGGGCTCAATGGCTACCGGGAGCGGCAGGGGCAGGCGCCGGCCCCGGCGGCCAGCTGCGCCTGCGGGCTGGAGGAGGCGGTGGATGGCGTGCGCTTCATCGCCGACCACATGCGCAGCGAGGACGACGACCAGAGCGTGAGTCGGGGCGGGCAGGGCCACGGGATGCCGGCAGGGGATGCAGGGTGCGGGCAGGGCTGCGGGATGCCGGCAGGGCTGCGGGCAGGACTGTGGGGTGCAGGCAGGGGATGTGGGGTGCAAACAGGGCTGCAGGCAGGGGATTGGGGGTGTGGGCAGGGCTGTGGGGTACAGGGAGCAGCTGTGGGGTGCTGGCAGGGCTGTGGGGTGCGGAGCGTGCGCAGGGCTGCACCGTAGGCAGGGACGTGCAGGAGCACCAAGGGGGTCCCTGCCCAGCCCCATGCCTGGGGACTCCCCGCAGCCCCTGCCTGGGCGGGGGGGCCTGGCCATGGCCCCCAACCTGCCGCCGCAGCCCCAGCCTGAATCAGCTGCTCTGGAAACCCGGGAGGCTCCCAGGAGCCCTGACCCTGCGTGGCTCCGTGAGGCTGCAGATTTCGCCGGAGCCAGCCCTGGCCGGGGCTGCAGGGCCGGGGGACGCTGCGACCCCCCCAGCTCGGCTCCCCGGGGAGATGCATTTCCCGGGCTCAGCGGCATGGGCGGCAGCGAGCCCCACGGGGCCCATGGCGGGCTGGCAGGCGGCCCCGGGAGCTGCAGTGCTGAGGGAGCAGATTCAGGGCTCTGCGGAGACGCCAAGCTCCCGCTCCTGCCAGAAACGGCGCAGGCAGCGCCGGGTGATGCCGGAGGCCCCGGCCTGACCCGGCCTCTCTCCCGGCCCCGCGCAGGTGAGCGAGGACTGGAAGTACGTGGCCATGGTCATCGACCGCCTCTTCTTGTGGATCTTCGTCTTCGTCTGTGTCTTCGGCACCGTCGGCATGTTCCTCCAGCCGCTCTTCCAGAACTACGCCACCAACTCTCTGCTGCAGCTCGGCCAGGGCACCCCCACCTCCAAATAGCGCCGGGGCGGCCGCCCGTCCTCCCCGCCGGCCCCAGGGACAGCGAGGGACCGGGGGCTCCACACTCTCTCCCCGCTGCTGAGCCCGGGGCCGGAGAGCCGGGTGCTGGTCTCCAGGCAGCCACAGCAAACCAATAAATACTCACACAGGAGGGGGCTGGTTCATTTTAGTGTCGTTTCATCCCACGCCGCTCCCCGCAGGCAGGAGGGAGCAGGATGCGGCCAGGGCTTGGGAGGGGGGAAATCTGGTTCCCCAAGGTAAGAGGCTGGGGAGGAATCGGCTCTGGAAGAGGGAAAACCCCAGTTGCCGTGGGAGGGAGCGCAGCGGCGTGAAACTGGCCTCATGGGGATGCACCCGGCTCCCTCCCACCCTGCCGGGAGCACCGGCCGCTCACCGCATCTTCTCCCACCGATGCGGCCATGGGGGGTCCGGTGCCCCAGCCCTGGGGGCAGCCCCCAGCTCTGCCGGAGCCCCGCGCTCTCCCCCGGGGCTGCCAGGAGCCAGGCAGAGCCGCAGCGACGCGCAGGGAGGAGGATGGAGCTGCTCCCGCTCCTCGAGGTGAGCACATGGACCAGGCAGGAGGATGCTATTTTTAGGTCCTACCTGCAGGCAGGGCCAGGGCAGGCAGCGCCGGGCTGGGCCCCACGCTCCGGCAATGCCACCGGCCCCTGCTGAGCTCCCGGCTCGGTGCGTGAAAAGGAAAATAGGAATCGATCAGGAGCGGAGCCGGGAGCAGGCGGGCCTGGGTGGGGGTGGGGGAGCCGGCAGCGGGGGGCTGGCAGCCCCGGCAGCGCTTCCCACACTCTCCCTCGCAGGCAGGAATTGGCCTCATCGGGGAAAATCGAACTGGAGCTATAAATGCGGCTAATCCTCCCTGCTGGGGGGAGCGCGGTGGGGCCGGGGGCACACAGCCCCAAGAGAAGCCACACGCTAGAAATGAATTTAAATCACTTCACCCGGTCAGAGAAATTCCAGGCTGCTCCTGGACCTCCTCCTCTCAGGGGAGGGCGCCCCAATACTTAAATGTTGAGAGTTTTACCCCCGAAGCAGCCCCGTGCTGGGGCTTGTCCTGCTTTGTCCCACTGCTGCGTCCCCGCTGCTGTGGGTGCAGCCCCGGTGAGTGCGGGACGGGGGCTCCCTGCTGCGCCCCGGGGGGGCAGGAGGATGCGGGAGCCCCGAGAAGCTGGCAGCATGATGGGGGGGGGGGTCACTGCGGAGGGAAGAGGTCCCAGGCTCGTCCTCGTGCCGCTGCTGCCACCAGGATGCCGAAGACGTCCTCTGTTGTGCTCAGGGGAGACCCCCCTGCAGTGCTGCCTCCAGCTCCGGGGCCTCGGCACAGGAGAGACACGGAGCTGTGGGAGCGGGGCCGGAGGAGGCCCCGGAGCTGCTGGGAGGGCTGGAGCCCCTCTGCTGGGAGAACAGGCTGAGAGAGCTGGGGGGGGTCAGCCTGGAGAAGAGAAGGCTCCGCGGAGACCTTGGAGCCCCTTCCAGTCCCTCAAGGGGCTCCGGGAAAGCTGGGGAGGGACTCTGGAGCAGGGAGGGGAGCCACGGGACGTTGGGAATGGGTTGAAACCAAAAGAGGGGAGATTGAGATGAGATGTGGGGAAGAAATTCCTTCTTCCGAGGGCGGTGAGCCCCTGGCCCAGGTTGCCCAGAGAAGCTGTGGCTGCCCCATCCCTGGAGGGGTTCAAGGCCAGGTTGGACGGGGCTTGGAGCCACCTGGGCTGGTGGGAGGTGTCCCTGCCCAGGGCAGGGGGTGGGACGGGATGGTCTTCCAGGTCCCTTCCCACCCAAACCATTCTGTGATTCCCACCTTCTACAAGCGCCTCTGGCGCGTGTGAGCTCAGACAAGCAGACACACGACAGGGCCTGCAGACACCACCAGCCTCCCGAGTGACCTCCCAGGACCGGAGAGGAGACACCCCACCCCAAAGACAGAATGGAGGACGGAGCCGCTCCAGCTCGCCGAGGGCCCAGTTCTGCCCAACGAGCCCCTGCTTAAGGCCGGAGACTTAATTCACAGCTGCCGCAGCTCCACCCAGATCATCCATCATTCAGTGAACGCGAACTCATCTCTGCTCCTCCCCAAATCCCACCCAGCTCTAGCCAGGGCCCCCCCCTTCCCTCTGCAGGAATTAACCCCCCCCCCACAACAGCACAGAGCCAGCTAGAATACAGAAATCTCCTTTTTTTAATTATTATTATTAATGCGGAATGTTACGCTGGTCCTGCCGGCTGTCTTGGCCGAGTTCAGTCCCATGTCCCACCTCAGACGGGCTTCCAGCCACCTTCTGACAGAAAAAAACCTTCTGACGGAAAAAAAAACATAAAACCAGCCACTCAGCTTTTTCCTTTTTTTTTTTTTTTTTTTTTCCCTCCTCTCAAAAGAGAAAATTTGCCTCAAAACCTGCCAGAGGGAACCGCGGTGCACGGTCCAAAGGTTTCGAGCTCGCAGTCCGAGAATCCCTCTGGTTTCTTGTGCCTTCTTTTAAAAAAAGAGGAGAGGAAAACATAAAAGCAAACGGGGACTGAGCCTGCCCTAGCTTAAAAAAAGAGACAGTAATTTTCATGCGCGTTTTAAAAAGGGAAAGGGCAGGGTCTCCGAGTAAGAAGAGCAGAGAGAGGAGGCAGCCAGGCCTACGGGGGAAACTGCTGCACGTTCCCGACGCCGCTTCGAAAAAGAAGGTGCTTGAGAGAAGGACGCACACGCCCACGCGCAGGCCTTGCGCACACTCACCCCCTCACACACGCGGGGCGTCTCATTACGCATCAGAGAACGAGAAATTGTCTTCCTCCTGGGGCTTGCGGATCCAGCTGCCGTAGCCCATCTCTTCCAGCGCGCTGAAGAAGCGCTGCTTGGCTTCTTGGTACCCCGCGGCTGCCTCCTTCGCGTCCGAGTACACCGAGAGGTTCTGCAGGTCTTTGCAGTCGTTCTTGGCACACAACTGCTGGAAGAGGGCGAACATTCTCCTCTTGGACACACGAGACACATCCAGCTTCGGCCTGAGAAGGGAGACAAAGGCGGCGATGAAGGACACGACACTCGGAAGAGCCAAGAGGAGCCGGGGGCAGGGGGAGAAACCCCCAATGGGACGGTCTGAGAGATCTCCTGGCTCAGCGGGGGGCCCTGTTGTAGGGTCTGGGCGATACTTCGTTTGGCTTCAAGAGCGCTCGCTTACGTCAGTTCGACCCTCCTCTCTGCAACCCCCCCCCCGCGCGAGGCGCAGAGCGTGCTCGTGACTTCAGGGCCGCCCCCCCGCTTCCCCAACGAGAAAAGCAGCGTCAGGAGAGGCTCTTCTTACCCGTCTACTTTCCCTTTTGTGCCATCCAAGACTTCAACTTCGCTTTCATCAGCAAGGCACCAATTCACCGACGACTCCTTCGTCTTGCCCGTCTGCCTTGCAGAGTCGTAGACGCTGACTCGCCCGACCTGCAGAAGACGTACGAGGGTTTAACGCCGGGTCCCGCTGCGCGAGCTCGCGGCTGAGGGCAGCCTCTCGCCTCCTCCGTCCCCTGCAGGGGCTTCGGCTCATCCTGGGAGCAGCGAGCGCGAGGTTTTTACTAAGCTGAAGGCTACAGGGGTGACCCTGGCCTCCTTTTTCCCCCGCATCGGGTCATTGCCAGGAACCCCCAGGCACTGTGGGATGACACCAAGGGCACAGGTTTCCTGGCCCTGGCTGCAGAGCTTCTGCCAGGTGACACACACACACACACACACACACACCCCAAAACACCAAGGGCGGAGGTGGAAGGGGGCGGGATGGAAAGACAAAAGGGTGCCAAGCCCGCAGTACCTCGGGATGGTTAATGTGATACGGAGCCTGGAGCTTTCCTTGCAGCACGTTCCCGTCTCTTGCCAGGCGGCAGCAGATCGCACGTGTCAAATGCCCCTGACTGTACAAGTAACCTGTGAAGACAGAGACGAAGGCGTTAGGAAGCGGGAAGGGCACGGGCGACGGACAGGCCAAACCCCAAGAACCACGGCACTTCTCACGAAGCTCCAGAAAGCTCGCGGCCACATGGATCGGCAACAGCTACGCGTACCCTCGATGGGTAAGATGAGGGGTTAGAGTGCAACGTTTCTCACCGACGACACAAACAGGCAATTTTTGTCTCGCCCTCGTAGATCACATGTGCCTTCCAAAAATCAAAAGCCTTGGAGAAAAGCCCACTCCCACCCACAGCATAAAATCCACAAACTCCCTTTTCGCTTCCAAACAGCGCGGCGCTGCCAAGAACGACGGTTCAGGCTCTTACTCCTACAGCCTCCACAAAGAAGCTTTGCCATCGCTTGGGGAAGGGGGGTTCCTCGTCCCTGCAGCCCAGCTGTAAGGAGCGGGGCGGCACATCCCTCCCAACCCAGAGAGCAGCGCGGGCGTCTCATACCGAGTGTAACAGAGCTGAGATAAACTGGTTCGATGAAGTGTGACAGCAATGCCCCTTGCAAGCCAAGGACATTCCAGCGTAAGATTTTGTCGCTGCAGGACATGGTTCGCAACCGCTCCCCGTGCTGGATCCCATCCCACGTGGGCACAATGTCACTCGACTCCACAGGAATGGTTCCTTCCCCTGCAGAAGGGAAGAAGAAAAGCTTTTCTGTAAAGAGTCAGATGTTCAATAGATCGAACTGCACAAGAAATTATCTCCTACGCGCAGGTGTGGGGTGAGCTCCAGAGTCAGCCTTGTCTCCAGGTTTGGGGACCATTTTAAGGTGACGTGAAAAAGGGAACTCGGTACGGATTACAGACGTGTCATTTTTCACGTGGCTGAAGCGGACCGAAAGGGTGCTTGGGAGGGAGGCCAGAGAGCGCACACTCCAGCTGTACTCTCGCTCGCGCGGCAGTCCGACAGGCAGACCGGGGAAGGAGGAGGGACTCCCTCTAACGCCCCCATCCCTTTTACCCACCCCGCTTTGGTTCCTGAATGCTTCAAATCCCACAACGGCACCCCACAGAGAGGGGTAAGGAAACTCGGGAACTCCAGAAAGGCTCAGAGGAGAGGACTGGAGCCACCCCAGCCCCGCAGGGGGGCAAACACGCTCACCGTTCTCCACCTTGGTCCGCAGCTTGCCTTGCTTGGGGTTCTCGAAGAGAGGTTGATGCTGGGCTTGCCCCACCACGCTCGCCTGATCGCTGCAGGATTTATCAAAGAGGGCCCCGTCTCCACAAGGTGCTGTGCTAGAAAACAAACGCTCCCCAGGTTAGCACCGACCCTCAGAAAACGGCCAGGGCCGGGGGCGCGACGGTGCTGGCTGACACCGGTCACCCCCCGCACAACCCCGCACGAACCTGACGTAGAGGTGAAAGGTAACGCTGCTCTTTATTTTGAGTCTCTTCCCTCCCGCTGGCTCAAAAATGCTCTCTTCTGCAGAGGAAGGATTAGACGGGTCATACTTCATCAACTCGCTATAGAGAAACCTGAAAACAACAGCACCGCGTCAAAAGGCTGCTTTGCTCCTCAGACAAGGAGCGTTTCAATCCAACCACGGCCCGTGCCCGGGGCGGGCAGGGTCCAAAGCTCTGTCTCCGTCGCACCAACTCTCCAGGTCCTGCCGCACGGGAGAGCACAGACCAGGGGCCGCGGCTGAAAACACCCAGAAGCCAACGAGTAGTGTCTGACGCTACAGGAAAAGACATGAAATACAGCGGATTCCCCATGGTGCAGAGGACACGCAAGAGAAAATAAGCATTTTGTGAGGTGAGCAGAGGGAAGCAGTGGCAGGAGAGAGGAAGGAGCCTGGCTGGCTGCTCCTTGCATGCATCTGATCCGAGTGGGAAGACGACTTCAAGGTTGTCAGCCTAGCACCTTTAGTCAGCACCCAGTCTGCATTAAGCGTAAGCAGCCCCACAGGCAGCTGAAGGCCAGGGGTATTATTAGCACAACCCCACGATCCGTTTACAATGACTGGGTCTTTTATGGCTGCTTCTGCCCGGGGACAGCGAGAAACCTGGAGGTCTCCAACGCAGCGCCAAGGACTAAAGAAAAACCGCGGCTTCCCACAGACTCCTCAAGCAGAGCCCGTGCAGGGACTTATTTTGCAAGGCGAGGTGGAGCTCACTTGTTCCCGTCTCTGACGGGCTGCGCCAGAGCAGCCGCTACTGTCAAGATTAACAGCTGAGACAGCCATCGAGCAAGAGCGCAATCCTCTGCCTTTGCACCCCGCCGGGGACCGTCCCTCAACACCTTCCAGCGCCGAGGAGCACACAGAGTACAGTGGGAGCAGGCAAAAAAGGCTTTAAGAAAGCAGCTGGGCTTTGCTGTTCATAATGGAAGGGCAGACGTTAACAAGGCTAGTCCAACTTCACGTCAATTTAGCTTTTTGTTTTTTAAAAAAAAAAAAAGCGCCACACGGAATGTTTATAAAGAAAAGAGAACAATTGTGCAGTTTAGTTGGGAAAACCCTTTCCAACCGACAAGGAAAAAAAAAAAAAAAAAAAAAAAGGATTTTTGACTTGTCAACGCAATGCAAACACATTCAATAGGTTTTCCTGAAGCCTTCTACTCCCAGAGGCAGAAGGGCCACGAGGGGACGTGGCCTGCAGATTCCCCAGCACCTCGGCTCAGAGCTGTGTCAGACCCCGTCAGCGCGTTGCGTGCCGGCCAAGCAGGCTCTGCAGGATGCTTTATTTGAAGTACATCAGATGCAGCCCTTGGGCTCTTGGCAAGTTTCCAGTTCGGTACTAATTTGGGCACCATTCAGGCATG
Organism: Chroicocephalus ridibundus; assembly: GCF_963924245.1. Taxonomy (NCBI): domain Eukaryota; kingdom Metazoa; phylum Chordata; class Aves; order Charadriiformes; family Laridae; genus Chroicocephalus; species Chroicocephalus ridibundus. The sequence goes on along the minus strand of NC_086304.1, from coordinate 1,348,300 downwards.
GCCCTTTCTTATCAGAAATAACTTCCCTCTATTTACCAACACACGGGTAAACAGTAGTGTTAGGAGGATCGCAGCCTCCCTCGACACAGCAAGCGCAGCTACGTCCCTCTAGAACGGGTCAGCACCTCTTGGCAGTCGCCTCCTCCTGCAGGTTTCCCCTTGTCTCACCTCACAAAGCCTCTTCGAGAAATGATTTCTGCGTGACAGTCGTTCACTGTCTCCCCCTTCAAGCTCAGCTCTTCTCCTTTCACACAACGATTACCTGAAAGAAATAAAAAGGCGAGCATCAAAGTCAACACGCAGCTTCACAGAAAGAGGGAGGGTTTCATCCCGCTTCAAGTTTTATTCTTTGGGCTCCTGAGCAGCAGCACCCCCCTGACTGTTAAATCATTATCCCGATCCAAGCAGATAGGAAAATAACGGGACAAAGAGCACACGCTACTTTAGGGGCAGCAGAGACTTAAACTGCCACAGGTTTAGGGTTAGTGTCCCCTCCTGAGCGCTTTTCAGCCCACCGCTCCGGGTGGAAGCGTGGCAGGAAGGGAGCTAAGGTACGTGCAGCTGCGAGAAGCTGGGGGATCTTGTGCTGTACGACGTGAGGAATCCATGCTCTGCTGCACAGACCAGCGCGTAGCAATGCAAGCAAAGATTAAGAGCAATATAGCTGCAGGCACATTTGCTTTGTTCTCTCTCTATAACCAGATCACTTGTGACACCACGCGAGCCCTGGGAACGTTTCTTGCCCTCTGAAGAAGCCTAAGGCAAAAGCCATTCCCTAGTGGTAGCCGACGGGGGAATCTAGTGGGGAAGCGAGAGCTCATTTTATGCTGGAAGAAGCTGTTCGTACCCGTTCCGATGCTGACCACCACTCCCAGCCCCTTGCTTCCTCTCCGCATGATGATGGCAGCCAGGATTTTCCGCCCAAGCAGATTGTGCTGGATGCGAGCAGTGAGGGTGTTGAAGCGCTGGTGGCTCAGCATAGCCATCTGATCGTGCAGGGTACTGCCACTCACGGGGAGCTGGAACGGGGACAGCAAGATCAGGACTGTTAAGAGATCATGAGCAGGTCACAAAGCGGCTCGAGATGTAGCTAACCTGAAGCACGGCCATCCAAGCAGGAGGCAGGAACACAGAAAACACGAGCTACAGGCGGCGCGATTTGGGGCTGAGCGCCTGGACAGCATCGCGCCAAGGCGGGGGGTGAAGTTCTTTTAGGTATTTCTGGGAAAAACCTGTCCAGCGTTTTGAGTTCTGCTTCGAGCACACCGTTAAGAGGCAGCAGCAAGCTCTCTTCCCGGCAGCAAGCAAACCGGGCTGAGGAACGGCCTCCCGAGATTGCCAGGGGAAACCCCCGTCGCAAAGGAACAAAGCCCATCCTGCTTGTTCCCAGAGACTCAGCCAAGGAAATCTGTCACTGGCTTTGGAGGAATCCCTTCTCTGGCTGCCTGCGAGGAGTCGGCACAGCCGCTCCCATGGCAGACGGGCACTTGCCTCCTCTACCACTGCTGACTGACGAATCTTCCCTGATGGCTTTTCTATTTAGAGCCACAGCTGCTGTGCTCAGCTGTGCAGCCTGGAACGCGGCTTTTAAGAGATCACAAAACTCCTAAGTGTGATTTTTAAAGCGGCACAGGTTTGGGGCAGCCATCCCGACACAAGCAGACCTTCGCTCTTATCTGATGCGGGAGGCTTTTTTGAGCTGACACACAATTTTTAGCGCGGCGTGAAGGAATTTGGAAGCAGGGAACAAAAAGAAAGTCACAGCATTAAAAACGAGCGCGTTCCTGCTCCACCACAGGAACACATTTCGGCAGCTCGTGGAAGAATCTGATGATAATTTAGCCCTACAGCAGACGCCAGCAAGAGGGAAGAGTACGTGTGTGCCCTGAGGAAAGACCTAACCCACTTCAGGAAAACATCAGCTTATTTACACCTTCAGAGAACAGAGATCTCACAGTTGACCTCGAAGGCATTTTTCTGCTGGACTGAGAGGCGCAGGACGGGCAGGGCTACGAAAGCCGTCCCCACTTTGGAGGAGGAGGAGGAGGATTTACCTCAGTGATGTTCATCCCTTCCATGCGCTCAATTTTCTCTGTTTCCCCGATCAGGATTCGGAGCGCTGCATCAGCTGCTTCCTGCTTGCCCTGCTTTTTGTTGTGTGCAGTTACAGCCGGGAACCAACGGCCTCCAACCTTCGCCTGATAGACAAACCTAGAAAGACAGCAGGACACCTCTCTGAGAAACCAAGAACATACGGATTTCAGCCTGTTTTTTTTTTAAATTGTCTCAGTGGGAAGAGGAGTGGAGGTAGCTTATTGTCGTCTGGATACAAGGTTTGGCAGAGGCAGCAGCTCGCCTTGCTGCCATCTTGAACCACAACAGGAATTTTGTGTCCTCTGCCCTTTCTCCAGGACGACAGCAACAGTGCAAAATTTACTCCTGGACCGATCACGGAATCATCGAGGTTGGAAGGGACCTTTAAGATCATCAAGTCCAACCGTTAACCCAGCACTGACAAGTCCACCACTAAGCCGTGTCCCTCAGCACCACGCCTGCCCAGCTTTTAAACACCTCCAGGGATGGTGCTCCAGTAGACGCAGCTACTTACTTGGGGTCGTGGGGAGGTCCTGACTGGTCAATGAGCTTGAACTCCGCAGCAAACCCATTGGAGCGGGCGTATTCCAGCAGGCCACTGACAGGATTGACATTAAGGTATTTGATGAGCTCCCCGACACCCTTCGCTTTCGCCACCTGGGATTCATCCGGAGTGGGGATCCACGGTCCACAGCTGTGCATGGACTGGTCACCATGGGGCTTCAGGACAGGCTGGAGCAGAGTTAGACAGGAGAATCTGTTAAATACCGAGCAGCTGGTATCACCACAGGCCAAGAGCACTCTGCAAACCCCTGCTGGAGCCAGCACGTGACCTTGTGGGGTGAAATCCAGTGGAATAGGAAACAATAGCCCGGGGGGAACCCAAGCCAAAACACTTCGGTTCTTATTTGTACCTGTTCAGGCAAGACATGGGGTACGGACTCTCCAGAAAGAATCTTCACAGCAACTTCTGCTGCCATTTGCTTTGCTCCCTTCTTGCTGTTTCCTACCACAGCAGGGAAAATTTGGTCACCCATTTTCACACAGTAGCTGAACCTGACAGGACATTATAGCATATGAAAAGTGTTAAGCATAGGTGTCTCGATCTATTTATTATCCCTTTCTCCCAGTTCAAGTTAAATCCTTCTGGGTTATCTCCAATTTAAATCTACACCCTAAATACTGCCGGTAGAGCACTGCCAGGTAGGGTACAGGACTGGAACCTGCTCCTGGACTGGTAGAAGAAACAGCATCCCTTCTCTGACAAATTGGTTTTGGTCTCTTTCTGGAGGCAGATGTTTTGAAGGAGCCATGCCCAGACTCCTCAGATAAGAGGAGCACTCAGTGACAAGTCCAGGAACGCGGGCAGCGTGCTGAAGAGGAAGGATATTAAAGAAAGGGTTTCTGTCCTCCCCAAAGCTGACGACAATATGCCATACCTTGGATCGTGAGGTGGGCCTTCCTGAGACAGCAGCTGGAATTCAATCGTGTTCCCCGATTTCTGTCCGTACTCCATTAATACGCTGATAGGGTGCTTCCCAGGAAGCAGGTTGAGATGAGCTGGCGCAGACGACGGCTCCGGCTCTGGCTGCAAAGGCTACAGCAAGAAGATGGAGGAAACCAATTCCAGACTAAACGCCGTCTTGAGCGGTCTCATAAGTAACAAAACCAAGACTCACCAATTCTGGTTCAGCATTGTCGGAGGGAAACGGCTCTTCACATTTGATTCCACCAGATCTTCCATTCTCTGCTTCATTCATCAGGACCTTCATAGCGTTGGCTGCTGCCTCCTGTTTAGCAAGTTTTTTGCTCCCTGCTTCTGCTGGTGGGAATCGGCGCCCATTAATCACTGCCTGGAACTTAAATCTTTGAAAGAGAAAACCAAAGAGGTAAATCGAGAGGCAGAAGTGTGGTCTTCTCAGAGCAAGGCTGCTCTTGGAATTCAAGTGAGAAGAAACACCTAGTTCCTGGCTGGGAGAGCAAACCCAGGCTGCCGCGTGCAGAAGACAAGAATATCAAGGGTGCCCCAACAGCTCTGCATCTGGGCCTCGTTTCATCACGTTTCCAGAGCTGTTCATGACAGAGGGGCAGTTCCAGACTTTATTTCAAAGGAACAGGATTAACTGCCTTGTTCCACAAGCGCCAGAGACTTTTAACAGCTGTATGCAAAGAGCAGGTTTATGTCTCCCGCACAGGGATGAAGAAAGCTTAAAAGCAGCCTGTGCCGTTCCATCTGCACCTGGTCGTTTGGGGTTACTCGTCCCGCTGGCATTTTCCCTGGCTACGCAGTGCATTTGCACCATCTCAGAGAGGTGCTGCCTCACGTAAACCTCCTGCCTTTGATGTTTCTGTCTCTCTCCTCCCTGTGAGCTCTAAAACGTCTTCTCTTCTGACCTCCAGCCCTATACAGAGGAAACCTACTTCCAAGGAGAACGGGTCAAACCAGGTCTGGAGAGGGGTTATGGGGCTGAATCCATTCAGAACCCTCCTTATATATATATATATAAAAAAAAAAAAAAGCCTGGGCCTCCATCATTAGAAATTAGGCCAATTTTCCTGTCTAGCGGATCTATTGACATATTCCGGTGTGGCACATATAGCGCTTTGCACCGTCTCGCTGGCACTCAGGAACAGCCATGATTTAGCACAGGGAAGCAGGACTCCAGAGACTGACTGGGCAAACGCGCAACGCGCTCTGCTCACACAGGCCGCTCTGCCTTGCTACGCCACAGAAACCTCTACAGTGGGTTCACCTCATCTAACCCAAGATATCTGCACCCAAGCACTTTGTTCTGTGTCCCCTTTATAACACTGCCAGGGTGAGAGCATCTTGAGAGGTCACTTAGAAATACCAGTTTCCCCGTATACGATCAACTTGAAAGCCAAGTGATTAAATCAGACAGGCACCTGGCTGAAGAGATGATTCCCACCTTTGCTGCTCGGAACGAGGTGCAGGGTTGCCAAAAACGGGCTACTTGGGATTAAATTTTAGCCTTGTTCTGTTCTGTGGTTTGGGTTTTGTTTTTTTTTTTTTTTTTAATAAGCTGCTGTGAGGAATCAACTAGCCTAATCCTTCTGAAACAAGGTAAGCATGAACAAGCAGCCCTTCAGGACAAAGCCGAGTGGGTGAAGTTAGCTGAAGTCAGACCATTTTAAGCAAAAAGACAGCTCAGGAAGGGGAGGAAATTTTCCTACCGTGGCTCGTGAGAGGGTCCGCTCTGCTCCAGCATGGCAAACTCACAGTGCTGGTACGTGTACTGGGAATATTCGGTAAGGCCACTCACGGGGTTCTTCTCCTGGCAAGCCATCAGTTTCTCTACAGGCGTACAAGGGAAAGCAGTTTCAAACTGGGCAGCGTAACTGGGGGAAGACTGGGAATTCATGATGGATTCTGATGCATCAGGCTGCTTGTTGATAGTGTTGAGATTATCTGGGATATCATCCGTGGCCCACTTGCCGTTTTCAGAGTTATCATAATTACTTAAACTGGAGAATTCGGGCTTAGTGTCTTCAGGCAGGGCCACTTCTGTGTCACTGGCATCGCCCTGATCAGCCTGGCCCGGAGCCTGCCGTCCATTCTCTATACTTTCTTCTTCCGATGTTCTCACTGCTGGTGAAGCTACAGTCACCTCCTGGGGACATGGAGGAACAGAAGAAGGTGTAAAACCTGATTCGGGCGTGGGATCCGTCGTCTGCGTTACCATGCTGGCCTTCAGCCTCATCTGCATCCGCTCGCGTTTCCTGTCTGTCAGGGACCACCGTGGGGGGCTTGTGTTCTGCTTGTGGACATCTCCCAGCTTTTCCAGAGCGCTGAGAAAGGCGTTAACGTCCTTGGCCCTCGAAAACCCAATGTTTTTGGCGAGGTTGAGCGCCGTCGTTTCTGCTACGCTGAACAAGTAGTTGCAGATTTTGTCCTTCGTCTCAGCCATCATGGGATCGGCGTCTCCTGAGCCAACCGCGCTCCTCTCTCCTCTGCTCTCACAAGCTGGATCTGTGCGGCCACAGCTGTGGTCAGCGGGGCTTCTTTCCCTCCCTGCGCTTGGGCTGGCAATCCTCCACAGCGGCGGCGTCTCTCCGCCTTTGTGCAACTTGCCTTCTTTGAAGAGTTTATACAAAACACGGTTAACCTCCTTCTTTTGAGTTTTAAGTTTACGTACAAGATCATGAACGGTACAAGTCTTCCCCTCCCCCAGCTGCCTAAAAATCGTCAGAATTTCTTGTTCACAGTCTTGTCCAGCAAGAGACAGTCTCTGGAAATTCAGCCTGATGGCATCAGAATCTCGCTCCGAGTTCTCCTGATGACGGTACCGAGGAGGGCAATAACGTGGTGAAGTTTCTACCCACGGACACTTGCTGGAGAACCTATGCCATCCTGCCCTGCTGCAGCTGGGTTGCCATCTCTCTGCAGGAGCCGGCGCCGCCGCTCGCACGCCTCTGATGTGTGAGTCGTCGTATGATCCCTGTCCCTGAAGCAAAGAGACTTCAGTGTCCTGCTCTGTTAGGAACTGCTGGTGTAAAAAGGTTTCCCGATTAGTTTCTCGTGGGGTATGAGGGCGGTTAAAAAAACCTTGATTAGTGCTGGGGTAGTTACGTCTTGACGAGGTGAGATACGAGCCTCTGCCTCGACCAGCGCCTCTGTTCATAGCGCACTGCTGGGACACACGTGTGAATCGGGCCGCTTGCGCGCCAGAAAGGGACCTGCAATTCACTCCGCACTCTGCCGTCCTGAACAGGCACCTGCTAGGAGGAAAAAAAAAAAAACCACAATTCAGAACCTGTTTACTCAGCTATAGGATTCCAGAAATGCAGTTTAAACAGCTTCCCTGCTACCAAGGCATTTCAAGCATCTTCGCCGTGTCAAGCTTTCCGAGTCTAAATTATTAATGCAAACACAAATAGCGAACTCTGCGTCTGTCCAGCGCAGAACCCAGCAGTCAGGAATTGCAAAGTTAACAACGAGAAGCAGCTTGAAGAAGAGCGACCCTCTGTTCCCGTTGGACTGAATTTCAAGCCAGCTGCACAGGGGCGGTTTGTCTTTTCACAACGCTGTCTGCCAGAGGCTCACCCCGCGCTTCCGAAACACAAGCAAGTTTTATTCTTCTGCCCTGAGGGAGAGAAGGATCTCAAGACCCGCTTTGGAATCGGAAAAACAGAGGCAACAAGGAGGTGAAGCAGCTCGCACGGTCACACAGGACAGAGCTGCAACAGTTCTCAAACTCATGGACAAAAAAAGTCTGAAATCCCAAATGTCCTTTGCTTCCTGGCCATTACGTGACCCGCGGATGTAAAGCAGCACGCCACAGGGGAAGTAAAGCAAGAACAGGCAGCGAAATCAGATAGGTGTGCAGCTGGCAACTGTGTGAAGAGTTTTTTGGGACTGTAGCCCAAATTTCACTCATATGACAGACAGTTGTGCTACCCCCCTCAGGTACAGGACCTAAATCTAAGCTTTTAATACGCTTTTGAAAAATAAGTAACCCAGCACAGGCTATATTCCAGTTCTTTGACAACAGCTGGTTGAGAAACTGAGTGGATGAAAACATGCAACTGACACCTGCTGATACATCCCCGACCTACCTTCCTCCCGGTGACCTCTTTAAGGCACCCAGCTTCATAGGGATAGATTTCTCTGATCGAAGCCGGACCTTTCTAAAGCTCCTCATCTTCGTCAAACACGCCTCAAGGCCAACTTAAATATCCCTTTCCTTAAAGGAGCTCATTAAAAGCCTCCAACTGCACCCGGGACTTATTTTACCAACTCTGATGGACACAGACTCCAGGCGTAGCGCTGGGGTGCTCAGTGCAGCGGGGTGTGGGGGGGTCCCACTGTCCCCCCGCTCGGTGAACTCGTTTTAAAAGCGACCCTTGAGGCAAAGGGAGGAGAGAAACCCCGGCGGGCAGGAAGAGGGGTTTTTAAAAAACGCTCTTACCTCAGTCTCGTCCATAGGCCAAATTCCCTCGCTTTATGAGAAAATACATAGGAAAAAAGACACCCCGACCCGCAGAACGTCTCCCGGGGAGGGCAGGCAGCGCCGGACGGGCTGCGGGTAACCGATCACCCCGGCAAGATGGCTGCGGGCTCCCTTTCGGTTTCGGTTCCCGTTCCCGCAGCGGCCGCCCCGCCCCGCTGGCAGGGAGGGGAGGCGGCTGCTGGGTTTCGGGCTGGCCCGAGCACGCTCGGCCCTGCAGAGCCCCGAGCGGCCGTCCCAGCGGCGGCCACGGCCGGGCCGGGCCAGCAAACCCCGGAGGGGAGCTCCTTCCCCCGGTACCGGCAGGGATTTACAGCCCCAGGCAGCCAGGAGCCGTCGCTGGGACGGGACGCGGGTCCGCACGGAAGGGGCGGCTGCTCTCCCGGTTGGGCCAGAGGCTGCGGGACCGGCGGGCACCTGGAACTACCCCTCGGGAGGAGACCCCAACGCCCGGCGCCGACCCGCGCCCGCCTCCCACCCCTCCCCCGAGCAGAACCGCCACGGGTCGGCGCGGCCACCCCGCGCCCGCGGCGGGAGACGATGGGGGCGCCCGCAGCGCGGGACCCCGAGGTCCGGGACGCGATCGCGCCGCCTCTCCGGGGCTCCCCGCACGAGAGGCCCAACCACGGCCTGCGCCCAGCGCCTTCCCATCCTGCCAGGCCCAGCGGCAGCCGGAGGACACCCACGGGCCGGGGAGGAGGCCCCGCTCCGCCCAGGGGGCCCATGAGCGCCCCGGACGCTGCTGAAGGCCCAGAACCGGGCCGGAACCGCCCCCCCCTCCCCCCGCGCCCCCTTACCCCCTCCGCTCCCGCCGCTGGGGCCGCGGCTGGCGCAGGGTGATGACGCAAGCGCGCCCCCCGCCGCGCCTGCGCGGTGTGCGGGGAGCCGCGCGGCCGCCATGTTCCCTCAGGGCCACGCGCGGCGGCCATCTTTAGCCAGGGCACGCCTGGCTCTACCGCCGCCGCCGGGGGCCCCGCGGGGCCGAGCTCGGTCGCTGCGCTGCGGGAGAGGCTGCACAACCCCCCCGCTCCTGCGGCTGGGAGCCCGCAGCCGCTCCCGCTGCATCCCGGGGCAGCGCCCGCCGCAGCGGGAGCCGTCGCTGGAGGCCCGCCGGGCCGCGCATGCGTGTCTGTGGGGCGGTGGGAGCCCACGGAGGGGGGAGATCGGGGGGGGGGGGGGGCCCGTCCGCCGCTCTCCTCGCCGGGCCGCCATCTGCTTCGGTGCCGCCGTCCCCAATGGGCCTGCCCGTGCCCCGTGGGGCTCCCCCCTCCTCCATTGCCCCCCCCCCCATGGGGCTCCCCCCTCCGTGAGCCGCCCCTGCCCTGTGGGGGCCCCATTGCCCACGGGCCCTCCATCTCTGGTAGGGCGTAGGGCTCTTCCATCTCCTGTGTCCCCCCCCCATCCCTCACGGGGCTCCCCTGTCCCCTGGGGACGCCCTGTGCTCCCCCCTTTCCCCCGTGGGGCTCCCCCTTCCTGTACGGGCTCCCCGTTTCCTGTGGGACTCCCCTCAGCCCCATTTTAATACATGTTCACCCCTATTTTGATACATGTTTTTTAATGGAAGAGCTATCCCTCCAGTCGAGGCCCGAGTCATGTTTCCACACCCACCCCCCCACCCCCCGACCCATCTTCCAGGAAGATGGAGACGTTCCCTTCCCCGATCCCAAACCAGGAACAGCCTCCGGTCCCGGCGGATCCTCCCTTTCCCGGGCACGACCCCTCCTAGTCGTGTGAGTTCGAAAAACTACCGTCAGAGAACAGATTGTTCCTGTCTGCTGCTTTGCCGCGTGCGTGTAAATAGTTGTGTGTCATTTACCATCTGGCAGCGAGCGCCGAGCACCGAGGCGACGGCGCTGGGTGCCAGGGGAGAGGCGGGAGGTGTACCGGCACCGCGCCTGGTTCCCACGGCTCAGAGGCTGCCGGTGGCTCGGGGCAACCGGCAAGCGATAGCCAACATCTGGGAGCATCAGACCGGGAGTCCCCAGCCCCCCTTCTGCCGGGGGGGTGGATGCGGAGGGGAGCCAGGAGGGACGGGCACGGGCTCTGGGTGCGTTTTAAGCGACCGTCTGCCTCCACTTGCCCACGAATGAGCAAAACACACGAGGACGAGCTCCTCGGAGGACCCTGGTCCCCGCCAGCAGCTCTGCCCGTCCCAAAGGCTGCGTGTGCCTTCTGGTGGGGACGCTGCACCCACCGTGGCTGCTGCCCCGCGGCTTCGTGAAGGCATTTCAATGAGCCTGGAGTCGCCGCAGGCAGGCAGAGGCGGTGAGTCAGGCCCCCGAACTGCCGGGCTCAGCTGCTGCTCACATTCGGTGGCCGTTTTGTGAAGCTGAGGTTGAGGCTTGTTCAGAGTTTGTTGGGTTTTGTTTTTTTTTCAGATGATTTCTGGATTCAGAGAGCTGGGGGCTTGTGTTTCCCACATTGGTGCTGTTGTGGGGTGGGTTTTTTTTGCTGTAATGGGGAGACTCATTTTCTAAAAAAGGCCCCCTCCGCCAACTGAAATTGTCACATCTTTATTCCTAGGAGGATTTGTGTGCGCAAACCCCCCCCCGACTGGTATGAGGCTCACGGCAGAACTGCAAACACCGGGGGTCAGGCACTACCAGTCCCCATAAGCAGCATGTCCCACCCACTCTGCCACAGCAGGAGTGACTCTGCAGCACGCGGAGCACACGGCGATCAACTCCTCAACATGTTCTTTTATTATTCCCCCCCCCCCGCCCTTTTTAATTGCTTGTGATCGCTCCGAAGCTTTAACCCAGCCTCAGTGAGTGTGATTCATCTTGGCTGCCGTTAAGGCAGAACGGGAAGGTCGCGGCGCTGCTCTGCACCGCCTCGACGTGATATACCCTGCCCATGAAAGGATCTGTAGCTGGCGTTATGGGGCCATATATCCTCTTGAATTGCAACACCCTAAACGCGACAAATAGCCACTTAATCGATACGAGTTCATTCTCCGTTCTCCTTCTCTATGGAAAATGGGGCAGGCTCCCAACCTGTTTCCATAGGAACGGGCTGGGAGACGGGGGAGAAGCGCCGGCTGCCGAAGGCCCGGCGTTAACACAGCCACGGCGTCTGGCAGAAGCCTCCCGACATCACGGACACGCAAAGCCGAGTCAATTTGTGCCGGAGATAAGGAGCTGCCGGCCGATAACCGGCTTACGTGCGGCTGGCTACCTGCGTTATCCCCGCAGATTTTGGTGGAACACGGAGAGGGCTCCTTTGCTCGCCCAGCGCCAGCACCCTGGGATGCCGGGGTTCATCCTGCCCCCCCGGGGGGCTCCCCAAAACCCACGGCTTCCCCGGGGCTGAGCGAAGGCTTCCCCGCGCGATGGCAGCATTTGCTAAATCTCCAGCGCCAGCTATAGATGCCTCAGATGTCTGCTTTGTTTTGCTTCCCCTCTTATGAAATGAAACGAGAAGAAATAAATTGTAGCACAGCTCCCCCGCCCGACTTTCTGTTCAAATGCCAGTTCTCAGCTAAGGCTATTGTTCCGCCGTTTCATTTTAAACTGCTTTATTAGACGCTCTGAAACATCACTTCCTCGCTCTCGAAGGCAGCCTGTTCCTATAACAGAGATAAAAGCAGATGGCTCGGTTGCGAAGGGGACATTGTGTTACTCTCCTAAATCAGCTGGCCGCATTTTTTAACTGAAGGCAGCCCTGGGAGGGGTGGTGTGTTATTGGCCTTGCCGGTGCCTGCTCCCCTCCGCTCCAGGGGCAAGCTCCGCTTTCGCGCTGCCGAGGCAAGAGGTTCAATTAGGTTCCGGCCTTCTCGCAGAAGCGCCCGTCGAGCGCTCCGGGCTCCTCGGATGTGGAGCAAGGAATTGGGCTGAGTCAGTTCCCACCTCCTCCCAAACGTTGCTCTTTCTTGTGTCCGACCGCGCAGCTGGGAACCGGCGTGGAAAATCTCCATAACTCCAGTGCCTTCAGTTCCCCTTGGAGGGGCAAAAAACCACTTTATTTCCTTCGAATAGATTTTTATTGTAGCTATAAGCACAGCGGAGGTAACGCACAGGAGACGCTGCCCTGCCCTGAGCCTGGGGCTTTGGTCTGGGCACTGCAGAAAGGTGCTGGTTCCCAGAAAGTGGGGGTTTTTCACCCGCTTTGCTCCCGAGGAGCTGGTTCCCGGCTGGGGAAGCACCAGAGCTATCCAGGGCGTCGCACAAGCTTTTTCTCTGGAGGCTCCTCGCTGCTCAGCAAAGGAGTGAACCTGAGCTTTGATCCAGCCCCGGCAGCTGCCATGTCTGTGCTCCCGAGACGTCAGCAGCGATTACTCATCTCAGGCGCTCGCTGTGCAGAGCAGAGGGGAAGAGGGGACCCTGCCACATCTCCCGGCACCTCTGTCCGCACGACGCTTATCCCCCTGGGGTGTCGGTGTGCTCCGGGGACGCGCCGGCGCGCTCCCACGGCCTTCGTCCTTGGCTCCGAGCCGCCGTGGAGCCCCCCGGCAGGGAAAGGCAGGTGGGGCTGGCACAGCTGCGGCAGGCGAAGGAGCCGGCGCGGTGACTCCCACGGCAGCTGCAGCGGTGGGAAGCAGCAGGGTTTTATTCCCGGCTGTTACAAAAGGTACCCTTGAAAAATAGGCAGGAGAAGGCAGGCTGCAGCGCAGCCACCCGCGTGGCAGGGGATGCCACGTGAGCGCAGCCTTCACCTTTAGCGTTGGATGCCGATGGGCTCGTTTGTTGTGTTTTTACAGCCATGGCAGCGTCTGCTTGGCAAGTGGGAGGCTCCTCCGGCCCGCTGCCGTGATGGCCAGGGGCTCTTCCAGCTGGGAGAGGGGCTGCGGGAAGACCGGCCGCTCCCACCGCAACAAGGCGCGCTTCAGACACCGGCGTCTCTCCTCGGCGTGGCTCCAGCCTGGTCAGCCTGCCCCTCGCCGAGTTGTCGTCTCTTGGGTGATGGCCAAAGCGTCACTGCAGGGCGTCAGACGGGGACCCTGGACGGACCTCGAGCCGCCCGGCACCTCTCAGAGCTTGTTCTTGGAGGGGGACCAGCGAGGAGATGGGGATTACTGTCTCTGCTCTGAATTAGTGCACTCGTTGCGGTGGTTCCCAGAGAATGAATCAGTTAAATTAATGAATCCTCCCTAAAGCCAGAATTCAAGGAGCTTCCTAATACGTGTCAGTCGACATGGCATTAATACTCTCTCTTCTGTGACCTTTACATCACCATCTAAGTCCAGGTTCCCCTTTTTGCTCTTTACTATTCCCTTTCATATTTAATATTAAATAATCGGATTTATCTGCAAGCGAGCTTTATCCTGCGCTCAGACAAATCAAAAGGATTTCACAATCCCTCCCGGGGGCTGAGCCGCGGGTGGGAAAAGCGTCGGCCTGAGGGGAAAAGACGTCCCTGGGGCAGAGCTCTGTGCTGCCGCTCCCCTGTCGCTCGTCACCGCGCCAGCGTCCGATTTTCGCCCGCGGCGCTCGCGGCGCTTGCCGTGGGGCTCCCTGCTGACCCCAACATTTTCTTCAAGGTCAGCGCTCGGCAAACCCCGGGGGCCGCCTGGGGCGGGCAGCCGCTGCTCTCCGCTCCTCCGGATTTATGTGCTGTTGAGCACAGAGAGGCTCTGATGGCCCGTCTCGCAAGGAAAGCCTGGCACGGCCCGGTCTCCGAAGGGCTTCCTCGCGTGTAGGACTCCTCTGTGCCTCCCACGGGATCCCATTACGCCTCCTTCGCCGCTTTTTCTTTATTCGCTGCGGATTATTTTTTTCACGCAGCACAAACCGGCTGCCAGAGCCAGCGACACGCACTGATGGAGAGGCAGGAGGGCGGCTGGAGGGAGTGATGGATGGCACAGGAGCTGCCGGCTGCAGATCTCAGGGACATGTACAGCACTTTAATTGGTCGGCCTGCACAGATTTCCTCACAAACAGCATTTTTTAATCTAAAAGAAAGCAAGAAACTGGAACGTGTCTTGCTTCTTTCATGACTTCCCTGGAGGCAGCAGCAGCACATTAAGGAAGAGGAGAAGGAGGAGGAAAAAATAGTCAGAAGCACCAGGTGGCTGAATATCTTGCAGCCTAATTGATTCCTCTTTAATTAGTACAAAACCTGTTGCTCTCAACCAACTTTCAGTGCCAGCTTTGGAGCAAGCAGCACCCTCCGTGTCCCCGCGCCAGCGCGGCTCGGCGTGGCGGAGGGAGGAGAGGAGCCGCCGGGAACGGTGCGGGGTTGACGGTGCCTCTTCCGTACCCGGGAACCGGGGCCACCTCCAGCTCCTACGACTTTCTTCCAGGCAGTGAGAGCGGGAAGGAGGAGAGCCGGCCGTGTCAGCGCACGGAACCACGGCGAGGGGCTTGGATGGGACCACCCGGAGTAACCGAGGCTTCACGGGGATTTCTGTGCCTGTGCCTGGCCTCGCCCGGCAGCGGCTCACCAGTTCTCACCCAGATCCGGTTATTTTCCGAACGGAAAAGAGCTCAACTTCATTTTCAGCGAAGCTACTTCTCAGCTTTTTGCCTCCTGACCTTCGAAAGGACGTCCAAGCCCTCGCGTGGGTTTGAAACCAGGCTCGTGTTGGCAAGGGCCGCTCTGGGTTAGGTGGGGGCTTCGCCAAGCACGTCCAAACCTCCCCCCCTGCAGCGCCCGCCCGCAGCTCTAGCGCTTCGGGAAACGCCGCCTTATGGTTTTAATTCTTCGGACCTGCGCGAGGGCTGCCCCTGGCGCGGGGCGGCTGTGGGGGCTCTCCTGTCACCCGGCGGCTTCTCCCGAGCAGACGCGGGAGTCGGACCCCCGCTCCTGGCCCTTGGCTCTCCAGTTCTGGTTGAAATATCATCGCGACAACTTGTCTGCAGGTTTTGCAGCAAAGCCCCCGCCACCGGCCGGCTCGCGAGGGTTGCTCCTGCTCCAGCACAGCAGCCGCTCCCCAGCAGGAAGCCCAGAAATCCCTATTTAGGTAGAAAAGTGTCGTTTACCATCGCATTTTACAGCCCATCCCTGCTGAGAAACCCTCTTACTGTGCGAGCACCGCCCTGGGAAAGAGAGATGGCCTCTTCCATCCCCATAACCATGTGAAGGGACACAAATGCCGTTAACTCGAGCCTGGCATCTTTTCGTGCAGATGCATCCTCCGTGGATGCTCGTGGGAATTGCAGGCATGTCTGGAAGAGAAGAGGAAGCCGATGTGCAAACGCCGTGGCCAGAGCAGGAAGCTCAGGAGCTAAAATACACCCTGCCAGCCCTTGCACGCAGCCCCAGCCCCGCGTGTCCCCCCCTGGGCAGAGGGATCACGCAGAAGCGGCACCGGCACAGGCTCCATCGACTAACGAATCCCAGCAGTACTGCCCCGGAGCAGGAGCCGGAGCATCCCTCTCCGGGCTCTTGAGGGCTCAGGGGCAGTTTTCGCCGCGCCGAGCTGTTTGGCTGACGTTGCACAGACCTCTCCGAAGGCGCGATCTGGCCTGCAGACCTCACACCGCTGGGCGGATAATTAGCAGTAACAAACGACCCCGTCGGTGCCTGGAATCCCAAGGCTGGGGTGATGAATTAGCAGCCGAGCAGCTGCGATTTTACCTTGGAGAAGGAGCCCATCCAAGATCGAAATAACTGCAGGGCAGGCCCCCAGCTCGCTTAATTTCCGCAGGAGGGTGTTGACAGGAGGTTTTTCTGCCTGGGCTCGGGGGAGCCGTGGAGGAGATCCGGATTGCCCAGCTGGAAACGGCGGCTCCCCCTCGCTCACCGCCCGCCCCATCCCCTCAGGAGCTGAAGCTGCTCCGCGGGGAGAGGGGCTCACGGCTCAGGAGCCGGGGAAATGCCGGCGCGCAGAAGCCGTCGCTCAGCGCTGGAGCCGTTTTCCTGCCTGCGTGCCAACGCGGAGCCTGGTCCAAAGACCCTGCTCCCCCCGCTGCCTCCCACGTCCCCGGGAGCTGCCTCCCACCTCCCGCTCGCTCCCAGCGGGCAGGTGCCGACTCAAAGCAATCCAGACCCCTGCCTTGCGGAGCCATTTGCTGGTGGTTTTCCCCTCCCTTGTGGAAGGCCAGCAGTTCCCCACCGTTTATAGAAAGCTCTATCTGCAAGGAGCTGTTGAGCGAAACGATAGCTTTATTTTTTTTGTTTGGTTTTTCCTCTTTTCCTCCAAATTGCACTTCCCCTCCCGTCACCGCGCAAGCCCGGAGCTGCCGTGGGCACGTCGCGCTGGGGTGGGCGAAGGCGCCCGGACCCTCGCACCGACAGCACCATCCTCCCTCCTCCCCTCCTCCAGCTGGGAAAGCCAAGGGCAAACGGCCGCAGGGAGGCGGAGATCCGCGTTAGGGACATGATTCTCTTTCTCCTCGGAGAAGCCTTAATCCCCAGCCATTAATAAAACCAGATTTCACGCCGCACGCAAAGATTAAACGAATTTTGCCTTGTCTCCGTGGGCAGTACCAGAAATACAGCTGCCTTCGTACGTTAGGGCTCCGCGGCGCCCAGCCACTAATACTGGAAACGAAGCTCGAGGGTTTTAATCGCCTGGCAAAGAGTCCCCCAGATCGTCACAGGTATTTTTTTAGGATTCACGGGTATTAGCTCAAAAAAACCCCAACAAAACCAAACCAAAAAAGAGCCCAATTTATCCATTCATCGTGATTCAACTACTGCACATCACCCGCTCCTCCTCCGCTGGCCCCACGGCACCCATAGCCGGCTTAGCCGGGGGAAGTCGTGCCTGTTGGTACCCCCCTGCCCTGCGTTTGGGGATGAATTTGGGGGCAGCCGGTCCCTCGGGCTGCCGCCTTGGTGCCCGCTTGCTGACGGAGCGAGCCAAAGCTCGCGGCGCAGCGTTGCCAGGCTCTGAGCGAGGCTTTTGACTCGTCGCCTGGATTTAGCGGCGCGCGGTGGGAAAGGCTCCAGCTTCCCCTTCTCTCTACCAACGCATTCCCCCCCGCCCCCCCGGGAAAGTTGTTTTTGTGCCCTTTGCACCCCAGCCAGCTTTTATCCTCGTTTCTTTAGAGGTGAGGGACGAACCCAGCCGTTTGCTGAGCTGGAGGGAGCAGCCCAGCTCCGATGTTCGGGGGGAGCGGGAGGGAAATCCTCGGGGAGCCTCGGCGCGGGGCCAGAGGAAAGACCATCAGCCGCGCCACCGAGCTCCTCCGCTCTCCCCTTGAGCACAGGGCCCCCGACCCCCTTCAAAAAAGCTTCAAAAAAGCCCTTTTGGGAGCAGGTGGCTGGAAAACACCTCCCTGCTCATGGAAAGGAAGGCAGCTGCCCGGGAGCCGGGGAATCCCGAGGGGCGGCAATTAGAGCACGTGGTTTTACGAAGCACCCAGCGGCACCCGGCACGGGGGCTCCGGAGATGCTACCCCAGCCCCAGCATCCCTCCCCCCATCCCGACCCTCGCCGGGGTCTCCCCAAAGCGCAGAGACGGACGCCAGGAGGCACAAAGCTGCTTCCCGGGGTGGGGGGGTTGGGGGGGGCACGGGGGAGCTCAGCGCCGCCGGGGGAACCACCGCGCCCAGCACAGCCCTCGCAGCACCAGGTTCTCCGACGGCCAGGTGTGACGGCGGCAGAAACGCCTCCAACATCGCTCCACAGCCGGACGCCGGCCCCGGCGGCAGGAAGGAGGGAGCTCCCAAGACCCGCGGAACAGAGGGCTCCGAAGCATTGGCAGATGTACGGATATATCATATATTTGTGTGTGTAACTATACATTGATAGCTGCATACTTACACACCCGCACAAGTAAATATTTATAGATACTGACCTCTTCAGATTAAAGTCCAAGGCACTTTTTACAGTGAACAGGTTAAAGCCATAGTTTAAAACATGCCTGTTTCTGGGTACAGCTCGGGTTTATGGCAATGCTGTGGGGACGGGCCAGTCCCCGCTCCCTTCCCCAGCCCAGAGACCCCCCCCCGCCGGCGGAGCAGAGGGAGGGACGTAAGCCCGGGGCCGCATCCTGACCCCAGGGACGTGCAAGAGGCTCCCGCTGGGAGGTGTCTGGGCCGCTCGGGGGGTCTGAGCGGGGGGGAAGAACACTTGGGGCAGAAGAAGGAGCAGAGCTGGGTGCGCGTCTCGCGGCGCCCGGAGCACCAGAGCCCCCGGTCGGGAGCAGCCACCAGGCAGGTGGTGGCGGAGCCCTGCCCGGTGTCCCACAGGGCTCCGAGCTGGCTCATTCCACAAGGAAATAACTAATCCCACGGAGCAGCTTTTCCTCTCCCCTGTGAGAGCCCCTCTCCACCGCCCCAAGCCCTCTGGGTGCCTTTGGGGAGGGAGCTCAGAGCCGGGCGAGGAGAAGCCGGGAGCAGCGCAGAGCCCCGGAGCAGCATCTTCCCCTTCTCCAACTGCTGAGGAATCACCTCTCCCCCCCCCCCCAGCAAACCTACCTGCTGGCCATCGCACAAGGTCCGATGCCGGGCAGGAGAAGCCTAAGGGAGAGCGGTGCGGGGGGGGGCGAAGCACCCCAGAAATCCCCAGGAGCCCCCAGACCCACCTGGCAGCGGGGGGAGGGGGGGGGCTCAGCCCTGCCCCCCCGGGGGGAGCCAGCCCCTCTCCTCCGGCGGAGCTATAAACCCCCGAGCTGGTCCCCAACGAGGGGCGGCTGCCCCCAACAACCGCCCCACAAGCCGGGGGCAGATGCGTGGGGCAGGAACAGCCCCGGGCGGGCAATCCCAGGCAGCCACCGTCTGCCAGCTGGGGTCTGCGGGGGGATTTCAGGTCTAGGGGCCAGCCAGGAGCCACTGGAGCCGGGACCTGACCCTACTGGGGTTAACCGGCCTGGGAGGGTCAGGCCAGGGCAGCCGTGACAGTAATAACCGAGAAAACGATGACAGCACGGCACTGATAGTGATTCCGACGGGGAAGAACCGGTGCGGGCGCTTTTAGGGTTTCTCTGGAGAACAGCAGCAGGAATTGGTCCCGTAGGCGCTGCTCGTTCCCGGCCGTGCGGGAAGACTGGCCGGGAAGGAGCATCGGGGCTGCCAAAGAACATTTTAAGACTTTTTTGCCCACAAAGCTTGATCCAGTGGGGGTCAGGTCCAGCGGCTCAGGGGCTGGAGGGAAGGAAGAGATGCTCTCTGAGGCTCGAGGAGCGCGTCGGCTGCGGGGCTGGGAGGGAGCAGCCCCCGCAAACTCATCGCGTTTCTCTTTCACGCTCAGGGCTTCGTCCTCCATCGCAGCCTGAGGTTGAAGGGAGCAAAAGCCGCAGCTCCCCAGGGCAGGGGGTGAAGCCTGAACTGGACCCATCCCGGGCACAGCGGCTGCGTTCCCTCGGGGCGATTCCCCCCCACCCCGGGGAGAGCGGGATCGCTCCCAGGAGCGCAGCCCCTGCCTGCGGCAGCGCAGGTCACCGGGGCAAGGGGCTGCCCCTTACCCCCAGCCCAGAAAGGAGGTGTTTGACCTGAGAAGAAAAAGCGCGCACGCTGTTTCTGCCGCCTCCTGAGCAAAACCCCGCGCGGCTCCGTGGCCAGGGAGCCGGAGCAGGTGGGAGCCGTCCTGCAGGTCCCCAGGCCAAACGCGGAGCCCAGTGTTTCGGCGGCCGGCGCGGCACAGAGCGGCGTTGCCGGGGAGGAGGATGTTTGCACCCTCACCCTTCCCTAGGCGCAAGGGATTCCCTCGTTCAAAGCCTGCCCGGATCCTGCCCGCGCTGAGCCCAAACGTGCTGAAAACCCGGCCGGGGGAGGGAAGCAGCGCACCCCGCGCCACTTCTTCCGTGAAAACCTCCATCCTGGGGAAAAGGGGGAATTTTGGCTCTTGCACAGCTTGTGCCGGGGGAGCTGAGTCCCTCCTCCAGCTGGAGGAGGGGTGGGGGGGGCACAAATGGCTTTCCAAAAACCGCCGAGACCCCAGGAGAAAAGGTTTTGGGGTGCGGGTGTGTGTGGGGGGGCAGACTTTTCCCTAGGGAGAAGCAGAGCGGCGGTGCCCAGCGGGCTCTGCGGATCGTGGACCCGCTTCCAGGTAACGGGAATGAATGGCTGGGGGGTAAGGGAGGAGGAGCGTGGGGACACTCTCCGGCGGGGGTCCTGCGCCCCTCCTCTGCCACCCCTGGCCTCCGTCCTCACCGGGAGCAGCGGCTGTACTCAGAAACAGACATTTTTTTGGCAGCAGGCTGGCGTCGCTGCCCGCCGACAACCGGGTTGGGTACAAAACCATAAGTGAAAGTTACAATAACCTTTATAATATAGCAATATATTTCATAGTTAAAATAAACTATTATGCTTTCCCCTATTGTTAAAAAAGAAGCGAGCAGTACAGAGGCGAGATGCAAACCCAGGTCGAAGCTCCTTAAGTCTGGACAGAAACGTCTGTGAGTTTGCAGAGAGGACGTGGGATTCTTCTGGCGTTTCTGGGCCGTTTCCTCGCAGGCAGCGCAGGGAGGAGGTTTGTGGAGCAAAAAAAAAAAAAAACCAAAAAAAAAACCAAACCAAAAAACCACCCGAGGCTGTGCCCAAAGCGAGACGGGCCGTGGCTGGGTGGGTCCCGGGGGGGGGGCTTCGGGGTTCAGCCCCACTGGCGCGGGGAGGGGGGTTCGGATGCTTCCCGGCTGCGGGAGGTCGGCATCTCTTTGGGATTATAACTCTGCGTCGCGGTTTTGTTCTTGTGCTTTTCCTCCACCTCGGCCGCTGGTCCCAGCTCTTCTCCTCGACGTGTCCCCATCCCCTTTGTGGCCGAGGGTTCCCAAATGACGTTCTCAGGTGGGCAGGCGGCGCCGGCCGGGGAGCGTTTACCGGAGCCGTTTACCGGAGACCTGCCAGCTGCTGCCGGGAAGGGAAGCTCCAGGTCGAGCCGCCACGTTGCCCTGGGCGTGAGCCGGGGGCTGCCGCCTGCGCCGAGGCTGCTCAACCACCGGGGACCGAGAGCCGCGCGCGGGGAGCAGGGCAGCGGCTCCAGGTGGGCACCCCCAGGCCCAGAGCCCCCCGGCACCGGGGGACACCGTGGGCTGGACCGTGCTGGGGGTTCCCCCCATGCCTGCCCTCACCCTGGCATCGGGGCGGCTCCTCGGTCCCCACAGTGGGGCTGGGTGGGGGATTAGTCCCGGTGCTGGCTTCGGCGGGGTCCGGTGAGCCCGGTGCTGGGGGCGGTGGGTCAGGGTGACCCGCACCGGTGTTGAAGCACTGGCAGGGGTGCGATAGGGGGGGTGCGATGTGGGGGTGCAGGGCGTGGGGTGCGGGGAGCAGGGTGAGGACTGCAGGGTGCGCAGGACGCAGGGTGTGGGGTGGGGGTGCAGGGATGCAGGGCATGGGGTGGAGGACGCAGGGGTGCGGGGGATGCAGGGTGGGGGGGGTGCAGAGGTCCGTGGGATGGGGGCTGTGGGAGCGGGGTGCGTGGGATGGGGGGTGCAGGGATGCAGGGTGTGGAATGAGGAGCTGAGTGGGATGCGGGGCGTGGGATGGGGGTGCAGGGGTGAGCGGGATGGGGGGCGCCGGGATGCGGGGTGCGGGATGAGGGGTGCACGGGATGCGGGGTGCGGGATGGAGGCATAGGGGTGTGCGGGATGGGGGTGCAGGGATGCAGGGTGTGGGATGCGGGGTGCAGGGTGGGGGTGCAGGGTGGGGGTGCAGGGTGTGGGATGACGGGGGCGCGGGATGCAGGGTGTGGGATGGGGGTGTGCGGGATGGGGGTCCAGGGATGCAGGGTGTGGGATGGGGGTGCAGGGTGGGGGTGCAGGGTGTGGAATGAGGGGTGCGCGGGATGCAGGGTGTGGGACGGGGGTGTGCGGGATGGGGGTCCAGGGATGCAGGGTGTGGGACGGGGGTGGCAGGGGTGCGCGGGATGCAGGCTGCAAGGCGCAGGGTGCAGACGCAGGGCTGCGAGGCCTCAGGCAGAGGGGGGTGTCTGGGGTGCAGGGAGGAGGGCGGGGGCGCAGGGTGCGAGGTGCAGAGATGTCACCGCCCCGGTGACATCCCGCCGAAGCAGCGGCTCTGCCCCCCGGACAAGGATCTCTTGCAGCAGTCGCCATCCTGCAGCTCCCGCCGCTTCGCTCCCCTTCAGCCCCTCGGGTCCCGGCGAGCCGACGGTGCCGGGTCTTGTCTAACTCCGTTTGATTTCCCAGACTTGATCGTTAGCCCCTAAGAAGGTTCCCGCCGGCAATATCGATTCTGGAGTGTCAAGACTTCCTCCGGCTCTCTGACGCGCGAGGATACGTCTCCGCACCTCCACCCCGTTCCTGCCCGAACCCCGGGAGAGGCGCGGGAGCGTTTTTCTCTGCTGGCTGCCCGCAGGCCAGGGGAGATGCTGCGTTTTCAGGCTCCTTCTCAGAATTTGCAACGTTTTCTCTCCATTGCCGCACCGGAAACCTTCTTGCAGAGCTGGGCAGAAGCTTCTCCTGCCGGGGAGGTAGGGCTGAGGGTCACCTGTAGGCACACAGGGAGCAGCAGCAGGGCTACGAACGGAGCGCGGGTGGCTACCAAGGCGGCGAGGCTCTCCCAGGCATCCTGCCCACCCCGCAATCACACTAACGACAAGAGCTTGGAAGAGGGGGAAGAGCGGCTCCTTCCCAGAAGCGGAGTATCTCCGGCCGGCCGAGGACCAGGACGGGCCGGCAGCGATGGCCGCGGGCCTCCTCTCCTCCCCGAATGCGAAGGGAACGGCCACGGCTCGCTCCCCCGCTGCCGACAACCCCCTCTGCAGCACCGGGGGCTCATCTTGCAGCACTCCCGCTGTCGCCTCGCAGCCTTCCTCCACCTCCTCCTCCTCCTCCTCCTCCTCCTCCTCCTGCCACCGCCTGGGGCTGGCGGCGGGGGGTGGGGGGCTGGGGGGGAGCGCTCCTCGCTCGCTACGGCTTGTTTTCTACGCAACTTTAATTGCGGGGCACAAGGAGTAAACCACCTACCACCGGCAGCAAGTGGAGTTTTGCACGGAAATTCCTCGGCATCGGGCTGATGCGTCCCTGCCTACGTGCGCGCGAAATCCAGCGTTATCCAGGGAAGGGAAGGAGTTACAAAGGAGAAGATTACAGGCTGAGTATACCTGGAGTAACACAGTGACTTTGATTACAATTACTGACACTGCTGGGTGAGGTGTAATTAATATCGCGGAGTAATTACATGGTTGCTTCATCTGTTTAAAAAATATATAAATAGCCTCTGCTGAGTTTTCGTTGAAAGCAGCAAACACCAGCCCCAAAGCCGGAGCCCGAACACGACCCCGGGGGCAGAACTGGGGAGGAAAAAAGGGAAAACGGTGAAAGTAGAACAGAAAATGAATGGTTCCAGAAGTAGCCCGGGGATGCCAAGGGTACCTCGGGAAGCTGAATGCCAGAAAAAAAAAAAAAAACAACAACCAAAAACCAAAGCATGAGGGGCTACGCTTTGGCGGGCACAGGCGGTGGCCGACGCCGAGCGCCGCGCCGTTGCCGGATGGTGCTGCTGATCCCCACCAAAGCCAGCAGAAGCGGCACGAAGGCGATGGGCCGGGTTTTAAACAGATGAAGCGCCTGCCCCCGCTACTACAGCACTTGCCAGCGAGCCCCTGCTCCACCCCGGCGGATTCGGCGCTGCTGGCCGGGCTCCAGCGCGACCGTTCCCGGTGCGAACGGAGGTGGATGGCGCCCATGGGGTTTTTCTGCCGCAAAGAGCCCGTTGGCTTCCCGAAATGCTGGGTGGGGGGTTCCTGGGCGGGCGGCGGTGTGTGAGCACCTGGAGATTCCCCCCCCCGGCGCCCGGGCTGGCCTGCCAGCCCCGTCATCGGCCGTCGCCGCATCGGCCCTGCATCCCCGCACGCTTTAGGCACTGCTTTCCTGGCTCCGGCACGTGTCTCCAGGCAGAATACGACGCCGAGGACCAGAAAGAAGAAGCGTCCCTTGTTCTGCCCAGGCAGAAAACACTCACGGCTCCGGAGAACCGCCCCCACCCCGGGCAGGTTATGGCCAGACACTGTCACCCGCCCGGCAATGCGCGGGGCCGGGGCGGGGGGTTCATGTGGGTCCCGGTAAGGAGACGGGATGGAGCGTGGGCAGCGTTGGTCGGAGCCCGTGCAAGAAACCACCACGTTGGCATCTGCCCGGCGGCGCTTTGCGATGGTGAGAGGGGCGGGGGGGCGAGGGGAGCGCCCCGGCCCCCGGCGGGGTCCACGCAGGGGAGGAAAACTCTCCCTCTGGTGTCTCCGTCGCTTCAGTGCTTCTGACTCGTCGTCGTTTCGTTTTGTTTTCAAATGTGAAGACCTGAGATTGAGCGTGGGTTTTTCCGTCCGCCACCGGACGCCGCGGCGCGGGCTCGCCCGAGGCGTCGCCTCCCGTCCCCTTCCTTCACCACGTGTAGAGGCACCTGAACGGGGATGCGATTCCCGATACCAAGGCGTTGGCAAAGCTCCGAGCGGCGCTCGGCACTGCTGGTCCCACCGGCTCCGGCCGAAGGGTCCTGCGGCGGTTCGAGGACCAGAAGAAAGTCCATGGAGACCTCGGGACCTGCGCGGAAACGCTTCCCCTGTCCGTGGAGGGGGGTGGTGGTGGTGGCGGTGGCGGGGGGCCGGGGGGGGCTGCGTTTTAGCAGCTGCTTGAGCTCGTGTAAGGGGTGGGGAAGGAGGTGGAGCTGACCCCGATGGGGCTCTCGGAGAGCGGCGTTTGGGGGGTGCCCACCGGCACGCCGACCCCCCGCGCCTCCAGGACGGCGGCGAGCAGGCGCTGCTGCTGCTGGCGCAGCATGTCGGCCATCAGCAGGGGCAGGGAGTTGAAGCTGGCGCTGAGCTGCTCCAGCTTGGACTCCAGGCTGCCGATCTGCTTCTCCAGGTCCTCGCTGCGGTCGTTGAGCTCGGTGATGAGGTCGTACATCACGTTCTGCATCTATTGGGGGGAGGGGGGGACACACACGGGGACACAGACACACACACACACAGAGGGGTTAGTGCCGTGGTTGGGTCGGTGCCACCGCCGGCGCTGAGCCCTTGAACCCCTTCCCGCGAGCAAAGCCCCGAGAGCTGCCCCGTCGCAGCTCGCAGGGCGCCGCCACCCAGCTCGGCTCGTCCCAGGGCACGAAAACGAGGAAATCCTGCCTCCGCGCGGGCGGCGGGGCCAAGTCATGCCCCCTTAAAAAAAAGGGGTGGCTTGGCTCTTTTTTGCCCTCGGTTAAATTAGATGCCAGCATCTGCCTAGCCTTAAGAAACCCGCACCGAATTTCGGTGTCGGCAAAGGTTTTCACCTCTCTCCCACGCTGCAGCTTTATTTCAGCGGCCAAAGCAGTCTGCCGTCATTTGTTTGATGACTCCAGAATGGCTGCGGGATAACCACCCCTACGATTAGCACGGGGCCAAATGCCCGAGCTCATTCTGCACTGGGGCCTTTCAGCTTATTAAGAAACTTCACATCATTTGTTTGGAAACAAATTGCGTCTTCCTTCGTATTTCTGGGTAAGGCATTGAGGAAACCTAAAATTGCAGCTGGTTTTGTTCCACGTGATATAAAAACGAATTCGATCTTGCCATTGCCAGAGGTGATTAAATGTTTTTGCTAGATACTTTCACACTTTTATTTTCTTACCAAACTAGTTAACGAGTATTTTTATCTGTTTGCGAGCAAATACGCTTTCACGGCGTAACCTGCGTCCTACCTTGCCCGTTGTTAGAACTTGCGCGCCCGTAAAGATGAGCATTTAATTCTCGCGGTTCGCTTTTAACTGACAGAAGTGGCCAGCCCCGTGCTGCCAAGCCACGGTACCCCCGGCTGCGGCTGCGTAAGGGGGTGCAGGGAGCAAAGACACCCCCCCCCCCCAGCCCCTGCTTTGTGTCTGCGTTTCTCCTCCCGCCTCCCGAGGGCAGCCATCCCACGGCAGCTATTCCCGGCTGACATCTACCGCCCGGAGCGTCTCGCGGTCGGCCACGTCCGCTTTGGTTTTTCCAGCTGAAGAGAAACGCTGGGGCAGCCCAGCCGAGCCGCGGGGTCGCAGCGGGGACTTGCCTTCGAGAGGTCGACCAGGGTGTTGGCTTGATCGCTCAGCTTCCTCTGCTCCATCTTCACGCTCCGCAACCTGGGGGAGAAGGAAAGAGCAACGCAGCTGCATCCCCTCCCCAACCGCACACCGCAGCCGGAGGCCTGCCTGCGTCCTGGGCAATGGGAAATTTGTCCCCACGCCCCGGCCGGGGACTGGACCACGATTCCCCCGTGGCTGGGGCTCAGCATCCCCCCACCCGGCGCGCGGCCCCTTACTGGTGAATGGCTTGGAGGAACTTCCTCTGATGCTTCCTGACTTTGGCGTGGTCGATCTTCTTCAGCAGCTTGGTGTGCTTATAGATGAGCCACGTTTCCCGCAGGACGTTGGCTGCAGCGTTCTTGATCTGCAAGAGGAGGAGAGTCGGCGGCGGGTCACCGGCCCCGGCTGCGCCGGGCTACACGGGATTTCACGGAGACGCCGGCCCGGCTCTGCCGCGAGCCCCCCGTTGGGGAGCCGGTGCTGCGAGAGCACTTGACTCGCCCCAGCTGGAGCGAGGTGCTCGGCTCCGTTCCCGCACGGTCTCCTGCGCCTCTGCAAGGGATCAAGGGCCGCTGGGACGGGAACAAGAGCTGCCCACGCCGCGCGGCGGGTCTCGGTCCCCGCTGCACCCACGTCCCCACCCTACCCTGCGCCGATGCTCCGCCAGCGGGCTCCTCGCCTGCACCCCGCATCCCGCATCCCACTCACCCCTCACTCCACAGCCTGCGCCCTAAG
Organism: Chroicocephalus ridibundus; assembly: GCF_963924245.1. Taxonomy (NCBI): domain Eukaryota; kingdom Metazoa; phylum Chordata; class Aves; order Charadriiformes; family Laridae; genus Chroicocephalus; species Chroicocephalus ridibundus. The sequence goes on along the minus strand of NC_086304.1, from coordinate 1,321,680 downwards.
CCTTGAGAAAAAAACCAACCAAACAAACAAACAAAAAAAAATCCCCAAGTTTTTCTCGATTCCTGCATCCATCTGGCACTCTTGGCAGGTCCCGGCTGGGCTGCCGGCACGAGGACACGGCTTCCGCAGGCTCCCCGGCTAAACCGCGGCTCCGCTGCGCACTCCAAGATGAATTGGCCGCCGCCGTCTGCCTGGCACGGAGCCCGCGGATCCATATCCACGGCTTGGGCGGGGGGAGCGGGGCCAACCCGCCGTTTGCTTTCCCAGCCCGGCCGCGCCGAAGCCCCCGACTATCGCCGGGGCACCAGGGCCTCTGCCGGCACGCGGCTCTGCTCCCCCGGGGGAAGCGGGGAGCCCTGGCCACATGCCAGCACTGTCCCAAGCCCTTCCAAGGGTTGCACCAACCCCCGCTTTGCCGCCATGCCCTATACAAAATACCGCAACTGCCAGCGGTGCGCGGAGCCCATCGCATCACGCGGCGCTGTCGGGTTGCCGATGCTTTGCCGTGACGAAGCTGCTGAGACCAGAGACCTCCCGCAAGCCCCCCGCACGCTGCCGGGGATGTAACGGGGGACCCCGGCATGAGCACCCACCCCACGGCCCCCCCCAGCCGCAGCCGCAGCCTCCGGGTCCCTCCGCAGGATGGAAACGGCAGGGGCCTCACGGCTCCAGTTGTTTTCCTGACACGGAGCTGAGTGAGATCATTCCCTGCAAGAGGAGGGAGTCCGTATCCTCCCGGGGGGCGGAAAAAAACCCCCAGGCTGTTCCTCTCGGGGTGCGGCCGAGCATCCTGCATCACCTAAATCCCTGACACAGAGCGGGAGCTGTTTGCTCTCACCGAAATGCCTGCGCTGCAGCCGAAGCGCTTAGAGCCAACGCACCCGCCGTGGGACCCGCACCCAGGGGTGCCAACACCTTCCTCCCGCCACGGTTCCCGGCATCCCCGGCTCCCCCGGCACAGCACAGCCCCCACCCCAGCTCCCCCCCGCGGCACCTTACCCGCTTTGTCAGCTGCGTGTCCATCATGAAGTTGTGGACGTGCTTCTCGGCTTTGGTGAGCTCCAGCTTCCTGGCCACCACGGCCACCACCAGCGCTGTGCAGCCGGCGCCCTGCCACGGGGACATCGAACGGTTTGTCACCCGCCAGCAACCTGGGGCAAGAGCAGCGCGCCCACCCCCACCCGCGCAACCCCCTAATTAACCGAAGCTCCATGGCACCCCCCTCACCCGCCCCTGCCATCCCAATGAGGAGGTAGCACGGAGCCTGGGTGTCCTTGAGCAGCCGACGATGTGCTGGGTAATTAACGGGAGAGGCCGGGGCCGATTTACGAGGTCAGCGGTGATGAGCGGCGAGCCCCGGCGTCCCCGGCGCGCCTTGGAAATGGCCGGGCTAAGCCTTGCTTACCGGTGCCACCACGGGCTGGGGACCTGCCCCCCGGGAGGACGGCGAGACCCCGCACCCTGCGGGGAGGGAGAGCGGTGGGGCAGCAGCGGGCGCCCTGGGGGAGCGCGGGGAAGGGGAGGCCCAACTCGAGACACCCCCCACCCCCAGCCCCGAAATCGCCGCGTCTCCCAGCAGCGACAGCTGGGAGCTCGCTTATCCCGGCGATTAGGGCCAGATCCGGGCGGGAGCCATCATCTCCGGCGTGTATTTGTCTTTGGAAAGCAAAGGTGCCAAACCCCGGCTCCCCGCGGGGCTCCTGCACTCTGCCTGCCGCTGCCCGGACCAGATGAGACGCTCCCCCCGCCCGCCCCCGGCACTCTGGCAGAGGCCCACGATCCTGGCAAACGCTCCTTCGTTTATTAAAGAGTCATTAATTAACATCATGCTCTGAGCTGAATCCTTTAGCATCCCCGAAGGTGCCCGCTGTGTGCTCGCTCTCGGCTCCCACCGCTTCTCTCTCCCCGGGGGGGCGGCCGCCCCCGGTGCCACGGTTCAGGGACCCCAGGGGTTCCCCCGGCCCCGGCAGTCGCGGAGGGTCCCCGTCCCTGTGCCGGATGGGCGCCGGGAGGGGGGCACGCTTTGCCAGATGGTGCCTCGGTTCAAAGGAAACCCTGACTTGGGGGTGGGGGGAGCTCCGGGAGCCCCCGGCCGAGCCGGCGGCTGCTCCCCTGAGCCGGGAAATGCCGCGTCCCCCCTCCCAGGAGGGGTTTTGTCCCTCGCTTGGCTCCTGTCACCAGCGTCAGCCTCGCTGGCGCCCGACCTCAAAGACGTGAAGATAATATAAAATAAATACCCGCCGGCGGAGCCGCCTCGGCCGATGGCTCTCGCGGGGCTCAGAGTTAAACCTGGCGGTGCCGGGCGCCAGCTCGGGCTGTCCCGGCTGGGAAGCGGGGGACAGGGACGGCTCCGTCCCCAGATCCTGGCAGCTGAGGGGGGGCAGAGGTGGGGGTCCGGGGCTGGGCTGTGACTGCGGAGCCCCCAGCCGTTCCTCCGGTGAAAGCCCCACAAGCCGGGACATCTCACGGGCGGCTTGGAGCAGGTACACCGGAGGCCACAGAGCACCGTGACCTTCTGGCCATGGGGAAACGAAGCCGCGGCAGAGCGGTGACGCCGGCGGGAGCGTGGGGGCGTGGAGGGCTCCCAGCTGGTCCCGGCTCTCGACAGGAGCCGGCAGCATTTGGGATCACTCCTGGCGATGGGAGCCAGGTGGAGTGAACAGGGATGGCCAAAGGATGCTCGGGGGCCCCTCTGCTCCCCGGGGACACCCCCGACCCCGCCGCGGTCCAGCCTCCCCCGGCTCTCACCGAACGCGGGTCCAAATCCACCCCAAATTCACCAGCGGGGGCAAAGGGACCGGCTGGTGTCCCACACCGCGTGCCCAGCCTGCACCGTCACCTCCTCACCCGCACCGCCACGTCCTGCTAATTACCGCGCTTACAGAATTGCAATTCCAGCTCGATCAGCTTCCAGGCTGCGACGGCTCAGAGGTGGAGCCGTTACGCCTGGACATGCCAGACGGCAAGCGGGTCCCCGTAAAATCCGGTGGCCAGGGTGGGGATGGGCAGAGCCCGTGGGACGGGCGACTGGCTCAGCACGGCCCTTACCATGATGCCGGTGAGCAGGCAGACGCCCTTCCCGCAGTAGGTGTGCGGGACCATGTCGCCGTAGCCGATGGAGAGGAAGGTGATGGAGATGAGCCACATGGCCCCCAGGAAGTTGCTGGTTACGTCCTGCTGATCGTGGTACCTGCCAAGGAGACACGGGCATCAGCATCGCCGCAGGGGACGGGGACGGCTGCGGGGAGGGACGGGGCCACCTGGGCACGGCGGCTTCTCTGGCGAGAGGCTGTGCTGTGCCACGGGGAATAGGGATTAATGACGCGGCAGGATGCCCCGTAGCGACAGCGGTTGCACAATTTCTGGCGCAGGAAAACCCGCATGGACAAAATCAGAGCGAAAACTCAACGCAAAAGGGCTTCTGCTTTCGGTCAGACCTGTCACCGCATCCCCGTCCCGCCGCCGGCGTCCCCGGTGACACGTGGCGCGGCGGCGAGAACTGGCTGATGGGAGAAACAGCTGCGGCTCTGCAGAGCCCCCGACCGCGCTGCATCCTCCTCCGCGTCCCCCCCGCTGCCGCGGCGCGGGCTGAGCCCGCTCCCCCTGCACCGCCCCGGGGGACGGTGCCGTCAGCAGCCCCGGCAGAACCGCCAGGGACGGACGCAGCCAAACCTCCGGCACGCACTTGGCTCCGGGACAGCTCAGGGGAACGGCTCACACGCTCGAGATGAAGCACACGTGGAGCAGCCGCCGCTTCGGGGATGCTGCAAACTTTCCATGGCCGCGTCCCCGCCGAGCTGCGAGGTCAGCGACCGTCCTGGCCGGCCCGGCATCCGGCTGCGGCCCTTCCAGCCAACACGCAACCGGGGCCCTGGCTGCCTCCGGCTCCCCAGGGCCAGTTCGAGCCCGGCCGAGCCCCGCGGGGATGCTCCCGGGGATGCAGCGCCGGCTCCCGGAGGCAGAGTGGGGCCCGGGACGCAGCCGCAAGCCCGGCGTGGGCAGGGACGGGCAGCGCCTGCACCCGGCCATGGCAGGACAGCCACCCTCCTGCCCGCACGCATCCCGCTCCCTGGCAGGCTTCTCCCAGCCTCCTCACGGAATCGTTAGAGGGAAACCAGATGGATCTTTTGGCAATCCCCCCCCGGTTCATCGCAGCGCCCCGAGCAGTTGGGTTTTCTCCTCTTCCGAAATGTTTCCCCCCTCCCCCTGCCCCAAGCAACCGGAGACTCGATCGAGATCCTGGCGCATGAGGAAGCGCCTTCAGCCACGGCGAGAGCCGCTGCCGCGCCAGGGGAGCCGGAGCCCATCACCGCGGCCAGGGCCGGGCTCCCCAGAAATCTCGGTGCCAGCAGTGCCACGCACCCCCCGCCCCATCCCAGCCCGTGTGTTCCCCTGGGAAAGGCTGAGCCCATCCCGCAGGATGTGAGCTCTCGAGCCACGGGGATGACCCCGGGAGCATCGCGCTGGTGACGGGGGTTACGGCGCCACCGGACAGACAGACATTTTCTCTTCCGAGAAGCACTTTGAGCCCAAGGAGCTGATAAAACGGGGCGGGGGCGGCACGCGCTGGGGCTGGCGCGGGCAGGAATTGGGTGTGCTGCGATCAGTTAGACCCCAGCGCCGGTTTCCATCGTCCCCTCGTCTGCCTGTCCCCACCAGGGTCACAGCCGCTCCCCACGGGTCCCGTGCCACGCCGCCGCCACACCGAGCATCGCCACGCCAGGATGCTACGGCGGCACCGGCTCGGCTGGACCGAGCCTGTGGGTTTGGGCAGCGCGGCCGCGGAGCCGGGGCTGGCTGCACCCTCACGCCGGGCAGCAGGGCCGGCAGCACGTGCAGGCACACGTGCGCGCCGTCGGCGGGCAGCCCCGGCAGCGCTGCCGGCACCGGCACCGCAGGCAGCTCTGCGTGGCGGCCGGGCGAGCGGGCGAGGTTGCTAAGCGACTCGCTGCCTGCCGAGAGCTGCGGCCCCCCGGCACGCACGGGAGGATGCCCGGCAGCGATGCCGCTGTGCCTGCGGGCGCCGGAGCAGCCCATGGCGCCGAGGGGATGTGCCACGGCCAGGCCACCCCAGCTCGGGGAACCACGTCTCGGAGCGGCACAGCCATCTCCGAGCCACCCGGCCCCAGCGGGGGCTGGTTGGGGATGTCCCCGCAGGCCACAGCAAACTGGTTGCCAGCACCAGTGCAAGCAACCTGCCACCGGTGGGGACACGGGGACGTGGCCCTCGCAGGACCTGGGTGGCACCCAGGGCCCGTGCATGCCCCGAGGACGGTGCATCCCCCGGGGACGGAGCACGTCCCGGGCGTCCTGCATCCCCCCGGCTCAGTCCGTCCCCGCGGGTCGGTGCAGCCCCCCGGGTCGGTGCATCCCCAGCCCGCCCGCGTTCACGGCTGCCGCTCTGTAGACAGAGGGAGGTGGCGGCAGCCACGGTGCCGGTGATCTGCAGCGCCTCGTCTGCGTCATTTCTATCTTTCTTTTTTTTTTTTCTTTTGGTCCCTGATGGTTCTTTATTTACATTGCTTTTTCCAGCCTAAGCCCCCCAGGTGCAGAATCAACCCCCTGCACATCCCCCGGGAGCCCGTCTGCCCGCTCCCCGTTTAGGAGGCACAAATAAAAATCTCCCAAACACAATTAAGCCGCGCAAAACCATCCAGCACATCCTGAGAGCATCATTAAGGGAGACAGGAAGGCAAAGACGGCCTGTAAAAGCTCGTAAAATCGCCGCGTGCCGCTCCGCAGCCACGGTACTTAAAGCCCCTGCGCGGGGTGACCAGCGCGAGGGGTCTCACCCCGGGGAAGAGGAGGGGGGGCCTTCCTCCCACCTTGACAGTGCCCAGAAGCAAGTTGGGTGGCACAGGGGACGCCGGGGCGCGATCCCTCGCACCTCGGTTCTGAGGACGGCACGATGGCGCCGCCACAATTGAAAGGGATTTCGCGCGATTCGGCTAATCCCCGGCCACCGAATCGCAACAGGCGCGCGTTGGTCTCGGGCGCTTTCCCTGCAGACCAGCCCCGGCGGCTTCGATGGCAGCACGGCCTTGAGCTCAGCCTCCTGGGGACAGGGACGGCCCTGCGCCGGGACAGGACACGGGACACCCCATGGGGGACCTGCCCTCCCTGCCCCGGGACGGACGGGTGCCACCGGCACCTCGCACCCAGCCAGGGAGAAACCCCCACAGCGCTGGGGTGGCTGGGGGTGGCCACAGCCCCCCCGGTTCCCCTCAGGGGACAAAAGGGTGCCGGCCGGCGTGTCCCCGGGAGAGGAAGGCTCAGTGGTACCCACCGGAGCCGGTCGCCACAGCAACCCCCGCGCCGAGCACGCCGATGCCGGCGTGATGCCATCCGGCAGTGGGTTTGTCACGGCGGTGTTGTCATGGCAGTCGCTCGCAGCGATGCCAGAGCCCGAGCCAGCTGCTGCTGCTCGCCAGCACCTCCGGCCTCTCCCCGTGCTCGGCGCCCCCCAGCTCCCGCCGCTCCCCCCGTCCCCCACCCGCCCTCCCGGGGCTCCCGCGCCGGCTGGCACCGCACACCGTCCCCTCGCAGGGGGACCCTGCCTGACCCCAGGCACGGCGCTGCGAGGACAGGGCTGCCCCTGCCTCTGCCTCCTGCCCGGGACGGGGGCTCGTCGGTGGGAACCCGCGGCTGCCGAGCCCCCGGCTCTCTGCATCCCTCTCACAGAGTGCTGGGACATGGCAGCTCCGCCGAGCATCCCGAACTGCTCAGCATCCCAAACGGCTGAGCATCCCAAACCGCCGCACATCACAGCATCCCAGCCTGGCCGGGGCTGGAAGGGACCTCTGGAGGTCACCTCGTCCCACCCCCTGCCAGAGCAGGGTCACCCAGAGCAGGTCGCGCAGGGTCGCCTCCAGGCGGGTTCGGAATATCCCCAGAGCAGGAGACCCCACAGCCTCTCCGGGCAGCCTGTGCCAGGGCTCTGCCACCCTCAGAGTAATTTCCCCTGTCCCAGTTTGTGCCCGTTGCCCCTCGTCCTGTCCCCGGGCACCACTGGAAGGAGCCCGGCCCCATCCTCTCGCCCCCCGCCCTTTAGCTCTCGCTGAGCGTCGAGGAGATCCCCTCTCAGCCTGCTCTTCTCCAGCTGAACAGCCCCAGGGCTCCGGCCTTTCCCCAGCACGGAGATGCTCCAGTCCCTCATCATCCTCGCGGCCTCCGCTGGACTCTCCCCAGCAGTTCCCCGTCCTTCTGCAACTGGGGAGCCCAGCACTGGACCCAGCGCTGCAGCTGTGGCCTCCCCAGGGCAGAGCAGAGACAGGGCAGAGGAGACATCCCAAACCATTCAGCATCCCAAACCACCGCGCATCCCGAACCCGCCCCCCCCCCCCCCGCCGCAGCCCCTCTCACCTCTCGCACACCCGGACCGTCCATGCAGCGATGATCCAGAGGGAAATGCTGAAGACCAGCAGCACCGTCCCGGGGCAGATGGTCATGAGAGTCTTCATGACGAAGCGGGTGTTGAAGTTGATCTTGTTGAGCGCCCCGATGCTGCGCGAGGAGGCGTCGGTGAAGAGCTTGCTGTGCAGCAGCATCACCCGAGCGATCAGGTAGAGGCGCAGGAACATGGGGATGGACAGGATGATGTCCACGTCTGCCTCTGCCCGAGACGGCGTGTAGGAAAAAGCCAGGCGGGCTGTCCAGAAAAATTTGTACTCCCCGGGAATGGGGTGTATGGCACAAACCAGCATCTCCAGGCCGATGTAGAGGATGCGCTCGTACGTCATCGCTATCCGCCAGTCGTCGGCTCCGTTGTCGATCACAAAGAGCTACCGGGATGCAAAAACCACACAAATTACTGGTGGCCCCAGAGGACCCTGCCCCACCAGCATCCCACCGCGGGCAGTGGGGGGACTGACACCAGAGCCCGGCGGAGCTGGTGACGGCTTTGGCCAGGAGGGCTGGAGAGGGATGGGGGAGGCAAAGGTGAGAACGAGCCTTCGCCATCCCCTCCGCTGCTCCGCCTGTGTCTTCAGGGGACAGTTACAGCTCTGGGGACACCCCAGAAGCTTTGGGGTGCCCAGCCTTGAGCACACGCCCAGGCACGGCATGGGGACAGCGGGCTCCGACCCGCTCCCACACAGCGGCTGGCAGGAGCCCCGCTCCCGGCACAGCCCGGGCAAGCCGTGGTGCCGCAGAGCACCGGCACGGGCCACCCCAGCCCCTTGGCTCCCGCCGGCACCACCCCGGTGTCACCGACAGCCACCACATGCCCCCCCCCCACTGTCGGGGGCAACTTTTGGAGAGGGAACACCACTGCTGGAGCAGCCGGCCGCTGGCGGCGATGGGATCCGGTTGCCATAGCAACCGCCGGTTCATCCTGGGTACCGGTTCCCTCTCCCGCTGCCGGCGACAGAGTCGGGGTCTCTGCGGAAGCTGGGGCGCGGGCAGCTCGGGCTGGCCCCTCTGGGGGGGGTCACCCACCCCGCCAGGACACCAGCTCGCCCCTGGCGCGATGGGGACACCGGTGTCACCTACGTCAGCGGGGACGCGCTCGGGGCCTCTCCGCAAGCAGCGCTTGTCAAAGACGCCGCTGGGAGGGATCCAAGGGGGACGTGGCAGCGGTCACCACCGTCACCGGCGTGTCCTCGACCCTGCAAAGCGCAGGCCGACCCCGGCTCAGCCGGGGGGTCCGGGAGCTCCCGCAGCCGCTGCCGGCTGGGCGGTGGGTGGGAGCGTGGCCCCAGGTTGGCGCCGAGCCCGGGAACAACCCCCCCGCCCCGCCGGAGCCCCGGTGCACCTGCGCCAGCCGCCTCGCCGGCACGGCACGGCACACGGGGCTCTCCCCGGGGACGGCAAGAGCCGGCGGGACTGACTCACGGAGCGGCCGTCCCCGGCCACCTCCCTTTCTGTTTGGAAAGCTCCGCTCCTTTTAGCTGCTTTGTTTGAGAAATTGTTTATAAAAATGCTCCAAGCTGTCAAGGGAGATCCTCAGGCATTTAACAAGCTGACAGCCCATTCCTTCCTGGAAAAGGGTGTTAAAAATAAACAAATTAGCAAGAGGAAAGAGGCAGGGAGCCTTTTGACTGTGTGTGTGTGGGGGGGGGCTGCGACAGGCCAGGTCGGGGAAGGGAAGGAGCAAGGGGGGGATTCGGGCAGGTTCCCCCTGCGCCAGCCCCTCTCAGCCCCGCACCTGCAGCGCATCGCTGCGGGTTTCCATGGAAACGCCGGCTCGGCCCGGTGGTACCCGACAGGGGCATCCCCAGCATCCCCAGCACCAGCTCTGGCAGGGGACGGAGCAAGTGCGTTGGCCGCCACAGCTCCGGACAAGGAAAGCACACGGGAAGCCACCAAGAAGCCGCGCAGGGGAAAGAGCTTCACCAAACCCAAAGCACAAAGAGCCCTGGGCACCCCAAGGGCAGCGCCGGAGCGGGGCTGTGCCCCCCAAACCCCCCCGGCTGGAGCTGGCAGCCTCGCCAGCACCGCGCTCCATCACGCGCCGCAGCGATGAACGCGGCGTTGGCCGGGGACGCCACGCTCCGCACCACGCCGGGGTGCAGCCCAGAGCCGTCCCCAAGGACACCGAGCCCCCGGTGCCACCGGGAGCGGGAGGACCCGGCGGCGCCGCCGGCAGCTCCCTGCACAGGCTCAGCCTAACGAAGAGCGAGTGACACACGCGATTAGCAGTGGCTCGTGGCCCCGCAGCACAAGGCAGAGCTGGGAGGATGGAGGGGCAGGAGGAGCTCGGTCACCTGCAGCCCTGGCTGGCGAGGGATGGGCTTGGGGACACCCCAGGGACCCGTCACCGTCCCAGCCCATCAGGGACAGCGTGGGCAGGGGACAGGTAGGACCCCAGGAGCTGGACCCAGGGCTCCGGGCACAGCGATGCCCCAGTCCTGGAGAAACCGAGACTCAGGGAGAGCTGCAAATGTCCCGAAGGACTCAGCAATTAACGGAATTAATACTGAGTGAAGAGGCCGAAGCTGTTGTCAAGCCTTTCCCGGAGGCCGGGGAGGTCTGGCAGTGCCACACAGGGCGAGCGCAGCCCCCCCTTGGACAAAAGGGACGAGAGGCTGAGGATTTACAGCTCCGCCGGCCCCGCTTCCATCTCCGGCCGGATTATCAGCAATCCCTTTATAAGCACCTAAGAGATAATAGGGCGATCAGCAGCCAGCGCAGCTTTGTCCGGAGCAAATCAAGTCAAACCGATCTCATTCCCTTCCCTGCCAGCGTTAACCAGCCCCGCGGTTAAACCGGGGCCACACGGCCAGACCGTGGCGAGGTTCGGCACCGGCGCGTTGCGCTCGCTTTGGGGACCGGGACCCCGTGGAGAGACGGCAGCGGGGATGTCGACTCCGGCCGCCGGCGGAGCGGGGAGAGGCGAGGAGCCCCAGGCGCCGCTCGGGTGGACGCTGCCTTTGCCCAACCCGCTCCCAAGAACAACAAGGGGAGGAAGCCGGCGAGCGCCGGGGCACGGCCCTCCCGGCTGACCCCAGCCGCCCCCACCCCGGGGTAAATATTATTCTAGCGAAAAAACAGCGCGCTCAAATATTTGCTTTGAACAAGCCACCGCCGGGCTCGGTCCCTGTGCTGGTGGGGTGAGCCGGAGGGTTGGCTCCCGGGAAGGTCCCCCGCAGGCAGGAGGCAGGCAGGAGGCAGGCAGGGAGCTGCGCCGACCTCCAGCCCGGGGCAGGACGAGGTGGGACCTTGGGGCCGGGGGTTTCGGGGTCCCTTCCCGGGATGCTCCTTCTCCTGCCTGCTGATTCCTCCCATCCCCAAAACTCGCCGGCATCGCGCCGACGCCGGATCCTGCGGGGAAGCGCAGCCTTCCTGGAGCAAACAGGGAGCCCTTGAATTTCCCAGCGAAGCCAAGGGCGGGCAGGGAGGAAGAGAGTGGGCAGCCCTGATTAGGAAAGGATTTCACAGCTTTCCTTGGCACCTCGGCTGGTCCGAGCCCTTCCTGCCCGCAGCCTCCCCCAGCCACCGGCAGCTCCACCGGGCACCCCGCGCCGGGGCAGACCCCTCGGTGCCCGGCCTCAACACCCCCCGCCACGAGACCCCGCGCTGCCCCGCAAGACCCCGGCAAGGAGCCGGGGAGGCTCCGTGCAGGCTGCGAGTTCGGACACCGCATCCCACCGGAGCGGCTTTCAAAGCCCCCAGCCCATCTCGGCCACCCCTCGCTCGGCACACCGGCCGCGCCGGGACCTACCTGCACCTCCCGCGTGTGGTAGGCGATGATGAGGCCCAGCAGGATGACGGTGGAGAGGCTGATAAGGCATTTCAGGGCCAGGGAGAACATGGAGTCCTGCAAGGCGAGAGCAGGGCCGGCGTTAGGGGGGGACGTGGCCACAGGACCCTGCCAGCGCTGGCCACGGCACCGGGCTCCGCACCCCCAGGGAGAAGCTGCATCCCCTCCGACACCCCCCCACACCCCCAATCCGGCACTTCGGCCACCCCAGCTCCCACCCCGAGCGGCCAGGGCAGCGCTGGCACCGCGGGCGCCGGCGACGCTGCGGGCAAGAGCCACCTTTTCTCCAAAATGTTTTTTTGAATCCGATTCTGCCAAGTGTGTAATTACCAGCCTTCCCTCACCGGGACGCGCGTCGTCAAGCGGCCCGGCCACATCCAGCCTGAGCCCGATATTATGGCACCCTACCGGATGGTCTAATTAGATCCTCCTGTTAATTAGCTGTACGTAAATTAAACCAGCCCCTGATTGACTGGCGACCGAAGCGGCTGCTCCTCGGGACCCTGCCGGGAAGAGCAGGATTCACCAGCTCCTTGCACGGGCTCCTCTCCGGACCCCAGCGAGACTGTGGGTCCCACGGGCGCCCCACAGGTGCTATGGTTGCCCTATGGGTGCGATGGATGCCCCATCGGCGCCGTGTGGGCGCTGCGGGTCCCACGGGTGCCGTACCAAGGGGCACAAGGAGGAAGCCGAGGTAGGGCCCGCCGAGCACCGGCAGCCCCTCGCCAAGGCGTTACCACACCCGGCTCGCGCCTCCGCCCCATCCCCAGCACGCTGAGACCCGGCGCGCTCGTGGCACGCTCGAGATGCTGGCGCGCTCGTGACAACGCTGAGACCCAGCATTGCTGAGACCTGGCCCGCTCGCGACACGCCACACCCCATCCTTTGCCCCCGGCCGCCTTCGGCCCCACTCCTCTCCCTCTCCCCGCCGCCCCCCAACCCCAACGGGGCCTTCAGCCTCGCTCCTCTCCCTCTCCCCAGCCCCACGGGGGGATTTCGAGGCGGCGCGGGGACGGTTTGCCGCGGAGGCGGTGGCGCATTGTTAACGACTTGGCTCCGGCCAGGCAATTGTGTGGATATAATGGCTGGTGCCGAGAGAGAAGTGCCGGGGACCAAACAACGGCTATTAATAGGCAAACTCCGGGGCAGGGCTCGTGCCAAGGCTGCTCCGGCCGGGAGCCCAAATCACGGGGATGCCATGGGGCCGGTGGGGCCCCGGGTGGCGCAGCCGCCGCGACCGCGGCGGCTGCGCCACCCGGGGCCCCACCGGCCCTCCCGGCAAGTGTTATCGGCTACCACCGCGTTTGCCGATGCCTCCTGCCAGCGTTGGGTCCGGAGGGAGCCGGCAGGAAGAGCGGCTGCCGGATCCCATGCTCGCGGCAAACAACGATGCGGGGTGTGTGTGTGTGTGTTGGGGGGGGGGATGGATTTGGCCGAACCGCGGCGACACCTCGGTAACCCCCGTGCCACGCAGGTGGCAGGACGCTTCGTCCCGGCGGCGCCGGTGGCTCTGGGAAGCGGCGGTGCCGTGGGGGTGGCAGGAGAAGCCCCCAATCCTGCCCACGCTCGAGGGACAGGCAAAACCCAGCCACCGCATCCCTGTTTTCCGCCTTGGCCCCGGCACCCTCCGGCCTGGGGAGCACGCGGCGGCGCGGCTGACGGCTGCGGGGCAGAGCTGGAGCCCGGCCAGCGCCGGCAGCACCGACATCCCCGTCCGCACGACAGCTGCCTGCCCGGGCCCTGGGTGCTCCTTCGGTCACGGCCGAGGAGCTCCGGTTTCCCACCAGGGCCTGCCGGGGGTGGTGGGGGGGTGATTTATAGATGGTCGCCCGCCGCCGCAGCTCCGGCCAAGGGCTTGGGGTGGCGGGGACCCAGCGACCCCCCCCTCCTGCACCCTGCGGTTGTCGGCACAAGCATCGTGGCAGGGGTCGGGGCCACGGGCGGCTGCACGGCAGCAGCGCTGACTCACGGGGTCTTCCCCGGCTGACACAGCAGCTTCGGCGTGCCGGGGCCAGCGAGCGCGGCAACGGCGTTGCCGGCAGCTTGGCGAGGGCGGCCGGTCCCCCCCCGGCACCGGGCACGTGGGCCCAGGGAGCCCGGTGAGGGCGGCCGCGGCTCAACAGGTAGCGGAGATGGGTGGGGGACGGTGGTTCAGCCCCGATCCTGCCGAAGGGGAGCGGGAACCGCTGGGGAAGAGGCTCCGGCGCTGAAGCCGAGCGAAGCATCCTCCTCCCTTGGCGGGGAAGCCAGGGATGCAGGCTTGGCCGGAGCAGAGGGAACCGCTGCCGGCAGCCCCTGCGCTCCCACCGACGCCGGCGGCAGCGGAGACTCGGGACCCCCCACCACCACCAGCCGTGGGGAGGCAGCGGGGCCCCCCCGTGCCCACAGGACCCCCAGCAGCGTCCTTCCCTCCCTCCCTCCACCTGCTCCAGCTCCGTCGCCTCCTCCGCCCGCGCCGCCCTCCCAGCCGCCCGCGCCGGATCACGGCAGGAAGCGCTGAGCAGCCCCTTCCCACCACCCCCCGGCTCCTTCCCCTGCGGCGGCGGCACCGCGGCACGGGGACCCCCGCCGGCCGCCCCCCAGCCTCCTCGGCAGCGCCGTCCCGCTGACGCCCATGGGTGCCACGCACGCCCTGCCGGCGCGGGTGCCGATGCCTTCCCCTCTCTGGATAGGTATAAATAACATGACAGATGTCTATACAAAGAGTTATTCATATCGCTGCCAACCAGCGCAGCCCGGGAGCAGGAGCTGGAAGGGGCGTGGGGGGGAGAATTATAAATAAAAGACACCGTCCTGCAAAAAAAAAAAAAAAAAAAAAAAAAAAAATGGAAGAAAGGGGTGTGGAGGAGGAGGAGGAGGAGGAGGAGGAGGGAGGGGGGGGCTCCGCCGCACCGCCGAGGGCACGGTGCCTCAAGGAGCGCCCGGTTGGGCCAGTGACGGGCGCCGCAGACCCCGGTGGGTCAGTCCCCGGCACAGGACCCGGTGCAACGCCCGTCCTGGCACGCGACGGCCGGCACGCGGCCCCGGCAGCCCCCAGCCCCGCTCTCGCCCCGTCCCACACCTGCGGCCGCAGCGGCCCCATGAGGCCCCGGGGTCACCCCGTGGGTCCCAGCCAGCCCGTACGCCCCGTCCAACCCCAGATGGGGCAACTGGCTCCATGATTATCCCATGGGACACCATACGGGGTAAACCACTCCGCGCTCAGCCCACCGGGCACCGGCCAGCGCCGACAGCCCCGTGCCCACCCCCCTGGCCCCGCCGGTACCTTGGAGTAGAGCCCCCAGGAGAGCTCGGTCTCGATGACCATGACGACGATGCCGAACATGCCGAAGATGAGCGCGTAGTCGCTGAGGCGCTTCCTCTTTTCGAAGAGCGCCCGGCGGTGCCCCAGCCGGTAGCCGATGTTTTGCGCCTTCCGCTTGGGCCCCTTGGCGAAGGCGGCGGGGGCCGGGCGGGCAGGGGGCCGGTCGGGGCGACGGGCGGCAGGCGCGTGGTTGTCCTCGCGCGAGACGACGATCTCGGGGGGTCCGCCGGCCCCGAAGAGCTGTAAAGGTTGAGCCTCCGGTTCGGCCTCGATGAGGTTCCGGCGGGATGCGCTGAGGCGGCTGAGGGGTTTCATCACCCCCCCGCTGTACTTGCAGGAGCTCATGGCGATCTCGGTGAAGGGGTTGCTGTCCCGCCGGTGAACCAAGGGACTGGGCTGCCGGTGTTTGCCGCTCCCCGCCCCGGAGCCCGCCGGGTGGTCGCCGAGGTTGAGCTGGCTGCCGTGGCGGGAGGAAGGGTGGAGGGCGGCGGGGGCGGCGGGAGGAGGAGGAGGGGCCCGTAACGACCCGGGCGAGGAGTGCAACAGGCTGTGCTGGAGCGGCGGCAGCGCGGCGGGAGGCGGCGGCGGCGGCGGCGGCGGCACCGGTGCCCGTTCATCCCCCGCCAAGGGGCAGGGACACCGACCGTCCTCCTCCAGGTCCCCCACGCCCGAATCGTGGAGATGCCCCGACGTCTCCATAACGGCGGCACCGGCGCCTTTCGCCCGGGCACCGGTTCCGCTTTCCCGGGCCCTTCGATCATGAATGGGCGCCGAGCGCTCCCCGCCGCCGCCGCCGCCGCCGCCGCCGCCGCCCCCGCCGCCGCCGCCGCCGCCGCTGGCCCGGCCCCGCCGCGCCATTGGCCGCGCCGGGGCTCCCCGCAGGCTGACATCATCCCCGCCCGCTCCCCGCTTCGTATCCCCCCCCCCACACCCCCCCCCCCCGGTCCCTCCCCGCGCCCCCGGTTCCTGCCTTTCTGCGGGGTCGTTCGGGACTTGTAGTCCGCCGGGGTGCACCGGCGCCGGTACCGGCGCCGGTGCACCCCGGCGGACTCCAAGTCCCGAACGACCCCGCATGGGTTCCACCCATCCTCCCTCCCCCGGGGACCCCCACCGGGCTCTCCCCTCGACGGTACAGCGAGCCCCCAAACCCCCCGCCCTAATCCCCCGGTGGAAGCCGGAGATTACGGGCAGCAGCTGGAGCGGGCGCTCCCACGCTGGGTCACCCCCTGTCTGCGTGTGTGCCACCCCCCCCACCCCCCGGAGATGTCCCCAAGGGGGAGCAGGGTGATCCCTGGAGCCGGGGCTGGCTTTCACAGCAATGGCGTGCGGGGGATAGGACCCTAATCCCCCTCCCCAAACCCACAACCCCCCCTCGCAGCCCCCCGGGAACCACCCCCAACCATGCCCAGCTGCAGCTGGAGCAGGCGCTCCCACGCCGGGTCACCCCCTGTCTGTCCCCGTCCCTCCCAGAGATGTCCCCAAGGAGGATTATGGTGATGCTGGACACGGATTCGCTGCCGCGGTGATGGGGTGTGGGGGACAGGACCCTAATCTCCCTCCCCAAACCCACAACCCCCCCTCGCAGCCCCCCAGGACCCCCCCCCCCCCCAACCATGCCCAGCTGCAGCTGGAGTGGGTGCTCCTACACTGGGTGTCCTGTCCCATCCCCAAAATGTCCCCAGGGGGGATCAGGGCGATGCTGGACACGGGGCTCGCTGCCACAGTGACGGGGTGCAGGGGATAGGACCCTAATCCCCCTCCTCAACCCCGGAGCTCCCCAGGACCCCCCCGGTCGTGCCCAGCTGCAGCTGGAGCAGGTGCTCCCACGCTGGGTGTCCCATCCCCAAAATGTCCCCAAGGGGGATCAGGGCGATGCTGGACACGGGGCTCGCTGACACAGCAAGGGGGTGTGGGGGATAGGACCCTAATCCCCCTCCCCAACCCTGCAACCCCCCCCCTCGCAGCCCCCCAGCCCCCCCCAGCTGTTGCGGGAGAGGAGCAGGTATTAGGGCAGGAGCCGTCTGCTCGGGAAGCAGATAATCCGCAGGGAATTGGCTGCTGGAAGCCTATTAAAATACACCATGAAGCAAACAGCTGGCGACCCTCCCGCCCTGGCAGCGGGAATTAAACTGCACCTCTGACCCCCTCCCCCCCCCAAAAAGCTGGAGAGCCCACGCGGGGGGCGGGGGAGCAGCCCACGTCCCCTGGCCCTGTGTCCCCCAGCCCCACGTGAAGGTCCCCCCTCCCAGGGAAATGACACACGGGCCCGGGGTGGCGGTGGCTCCCCGTGGTGGCGGAGCTTTATTTGCAGGGCGGGGAGGGCCGGCGGGAGGCAGAACAGGGGGACGCCGTGGGGCCGGGTGGGGGCCGCGGTCCCCAAGCCCCGGCAGAGGGTCACCGAGCTACAGCCGGCCACGGAGCGACCGCAGCAGCGGCTCCAGCTGCTCGTCCAGGCACCGCTCGTCCCCGTCGTTGGTGATCACCCAGTCGAAGGCCACCCCCTGGTCCAGGCCACACTCTGACTCGGCGTCATCCACCCCTGGGGAGGAGCAGAGCCCGGGTGAGGACCCCGAGGCCCCCCCACACCCCTCCGTCTGTCCGTCCCCCCCCCCCGACCTCCTGGAGCTGGGGGACTTTAGCTACAACCTCCAGCCAGGGGACGGTGGCGGCATAACGGAGCCTTGCCCGCGGGGCCACCGCGGTGCCAGCGCAGCCCCGGGTTTGGCGTCGTGCTCTGGGAGGCGGCGTTCCCTTGCTCACCGGCGGTGAAGACCCAGTTCCTCCTCTTCCTCGTCTCTTCGCTGGCCACCACCCGCACGGTCTGCACCGCGTCCCCGTGGACGTCCCGGAACCACTCCACGTCCGAGAGGCGCCGCGCGTCGCTCACCACCTACACGGGAGCTCCGTCAGCGCCCGCCCCACGCCCCCCCCCGCCGAAAACCCCCACCCACTCACCCACACGGGCTGCGCCGCCCCCTCCACCGCCGTCCTGCAGAAGAAGCCGGGGTCGGCGCGGCGCTTCTCCTCGCCCCAGCGGATCATGTCCTGCCGGTACGTCTCCTTGTAGGCGCTGGCATCCAGGAGCCGCTGGAAGTCCAGGCCGTGTTCCTGCGGGGAGAGGGGCTCAGCAGGCTGGCACGGCACGGCACGGCACGGCACGGCACGGCTCGGCACAGCACGATGGTGCGGCACGGCAGAGTTAAGCACAGCGTGGCGTGGCGTGGCGCGGCGCAGCACAGCGCGGCATGGGATAGCGCAGCGTGGCATGGCATGGCTTGGCGTGGCACGGCGCGGCACGGCGTGGCATAGTATGGTGTGGCACGGCACGGCGTGGGACGGCACAGCACGGTGCAACACGTCCTGGCACGGCTCGGCAGGGCGTGGCAGGGCGTGGCAGGGCGCGGCAGGGCGTGGCAGGGCGCGGCGCAGCCGGGGGTACCTTGGCGTACTGCTCCTTGAGGGGCCCGGAGAGGCGCAGGACGGCGCAGACATCGGGGCCCAGCCTGCGGGAGAAGGGTCAGAGGCACCGGCACCGGGCCCGGTAATGGCTCCACACCCCCCCAGTACCGCCTCCACCCGCCCCGGTCCC
Organism: Chroicocephalus ridibundus; assembly: GCF_963924245.1. Taxonomy (NCBI): domain Eukaryota; kingdom Metazoa; phylum Chordata; class Aves; order Charadriiformes; family Laridae; genus Chroicocephalus; species Chroicocephalus ridibundus. The sequence goes on along the minus strand of NC_086304.1, from coordinate 1,303,587 downwards.
GGCCCCCGCTACCGGCATCGCTACCCGGATACCGGCCCCGGCATCGGCCCCGCCCCCCGCCTCCGACCACGCCCCCACCCCCGCTCCCGGCTCCGCCTTCCCGGTACCGGTTCCGCAGCTCCTCGGCCACGAAGTCTTTCCCCGACTTCCTCTTCCCGCTCACCAGCAGCACCGCGCGCGGCGCCGCCGCCGCCGCCATGCGCCCCGGCCACGCCCTCCCGGGCCACGCCCTCCCGGCCACGCCCTACGCGCGCACACACACCCCCCCCGCGGGGAGCCGGGTGGTACGGCCCGGGCAGGGGGCGGGGCGTGGCGGCGCTGACTCCGCCCCTCCGGCGGGCGGGCGGCCGCCCGCCCGCCGGAGGGGCGGAGTCAGCGCCGCCGCGCCCCGCCCCCTCCTCTGGCCCCGCCCCCTCCTCTGGCCCCGCCCCCCTCCTCTGGCCCCGCCCGCCTCCTCTGACTCCCCCCCCCCCCTTCCCCATGCCCCCCCCCCCCCACGCCCCCCCCTTTTTTCCCCCACACCATCACGCTCTGCCCAGCGGTGACTTTATTGCGGGTGGCGGCGCAGCATCACACAGTGCGTGTTGTCGGGGACCCGGCCTTAAGTGTGTGTGTGTCGAGGGGGGGGGCACACCCCTGGTCCCCCAAACCCGGCTCGTGGACACACAACCCCCCCCCCATCGCCCCCCCCCCCCCTCCATGCCCGGGGGTGTTGGATCAAGGCTTGCAGCGGGGGCTCTACCCCGCCATGGGTGTCCGGCTCCGCTCCTTCCCAGCGCCGCTGCAAGAGATACGGGGGGGGGGTGTGTGTGATGCGGGCAGGGGGGAGGGCTGGGGGTCAGTCCCCCCCCCCCCCCAACACCGGGCGCTCCCCGGCTCACCCGCCGTAGTGCCGCAGCACGTATTCCTCGAAGCCGTCGGCCGCCTCCTCGTCGCCCCTCTCCCGCCGCGCCACCTCCTCCAGCAGCTCCTCCACGTCGTCCACGAAGTCGACGAAACGCAGGCGGTCGTGGGCGAAGACGCCGTCGGCCCCGAAAACCCCCTCCAGCCGCCCCGCCAGCCCCCCGAAATGCTCCCCCCAGCCCAGCCGCCCCATGAAACCCTCCAGCAACCGCAGGAACTGCGCCTTCTGCACCGGCTCCAGCGCGGCCCCCAGCACCTCCAGACCCTCTTTGCGGGCGCAGTCGGCCACCCCCGAGCAGCCCTGGGGTGCCCGGTACCGACTGAGCGATGGCAGCTCGCGGGGGCCGCGCCGGGGGGGACCGTGGGGTGACTTCCCCCAGGTTTTGCCCTGTTTGTGCTCCTGGGGGGGCCGGGGGTCCTTCCCGTGCCCGTGGGGTTTGCCCTGCTCCCTCCTCTCCCGCCCGTGGGGGTCCCCCCCGGCGCCGCGCCGCTTGTGCCGCTTGCTCTCCTTCTTCTCCGCCTTGAACGGCTTCTTCCACGGCCCGGGGAAGGGCTCGGCCCCCAGCGCCTCCAGCTCCCGGCCCAGGCGCTGCTCCAGAGCGCTCAGCTCCTCCACCAGCCCCTCCAGCCCCCCGGGACCCCGCGCCCGCTCCAGGGCCCCCGCCAGCTCCCGCCGCACCGACGCCAGCCGGGCACCCTCCCGCCGCGCCGCGTCCTCACCACGGGCTGCGGCGCCCATACCGGGGGGCTGCTCTGCCGCCGGTGCCCCGGCCCCGTGGCCGCCCGGCGCCTCCGCAGCCCGCAGGCGCTGCAGCTCGGCCCGGGCGTCGCGCAGCGCGGTGGCCTCCCGCTCCAGCGCCGCGCGCAGCCGCGCGTTCTCGGCGGCCAGGCTCTGCTGCTGCGCCCCGGCCGCCGCCACCTCCCCCTCGCTCTTCTGCAGCAGGGAACGCAGCTCGTCCTTGTGGGCCTGGGGAGGCAGCGGGGACGCCGTCAGCCGGGGCGGGAGAGTGGCGCTGGGACCCCCACCCGGCTTCCCCGGGCACGGCCGTGCTCGCCCACCTGCAGCTCCGCCTGCATGAGCCGGATCTCCTGGTTCTCCTTGGCCAGCTTGTCCAGGAGGAGGGTGACAGACTGCAAGCTCTGGGGGTCCCCAGCGTCCGATGGGGGGGGCTTCTGCTGCGAGTCCTGGGGAGGGGCAGGATGGGAGCCCTGAGGATGCTGCCAGCTCGGGGGGCTAAGCCCCGCGGCGGACCCCGCTCCTTACATTGCCGTCGGCAGGTAGCGGCAACTCCTGCTCCTCGGCAGACACGTCCCGGGTCACCACGCTCTCCACGGGGCCTGGGGAGGGACCGGACCGACGAGGGACCCCGATGTCACCACAGGGACATCAGACGGCAGCCAAATGGCCGGTCTGCCACGGGGCTGCACCCTGCCCGGGCAGGACAGTCCCCCGTACTCACCGTCAGCCGGGTCGTAGATGCCACCTGGGGAGAGGAAGGGACAATGAGGGGGATGCTGGGACCCCCGCTCTGCCCCTGGGACCCCCACTCACCGGAGATGACCAGTAGCCCCACGGCCACCAGCGCCAGGGCGCCCAGCAGGTACTTGCTCATGCTGAGCCCGTCCTCATCACCGGTGTCCGGCATCCCCCGGTGCGGGGCAGGCGCAGGAGGAGGGGGGCCGGGCCGGGGCTCGTGGCCCTGCCGTCGCCGCAGCCCCTCCACATCATCGTCGCTGCTGGTGCAGCTCCCCTCCTCCGCCGGTGGCCCTGGGGAGGGATGGGGGGACCTGCAGGGAGGGGACGCACCCCGGCACTGCCAGCGTGGCCCCTCCCGGACCCTGCTGGGGCCTGACCTGCTTTGGGGGCGTCGGGGCAGGGTCCTGGCTCAGCCTCGGCATCGGGCTCCTCCGGCTCCCCGCCATCCGTCGTGCCGGGCTCTGCCAAGCCGTCCGGGGTGGGCACTGTCCCCGTGTCCCCACAGTCCTCCAGGTCCTGCGGACATGGGTGCTGGGGGCTCAGGCGTCCCCTCGGGGCGGGCAGGACACCAACCCCCCCAGCGCCCTGGCTCACCCCCAGCCCGGCGTCCTCGGGGCGCGGGGTCTGCCTGGTGACGGTGGCTGCAGAGACACAAAGAGCGGTGGCAAACCGGTGGCACGGGGGGGACACCGGGCCTGTCCCATCCCCATGGTGGCCACCTGCCTGGGACAGGGTCCTGGGCGCCTTCCTGCCCTTCCTCCTCCAGCTCCTCATCCTCGGCCCCGTGAGAGGCCGGATCCTGCTCCGGACCCACCGTGTCGACGGGCAGGCCCTGGGAGGGGGGGGCGCGGGTGGCACCTTTGTCCCCGGCCCCCCCCGCTGCCCCCCAGCTCCGGGGGTCCCTCACCTCGCCGCCCGCCAGCACCCAGCTGCCGTCCGAGTCCCGGGAGCCTGAGTCCTCCGCCATGGGGACAGCCACCTGCACGGGGATGGACAGACGGGGACAGACGGGACGGAGCGATGGACGGAAGGACGGACGGACGGAGGGAGGGATGGGGGCACGGAGGGACGGGGGGACAGATGGACGGACAGAGAGACGGAGGGATGGACGGATCGGGGCACGGAGGGACAGACGGACGGAGGGATGGACGGGCGGGGGGACGTGCCCGGCCCCCGGCACCGCCGGGGTGTCACCGGGAGAGCCGCGCTCCCCGCGCCGGCCGGTCCCCAGCCCCTGCCCGCGGCTGCTGTGGGGAGCGGCCCCGGCCGAAGCCCCCCGTGTGTCCCCCCCCCGACAGCAGCTGCCGCCGCGGGTATTTTTAGCCGGTGATGCCGCCCGGCAGGTGGATGGGGCCGCGGGGCCCGATGCGGGGGCACCGGGGCCATACCGGAGGTGGGTCCTCGGGCAGCCCCCGGCCGCCCGCACCCCCCGGAGACCCGGGACCATCCCGGGCCCCGCCGGTGACACCCCCCCATCCCTGCGCACCGGGCCCCGCCCGCCGCCCCGCTGCGCAGCAACGGCCCGGGCCCCCCACGGCCCCGCTCCCGGTCCCGCCCCGCCGGGACAGCGGGCTCGGACGCGGGGGGACGACGAGGAGGGGGCCGGGCGGTACCTGGTGCCGCCGCCGCGGTCCCGCCGGTAACTTCAGTCCCTGCCGGTAACTTTCCGCCGGTGCCGGTCGCCGCCCTCGGGAAGGGGCGCGCACGTGACACCAGCAGCCAATGGGAGCGGGCGGCGGCAGCGAGGGACCAATGGGGTGGCGGGGGCGGGAAAGGGGGGTACGCGGGGCCCCGCCGGTACCGGATTCCCCCCCCCCCCCCCCAACCCGGGAGCGGAGCGAGAGACGGACAGGCGGGTTCCAGAGCTTTATAGCGACGGTACAAAAAGTTTCCATTAACGATCGGATAAAACGGGGGCGGGGGGGGGGGACCGGGACTGCCCCGAGCACCGGGGGGAGGGGGGGGGAAGCCGGGGGCACCGGGACTGTCCCATGCACATGGAAGGGGGGGGGGGGGGGGGCACCGGGAACACTGCAGCCCCGCGGGGAGTCACGGATGGTAGCAGGGACCGGATCACACCCACCCCACCCCACCCCCCCCCGCAAGGGTACTGAAGGCACCGGGCAGAGCTGGGGGGCACCAGGGAGCCTCAGTCCCCAAGGACCGATACACCGGAGCCTCCCCCGCAGCAAAGGGATGGCAACGGCGCGGCCAGCACTGGCCCAGGAGCCAGCTGCGGCTGGCCCCCAGTGAGGAACCAGCGCCCAGTGTAGTCTCTCTGGCTGGCGGGGGGGTTAACGGCTACAAAAAAACGGGGGTTTGGTCCTAAACCGGCAGGGGAAGGTGTCCGCGGCGGCGGGAGGGCGGCTCAGCCGTCGTTGGCGGCCACCAGCTGTCCCATGCCCTCCCGGACGTAAACCGACTGGATCTCCTTGGTCTTGAGGCAGAAGTCGCAGGCCCAGACGGCGGAGGCCTCGGTGGTGAGCAGCCCGTAGGCGTTCTCCGTCATCCCGGTGCATTCCCGGTGGAACCACTTCTGGCAGGATGCCTCGCACAGGATGGCGTCCTGGTCGTCGTTCACCTCGTTGCGGCAAGCTCCGCAGGGGTACACTAGCCCCGGGGGTGGCTGGTGGCCTGACCCGCCGGCTGCTTTGCCAGGGGGAGGCGGCGGGAGGCTGTTGGTCTCGGGGGTGCCGGCGGCGCGGGCGGCACTGCCAGGGGCAAAGGGGGGCTGGGCCCCATTGACGGCGGCGGCAGGGGAGCCTGAATGTGTCTCCTGGGCAAAGGTGCTGGGGGGTGGGTTCAGGGTCTTGCCCCCCTCCTCACCCCCTGGGGGGAAGCCGGGGTCAGCCCCCGGGAAGGGGCTGGCTGTGGGGGGCAGGGGGGGCACGTTCTGCCCAGGGCGCTGCAGGGGCGACTGTCCAAAGAGGTTGCCAGGTTGACCAAAACGCTGAGCCACAGCCGGCCCCCCGGGGGGGTTGAGGGCAGGCCCCGGACCCATGTCACCCCCCCGGGGTGGCTGCCCCATAGTGGGGGAGATCATGGGCCCGAAGCCCCCCACGGGCCCCTGCATGAGCTGCCCTGCGGGGGGGCTGAAGTTCTGTCCAAGGGGCTGCCCAAAGGGCTGCCCGGGGAAGCTCATGGCGCCAGGCTGGACGTAGCCGGGGTTCTGGGGGGGCATACCGAACGCTGGACCCATCTGCCCGGGGGCGAAGGGAGGGGGTGGCTGCCTCCGCAGGGGCTGGGGACCCCCGCCGTAGCCGGGGGGCACCTGTGGTGACATCCCCCCTTGAACGCGGAAGCCGCCGAAGGGGACGGGGCTGCCCAGGAAGGCGGCGGGGGCCGCCCCGGTTTTGGGGGCCCCGAAGTCATCCTCGAAGGGGTTGGAAGCCACCAGGTGATCCACCATGGGGGTGGGCGGCGGGGCGAATTCGGAGAGATGCGAGTAGGCCGGGCCCTGTGGGGAGGGGGGGAACGGCGACGGTCAGGGCTGCGGGCGGCGCCGGGACCGGGGCCGGGGCGGAGGCCCCGGCCCCGGTCCCGGCGTCGCCCGCAGCCCCCGGTCCTACCTGCGTGTTGGATTTACGACGCTTCTTCTCGGGGCTCTTCATCTGCAGCCCTGCGGGGACAACCGGGACCGCGTCAACCGAAGCCTGGCCCCGTTCACCCCCACACACACCGGCCCGGCCGCCATCACTCACCTGCCTTCCCCTGCTTCCGGCCGGGCCCGCCGGCGGCGGCGCCTCCCGCGGGGTGCGGAGGTCCCGGAGGGGGCGGCGGGGCCGGGACGCCTCCTCCTCCACCTCCTCCGCCTCCTCCCTCCAGCTTCTCCGCGTGTGGGGCCGCCATGGCCTCAGAGCCGGCCCGCCGCCATAGCCCCTCCGCCGCGCCGCCGACCGGAACCGGAAGTAGCGACGGCGCGGAGCCAATCACCGCGCGCGGGGCGGGACGCCGGGGAGCGGGACGAACCATGTGCAACGTTCGGGCAGGGGGTGTGCGGGGGCGGGGGGGTGGTGCCGGACGGACCATTTGCGGCGCCCGCGGTGGGGGGCGGAAGGAGCGGGACGGACCATTCGCAAGGCCGGGGGGGGGTGGTGGTGGTGGTGGAAGGAACCATGTGCCGATGGAGGGGACACCGACACCGCCCCGGGGCGGGAGGGGCCGTTCTCGGGTGCTCGCGCCCCCAACCGAACGGTGTGAGAATAGAGAAAAATAGAGAAATACCAACTTTAATACTAACCGCCGGTTCCTTTGGTATCGCAGGGCCCCGGGGGGCGGGCGGGGAGCCGGGGCTGCGCTTTGGCTCGGGGTGGGGGGGGGGAAATACACCGTGCATGCGGGGGGGACCCTCCCGCCGCCCCCCCGCCCCGGGGCTACCGGAGCCGGCCGGGCCCCGCCGAACCCCGGTGGGGGGGGGGTAGGGAGGGGGTGCAGAGGAGCAGCACGTCCCGGGAGAGGGCACGGCCGGGGATGGGGGTGCGGGGGGCTTTCGGGGCGGGGGGGCGGGGGTCTGCCCCGGCCCCCCCGGCATTGCATAGGAGCGCGGGACCCGCGGGGTAAGGCACAGAGTAACACGTCAAGTGATCGGTACAGCGGGCGCTCAGGGGAGCGCGGCCCCCTGCGGCCCCCCACGGGGGCCAGTGGGCAGGGGACAAGGCCGGGGTGTCCGTCTGTCCATTCCCCCCACCACCACCACCACCACGCTCGGGGGCGGGGGGGCTCGGCTCTGGCAGCCCCTGCCCACACCAGGCTTTGGTAGAGCTGCTGTGCAAAGGCTGGAGCCAGGGGGGTGACAGGGGGACTTTGGCAAGAGCAGCCCCCCCCGCCCCGCAGGCAGCCCCCCCTCAGCTGCCACCAGCTCCTTGGGGCAGAAGGGGACGGACCCCAGCCAAGTCCACGCTCAGTCCCGGGCAGAGCAGCCGGCTGAGAGTCTGAGGGCTCCCTGGGGCAGGGAGCGGGGCCGGGGGGGCCCCTGGGGCGCTCACAGTCTCCTCTCCACCGGCTGCTGCAGGCACATCTCGCTGCCGGCCGAGATGATGGGCAGGTGATTGTCCATGTGGTAGCTGATGAGGTGGCTGACGCTCTCGAAGCGGTGGTCTTTCGTCCGCACCTGGAGGGGGGGGACACGAAAGGGACACTCAGGAGGCTGACAATGCCACCAGCCTCCACGAGCTGGGCACCGACCTGGGGGGAGCTCCCCGTGCTCCCGCCCGTGCCCTCTCTGCCCCCGAACCAGCCCAGAGGAGCAGCGGGGAAGCCCCGTGCCCTGGTGGCTCTTGTGACCCCCCCACCAAACCCCCGTCCCCGGTGCTACGCGGACTCACCACTCCCTCGGGGTCGACGAGGAGCAGATGCTTGGGCTGCCCGCCCTGCAAGCCGGTCAGCACGTACTGGCCCGGGGTGGTGGTGCTCTCCCGCACCAAGAAGTCTCCGTTCACCTTCAGCAGCTTCTCGGCCTCCTTGCGGTTCATCTTCCCGTGGTACCAGGGCTCCCGTCGCAGCTGCTCCTCCATGGAGGCCACCACCTGGGCGGGGGGCAGCCCCACGGGCACAGACGGGGGGACACGCAGGGCATCTTCGAAGGGTTCTGCAGGGAGAGAGGAGCGAGGGGGTCCGTGACCAACCTCACAGCCACCCCCCCAGCGCAGGCACGGCCCCGGCCACCGTCCCACTCACTCATGTCGAAGAGGTCTCTCTGGGTGCTGCCGTTGGCTGTCGCAGGGGCGGCAGCGGCCGAGGCTTGGCGTGTCTTGTCCATGTTCTGCACGTTGACGTATGACGGGTCATCGAACAGGTCCGTGCGGCCGGAGGCGCCTGCCGGAGCCGGGTATTTCTCTCTCCCTGCTGCCAAGAGGACTGTGGTCAGCTGGGTTCCAGCCTGCCTTGGCCCCAACACCAGTGCCGGCCGTCGGAGCGCTTGGGGACCCCAAGGAAAGCAGAGCGGGACTGGTCACATCCGTCACGTTACCTTGGGCAGGAGCGTGCTGCTTCCGAGGGTCGTAGTCCCCGCCAGACGTCTGGCCGACGGGCTGCAGGGAGATGTGGGTGATGAGCCCCCCGCTGTGCTCCCCATCCTTTCCCACTCCCCACACCCCGGGCTGCTGGAGGTGCTGGGGAGACACGTGCCACCGCTCTCGTGATGGAAGAACCCTGAACAAAGAGCCCGCGGCCCAGTCGGGGTCCCTGCACCTCCCTTGTATTGTGGAGCCTCCCCATGAGGACGTGCCCAGGAGCCTTACCAGTGTGGCCCCCAAGTGACTGGGGGTCTGAGCAGCCCCATCCCGCAGCCGCATGTCCACAACCCCCCCGATGGGAGGCTCCTTGCCGGGGAAGTCGTTGTAGTACTGGTGATCCGGGGCCGGTTCCTCCTCTTCCTCATCCCAGGCAGAGCCATCAAAGCCCGCCATCCTGGAGGGGGACACGGCACAGGTGAGCAACCGCCAGCAGCCAGGGCTGCGTCCCCACTCCAAAACCAATCTGGGACACCTTCCCACCTTCCTCCTTCCCTTACCTGTCGTGGGGTGTCACCAGCTTGGGGGGGTTCTTCAGGTACTGCTTGAACCGCAGCTCGAAGGCCTGCCCGATGGTGCTGATCACGTCCTGCGCCAAGCCCTCGGGGCACTCCAGGATATGGCAGGCTGGGGAGGGAATGGCGGGATAGCAACGGGGAACCAAGGTTAAGCTCCCCACCCCTCCAGCCTGCCCTGTGCACCCCAGAGCTTCCCTTTGGGGGGCTCCAGTCCCTCCCCACCCCGCTGAGCTGCGCCTAAACACCCATGAAACGGGGCTCTGGCACTTAGGACCCTCGGCCGCATCCTCACCTCTCTGATTGACGGGGTCTTTGGCAACGTAAGCGACGTACTCGGCTGTGTCCTGCGGGCGAGACACTGGCGATGAGAGGAGGCTGCCGGGGAGGGGGCAGGAGGGGCACCGATGGCGAGCACGGGGCAAGGCAGACGTGGACAGGGACACCGCGTACTCACCGGGTCTCCTCCGGAAGCGAAGGAGATGGACTGCATGTGGTGGTTGGCAATGATCTGCAAGGCAGAGAGTTTGTTGGGCGCAGCCAGGAGCTCCTCAGCACCTCCTGCTTGCCACATTCCTCCCGGGGCTGGCCCATGATGGGGGCTTACAAGACCCTGGAGCCCTGGTTATGAGTCACAGGCCACCGGGCAAAGGGCTGGGACACCAGCGGGGCCACTGAGAGTGGGGTCAAAACCAGGAGACCTGGGTCTCGCACTCCCCAGGACGGATCCTGCAAAGCATGCGGGATGTTGCTCCGACTCCTTCAGCCCCGGGGACCACGGGCAGGTGGGCACTCAGCAGGTCACGTAGCCCACCCAGACATCCCCGAGGAAGGCTGGGGACATCCCTTGCCCCAGCAGGGCCCAAAGGTGGGGTGACACGAGGATTCCTGCTCGTCTGAAGCCATCCCCCCAGCTCCCCGCTCTCACCTGCTTGCAGTCAGAAGCCATGAGGTTGAGGCTGCTGGTGGAGATGGTCAGGGTGATGGGCATGCCGGCGAACTTCAGGTTGCTCTTGCCCAGGATGGAGTTCAGGGAGCGGCCGCAGGGCTAGGGGCAACAGCAGCATGGGGAAGGTGGTCCTCGGGCCAGACACAGCCCGGCTGTGGGGGGACGGGGCACGTCCTGCTGCCCTCCACAGCGGAGACGAGCCCCTCGTCCTCCCCAGCGCTCCCGCCGAGCTCCGCTGGCCCGAGCTGCGGTGCGGACATCAGCGTCCCAGGCTGCCCAGCCCGGGCATGGCCAGCTGGGCTGGAGTCCGGCCCTCGGCCCCGTGCCCAGCACGCTCCCCCCCGGCAGCTCCCCAGCCCGGCCTCACCTTCCTCCTCCGCACGGCTCCCTTGGCACCGGGCACGGCCTCGCACACCAGCCCAATGGCCTCCCTGCGGGGAGCACAGCGCCACGTCAGTCCCACCCCGTTCCCCCGTCACCCCCCAACAACGGCACCGAGGACGCGGGGACCAGCGCAGAAGGGACAGGGTGACAAACAGGAAGCCCTCGGGCAGCGCCAGCTGGAGGATCTTCAAGCGGGGCAAGTGCGCTGGCATTAACGTTTGAAGGGGCTGCAGGCAGCCTGACACCGCCCCCCCCCCCCCCCCAAAAGCCCCATGTGCCACCAGGGGCTTGTGTGGGGCTCAGACCCCCACCCCAAAAAGCAGCAGCCCCCGGGGAGGGGCAGAGCTCACCTGGTGACCTGGGTCCTGGTGTTGAAATCCAAAGCCCTCATGGACTGGAGGACCTCCACGCAGCCCATGTACTGGGGAGAGAGCAGGGTCAGCCCGGCTGGCCCCAGGGTTTGCTCCCCGCCCCGCTGAGGAGGGGGCCGGGGCCCTGAGCCCCCCAGCTCCGCAGCAGCGACCTCTCCAGGAATCCCAGTGCCCACCTGCCACCCCCGAGGAGCATGCCAGGAGGTCCCCAAATCCCCACCGTGACCCCACCCCCAAGTCCCCAGCACTCACCCGGACGTGGTAGGAGACCCCGGGGCCCATGACCTTGTCATCGGGGTGCAGCCAGCCACGGGTGGGCTTATTGACGAAGCTGCCGTGGCGGGTCCATTCGTCACCCCCCAGCTGGCCACCTTCCACCCGCGTCTTCTTCCCTCCCTTGTTCATATCCTGGGAACAGACAGTGACAGGTCCTGCTGAATCGGAGCCGGCAGCTCCCCCCGGCGCTGATGCCACCGTCCCAGCAGGGCCGGGGTCCCCCGGGCTGCCGCCAGCCGAGGAGCCCCGCAGGCTGAGCAGGTTGGCGGGGTTCGAGAGCTTCAGGTTGGCCATTTTGGGGAAGAAGGAGCAGAGGGTGGTGGGGCTGTCCTCCGACTCGGGGGAGAGCTCCCCGAGAGGCGCCGCGGGGCCGAGGGAGGAGGAGGACAGGGAGCCAGGCAGAGACTGGGTGCCTGCGAGGGACTCCACCGGGGAGGCCGGGACCCCCAGGCCCCCCACCACCTCCTCCAGGGAGGAGACGGACTCGTTCCGCAGGTGGCTGTATTTGCTCTTCTGCAGGAGATCCATGCCGGAGAGAGGCGAGAAGGGCCGGGGCCGGCCCGGCCCGCACAGCTCCGGGGTGGAGGCAGCCGGCCGGGTCTCACGGGGGCCCCATGGAGAATCCGAACGCCTGCAGCCGCCGGGAAACCCCCCCCAAGCACAAGCCTCGGCCAAGTTCCGTGCCAGGCCCGTGCCCGCCCGGCATGGCTGGCAGGGAGAGCCGGCCCCGGGACGCCAGGCAGCAGGTCCGGGGGCTGCCCGGCTCCGTGCCGTCGCAGCCGATCGATCCCGATCGGCGTCAGCAAGGATGTGCAGATCCGGGCAGACAGAGAGCGACCCCCTGCTCCCGCCGCGGTGGGGAGGAAACGGGGCTGCGGCTACGCCCCGGGGAGCTGCCGGTGCGGGGACGGGGGCTCAGCGCGCTCGACCCCCAGCCTGGAGGTCCTCAAGCCCCACGGCCGGGTCCGGCACGGCTGCCCTCCGCTCCAGCCCCTGCGCTGCCCCGCTGCCGCTAGGAGGAAATCAAAAGCATGAATATTTAAAGCCCGGAGACAAGGCAGCCACAGAGCGCATCCAAGCCCAGCCCAGCCCTGCTCCAAGCACCGTCCAGGAGCGAACAAGGTCCTTCTGTGGCCGCCAGCGCTACGCAGCCCACGTGCCGGCGGTGGGCAGCCGCCGTTGGCTCCCCGGGCTCTGCCGGGGGGAGCGGCGCCCAAAGCTGGGGGGGCCGCGATGCTGAGATGCCGCCAGCACTCGCAGCTGCCTGGGATGCAGAGACATCCAGTCCTTTGAGAGAGCGGCTCTGGGTGCGGATCTCGCCCGGAGGAAGAGGAGGATGCCCGGGAGCGGGATACAGGTGGGTTGTCTGCGGGGCGAAGGAGGGCTCAGCGCAGGCTCCCGGCTGCAGCGAGGAGCCGGCAGGAGAAGCGGCTGCTGCTAATTGCTGCTGCTTCCCGCATCCCGGATGGCGCTGAGCGGCGGCTCCTCCCGGGAGAAGGAGCAGAAGGGGCTGCCGCTACCGGGAAGGGCCGTGCTGACTCACGGGCGGCGGGGCAGGCTCTGCCCGCGGCGGGGGCTGCGTGCGGGCTGGGGCGCAGCGCAGGAGGGGCTCCCAGCGAGGGGTGGGGACCCAGCGCGGATCTGGAGCAGAAAAAATCAAGGTCACAGGCGGAGCTAGCGGGAGCATGCGGCGAGAGCACGCCGGGGGGCGAACCTCGGCCTCAGGGAGCCTGGCAGAGCCCCCGCAGGCAGGTCGGGGGTGTCAGGGGCAAGTCTCCCCCACTCTCCCGTCCTCGACACACTGGCACGCCAGCGGGACCGCAGGCCAGACCCACCGCACCGCACCGCCCGCACCCACGCCACTCTCCATGGCCTCATCCGCACCAGCCTCCACGGGAGGCAAAAGCTCTCCCCCCCGCCATCCACTTCCCGTGGGTTGAAGTAGGGGTTTTGGGCAGCCCCACGGCACCCAACCCCTCTGACCCACCATGGGCCAGGGCCTTCCTGGCCACCAGGCCCTCCGCAAAACCAGCCACCGTGCCAAAACTGGGTAAATCCAGCCCAAGGGAAATGCTCTCCCTGCTTGGACCCGCCGCAGGGCACTGCTCAGCACGGGCAGCTGCCTGCCCTGCTTCCCAACTGCTGGCACGCTGCCACAGGGACAGGGAAATGGAAGCCAGGACGGAGCTGGAAATAGCCTCTTGCACGGTGCGAGGGGCTGTGGCTCACAACAGCGGGTCCGTCACCCGCCTCCTCCCGGCACCGGCGCATCGCCTCGGCCACACACACCGCCTCCGCGAGCATCAGCCCCCACCTCAGCCGACGACGGCAGCGGCGGCGGCGGTGATCCCACAGGCGCAGAGAGCCCACACCAGCCGTCCCGTGAAGCTCTCGTCCCCGCCGGGGGCCCCCGGCCGCTCGGCGCTGTGACCTTCCCGTGGCCGGCAGTGCCGCTGCTCTAAAGAAAAGCAGGAAGCCCGGGGCCAGGGAGCCAGGAAGCCGCCAGCCCGGCGAGGGGCCAGCCGCAGCCCCCAGCTGCCGGGGGGAGCCCAGCTGGGCGGCGTCGAAGGGGCGCGGGGCAGTGGGGTTTGCCCATGAGGGCCCGGCCGGCTGGCGGACATGGGGCTTCGGGTCCCCTGGCATGGAAGCACGGGCTCCATGAGCCCCGACGCTTCCCCAGGCCCCTGCCGGGGTAAGAGCAGGAGGGAACTGAGCAGGGGCAGGGGGGTCTCCTCGGCCTCTTCCCACCACCCCAGGTCCTGGCTGTCACCCAGACAGGCGACAGGGCTCGGAGCAGCCGTCCCCGACACGCACCGAGGGGCTGGCGCGCCCCAGGAGCCGCAGCGTCCTGCTCACACAGACCTCTGCTTTTATAAGATGGAATAATTTCTGATTTTATCAGAATCCTCTGAGGCCAGCCAGCCCACATCACCTCACCAGCCTGCACCAGCTGGGGACAAGACATATCGTCACTCCCAGTTCTCAGAGACCAGAGGTGCCACCATTGCAGCCCCCCCAACCCCAGAGCCCCCCCCCCAGAGTATCCGAGACTCCTTCCCAGGGGGCTCGGAGTGCAGAAGGCAAACTGAGACACTTGCAGAGCCGCAGAACAGCCCTGCCTGAACAGGCAGCCCTTGAGCCCGATCCAGCAGGCAGACAGGGCGGCAGCGAGCTCCTGCCCCTGCAGCGGAGGACGAGCGGAGCAGCCAGAACAACCGCCCCCGAGGAGCTCCTCCCGGCCCAGCCGCTCCCCGCGCCCCAGCAGCAAGGAGAGGTGCCGGATCCGCCGGATCCTCCCTGCGTGCGGGAGAGGCAGAGGGACGCGGGCTTCTTTTGGGCGCCTGGGGCTGGGACTTCACACACAGCCCGGGGCGAGGAAGAGGAGCGGAGAGGGGACGCTTGGGGCCCTGCTACCAGGCCAGCGCCTGACATCCTCCCAGGAAACACAAACTGGGAGCTGAGTCAGAGACCTGGAACACGCCAGTGGTTTGGCAAGAAACCGAGCAGGCAGCCGGACGCTGCCGCACGTACACACGCCTGGTCCGGGGCAGGAGACCCCCTCGGTCCCACAGCAGCTGCAGTGGAGCCGCCCCCAAGCCTCCAGGGCAGGGGGGAAGCAAAGAAAAACACTCAAATCTAACCAACAGCTGTTTTTTCCCCCAAACGTCTTGACAGCATCTACACATTCCTGTGTGCAACCTCTCTGCTGCTCAGAAGAGGGGCCTGGAGATGCCAGTGGAGACCTGGGGAGGAGGCCGGGGCCCTGCCAGCGGGGAGAGCGGGGAGGCAGGATCCACCACCGAAGCCACTTAGCCCTCCACCGAATCCTTACCACATACTCCATCGCCGGCGGAGGGCAGGGCAGGCCCCGGGCAGGGAACAGAAACGCACAGCCCCTCTCGTCTGGCACTCCGACCTGCGGTTCGGGGACAAACAGGGAGTTAGCCAGCCCTGCCCCGGCCCACCGAGGCGGTGGCCCTGGCACCGAGAGGCAGACCCTGCTCTTCTTCGCTGACTGCAGGCAGACGGGGCCGTAGCAGCAGCACAACGTACTGCCGACACGTTAGGCGCAAGAGCCAGGGAAGCCTCCTGCTTCCCATCCGAGGGAGGATGGAGCTGGGATGCGCTGGGGCAGGAATGTGAGACTGAGCCTGGCTCTGCTCAGGCCTCACCAAACGGCGTCGGGGGCTGAGGGTCACTCTGTGACCTGAGACAAGCGTCAGAGCCGATCCCTGCCTGGCCCCAAAACCAGTGCTGAGAGGCCACACGCAAGGCTGGGGGGAGAGCAGAGGCAGCCCAGGGGGGCAGAGCTGCCCCCTCCTGCCACCCCCTCAGCTGGCACCTCGCCGCAAAAGGACGTGCAGAGCCCCCGCGTCTGCGGTCCCCTCCTTCCCAGGAGCGCAGTGAAGAAGGGAGTCATGGAAAGAGGCTACGAGAGGGAAGCCAGGAGGGGCAGGAAGCTCTGCGAGGGGAAAACAAGGCAAGCGAAGCAAAAGCAGCTCCGGAGCCACTGCCCTTCCCGCTCCCACCCCCACACCGATGCGGTCAAGGCCGGGCGAGCAGCGCAGGGCAGCAAACATGATTTACTTCCTTGCAGCAATCGTGCCCTTATCTGGGGCCTGCAAAGGCAGCGCCGGAGCCCAGGCGGGCACTAACACAATTAGTTCGGGAGGCAGCGAGATAAGAAGGGCTCGGTTTGGCAAGCGCAGCGGCGCAGACTGGCCCCAGGCAGGGCCCAGCAGCACCACGCCAGGTCACTCACTGCCGAGCAAAGGTGGCCACAAGGCCCTTTGGATGCTGGGGCCGAGGCTGGCGACAGGGAAGGAGGATTGGGACCCCGACCCGGGGTGCTCAGCCTCACTGAAGCCTCCTTGGGGCCCGGCTGTGTCCCCCCCTGAGGGGATGCTGCCCCACACAGCTCCAGGGGGCACAGGCAGCCCAGCCACTGTGCTCCCACACCAAAGGGCTACGGGTGGATCCTCAGACCCTGCTCGGCTGGGGAGAGACAGTGTCTTTGACCCCCCGGAACAGGACGAGGCCAGGGCGGCCCTGGCAAGCGCCGCAAGAGCTGCCCTTTGGCCACAGGCCTCTGCAGCGGGCAGGGCCCTGGTCACACTTCCTCACACCCCACGTCTGGGGTCTCCCAGCAAGGGGGTGACCCCGTGGGAGAGATTCAAGTGAAGAATTGATAGCCCGCGATGGATGGACACACCACACTGCCGGGGGGGGCGAGGCAAAGGCTGGCGAGAGGGAATATCTAGCCCTGGGCACAACAGCCAGGTCTGCTCCGGCCACTCGCCCCCTGCCACCCTCAGAAGCCTGAAAGCGCAGGCAGGGCTGGATACTGGAGTGCAGGAGGGCCCAGGCACTGCAGAGGCCAAGGACACCTCCAAACCCAGCCGGTGCCCTGTGCCCGCTGCGGGCGACGCCAGTCTGGGGGTTTCCCTAGGCCTGACAGCGTCCCTCGAGCCAGTCTCCCTCCCGCGGCCCCGAGCACGGGGAGGCAGCAGCAATGCAAACCGGAGCCCAGTGAGTGGCCCCGGGCACGCACAGTGAGGCGGGGGAACCAGGGCACCGATGTCACCCCAAGACCTGGAGACAACCGAGGGGCTGGCAGAGCCCGGCCCCGGCCGGGCCGCCCCGGGGAGGGGACCAGGCCCGTGCCCCCCGCTGGGCAGCAGGGAAGGGTGGCCAGGCCCCGCAGCACCGAGGGAAGCAGTACCGGGCCTCGGGGACGGCTGCGGCAGGACCCCCAGTCGCCTCAACGGAAGACAGCGGCGGCGGGCGGGGAGGACTCAGCACCGGCGTCGAGGGGCCGGGCCTGGCCCGCCCCGGCAGCCCAGGACCCCGCGGGGCGCCGGCCGCTCCCACGGGGCTACACTAGGCCGCTGCACGACCCCGCCGCGGCCCCCGGGCGCGGCCCCCCCGCCCCGGGCCGGCCCGCGCGCTCACCGGGGCACCATGGGTCTCGCGCCGTTCGTCCTCCGGTCCCGGCGGCCGCACCGCCCGCCCTCCCCCCGCCGCGCCGCCACTCACTTCCGGCCCACGCCCTCCAGCGCGGCCTCACCGCGCCCCCGTCACGTGACGCGCGGGCCAATAGCGAGCCGCGCCCGACCCGCGGGTAGCGGCGCCGCCGTCGCGCCCCGCCCCGCCCGCCCCGACCAATGGGAGCCCGCCCCGCCCCCTGACGCGCGGCCCGCACGGCGGCGCGGCCCAATGGGCGCGCGGGGCGGCGGCGTTTGAAAGCGCTGTGAGGGGTGGGGGCGCCAACGGCCCCGCTGAGGCGAGGGGTGCGCGGGGGCTGCCGGGAAGGGGGCGGACCGGCGGCAATGGCGCACAAGCAGATCTATTACTCGGACAAGTACGACGACGAGGAGTTCGAGTACCGGTGAGTGTCCCCTTAACGGCTCCCGGGCGAGGGGTGTCCCGGTAACGGCTCCTGGGCGAGGTGGGAGTGGGGTTGGGAAGCCCTGGTAACGGATCCCTGGGGGTTGGGAAGGGGGTTGTCCCGGTAACGGCTCCCTGTGGGGGGTGGGGTGTCCCGGTAACGCCTTCCTGAGGGGCGGGAAGGGGGTTGTCCCGGTAAGGGATTCCTGGGTGGGGGGGTTGTCCCGGTAACGGATCCCTAGGGGGCGGCCTGTCCCACTCACGGTTCCCCGGGGGGGTGGGGGGGCCGCCATTAACGGCTCGCTGGAGGAGGGGGGGCAGTCACGGCTCCCCGGTGGGGTGGGAGCGGGGTTATCCCGGTAACGGTTCCCCAGTGGATGGCAGGCGGGGTGGGGTGCGTGTCTCGGTACCGGGGTAGGGGGCAGGTCCCGTTAACAGCTCCACGGGGTGGTGGGGCGGGGGGGGGGTCCTCCAGCCGGGGGGGTGCCGGGGCTGCCGGTCCCGGTGCCGGTCCCGGCTGAGTTGGGGCCGCAGGCACGTGGTGCTGCCCAAGGACCTGGCCCGGCTGGTGCCCCGCACCCACCTGCTCTCCGAGACTGAGTGGCGGAACCTGGGGGTGCAGCAGAGCCAGGGCTGGGTGCACTACATGGTGCACGAGCCAGGTGAGGGGGGGGCGGGACCGGGACCCCCCCAGCGACCCCACATTCCCCAGGATCCCCCGGGACCCCCCAGGACCCCCGCAGCCACCCCACATCTCACTGGGATCCCCCCTGGCACCCCACAGCCACCCTACAGCCCCCCGTGATCCCCTCCCGGCACCCCTACAACGACCCCCCCCATCCCCCTAGGAGCCCCCCGGGATCCCCCCCTGGGACCCCCGCAGCCACCCTACAGCAACCCCCCATCCCCCCGGGATCCCCCCTGGGAACCCCCCCTGCCACCCCACAGCCCCCCGGGATCCTCCCTGCCCCCCTGGGGACCCCCACAGCCACCCCACTTCCCCCCAGGATCTCCCTTGGGACCCCCCCGGGATCCTCCCTGCCTCCCTGGGACCTCCACAGCCACCCCACATCCCCCCTGACAGCCTCCCAACCCCATGTGCCCTATATCCTCCCCCCCGAGCCATGCCCCCCGCCTGAACCCCATGCCCCTTCTGTGTCCCCCTGAGCTCCACGTCTTCCCCCCCTGTCCCCGCCATGGAGCCCCCCATCCTCTTCCGAGCCCCACATCCCACCTCATCCCTCTAAAACCCCACCCCTGCGTCGTCCCCACCAACCCCCTGAGCCCCATGTCCTGCCCCAACCCCGCTGAGCCCCCATGCCACTTCACCCCTCCTAGGGCCCCCCCCATGTCTCTCCATCCCCCCAAACCTCCCCATGAACCTCCTCCGAGCCCTATAATCCTCCAAGCCCCATGTTCTCCCCGGGGACCCACATCCCCTTTCTCCCGTGTGTCCCCCCGGTCCCTCGGAGCCCCACATCGCCCTGTACCCCCTCGAGCCTCCCCACATCTTCCGCACCCCCCCCCCCCCCCAGAGCCCCACATCCTGCTCTTCCGCCGCCCGCGGCCCAAGAAACCGGAGAAGTGACATGATCGGCCCCGCCCCGCCGGGACAGCGCCCGCCGCCGCCTCGCCGTCCCCGGCGGGGGTTTGCCCCCGGTACCGGGGGGCCTTTCCCGCCTTGAGCTTCAATAAAAGGATGTTCAGGAGCTGTTGTGTGCCGTGCCGGGGGGGGGGGGGGTGGGCACCGGGGCTCGCTCCCGGTGCCTGCGAGCATCCTGCCTTGGGCACTGTGGGTTTGCTCCCGGGGACCGGGAGCATGGGAGGGCTTCCCCGGGGCTGGGGGGGATTCCGGTGCCTGGGAGGGGATTGGGGGGGGGGGGTCCCGGTGCCTCCGGGCATCGCGGGGGGGGGGGGGGGGGGGGGGGGGGGGGGGGAGCCGAAGCTCCCGATAGGGGCACGTGGCCCCGCCCCCTGCCGGCCGGGCGGCCGCACGGCCACCGAAGGGGGAGCGGGCCCTGCCCCCGCCCGCTGCAATGGTTCCGTCCACGCAGGTCCCGCCTCCCGGCCAATCCGCGTCGGCAGCGCCTCTTGACGGGCACGCAGCCCGGCCAATGAGGGCGTGGGGCGGTGCCGCGGCCCGTCGGGGCGGCCGGGCCGATGTGGGGGGTGCTGAGAGCAGGCCGGGCCCTGCGCGTCGCCGTTCGCCGCATGGCGGCCTCCGGCCCCGCGGCGGCCCGGGTCTCCCCCGCCACCGCCGGCATCATCGTCATCGGCGACGAGATCCTCAAGGTGCGGGCGGGGGCGGGAGGGCCGGGGCCTGCTGCGTGGGTCGGGGCCGGGCAGGCCCGAGGCCCCCCTCTCTTACGCGTGTCCCCGTGTCCCCAGGGCCACACGCAGGACACCAACTCCTTCTTCATGTGCCGGCGGCTGCGGGCCCTGGGCGTGAGGGTGGCCCGGATCTCCGTGGTGCCTGACGAGGTGGAGGCCATCGCCAGCGAGGTGGCCGCTTTCGCCGCCCGCTTCACCTACGTGCTGACCTCGGGGGGCATTGGCCCCACGCACGACGATGTCACCTTCGAGGCGGTGGCCAGGGCTTTTGGGGAGAAGGTTGCCCCCCACCCCGAACTGGTGGCCCTGGTGCACAAGTTCTTCGGCAAGACGGAGGCGCAGTGCCCCGAGATGAAGCTGGCTCGCGTCCCCGAGTCCTCCCGCCTCAACTACGGCACCGACGGGCGCACGGGCGGCACCTTCAAGTACCCGCTGGTCAGCGTGCGCAACGTCTACATCTTCCCTGGCATCCCGGCGCTGATGGAGCGTGCCCTGGACGGCCTTGCCCACCTCTTCCGCAGCGAGCAGACCCGCTTCCACTCCCGTGCCATCTATGTGGCGGCCGATGAGATCCTCATCACGCCTGTGCTGGACCAGGCCGACGCCACCTTCCAGGGCCGTGTCAGTTTGGGTTCCTACCCGGACTGGGCCAGCAACTACTACCGTGTGAAGCTGACGCTGGACTCGGAATCGGAGCAGGACCTGGAGGAAGCCTACTGCTTCTTGATGGAAAAGCTGCCAGTGGGCGTTGTTGTGCCGTTGGTGACGGACTGCGTCTCGCCAGCGGCTGCGGAGGTTTATGGC
The DNA here is from genome assembly GCF_963924245.1 of Chroicocephalus ridibundus. Taxonomy (NCBI): domain Eukaryota; kingdom Metazoa; phylum Chordata; class Aves; order Charadriiformes; family Laridae; genus Chroicocephalus; species Chroicocephalus ridibundus. The sequence continues at coordinate 1,283,179 of NC_086304.1, read as the reverse complement.
CTGGCTGAGTCAGGTACACAGAAGCGCTGCTGTAACACGGCTCGGTGCCTCTGCGCTGCTCCTGCGCAGACCCTGCGGCCCAGCAGGGCCGGGGCACTGGGAAGACCGGCCTGGGAGCAGAATGTGCCTGTTCTGGTGTGGTGGGGCGCTTGAGGGGTGCTGAAGCTTCACTGGTGCTGCAGCTGCAGTGGGCTTCGTCCCACACAGGTGGGAGTGCGACCCATAACCCCAGCTGGGGCCAGCCAGTGCAGGTCCCAGAGAGCGCAGTGTGCCTTAGCGGGAGCAGTGTTGCGGTTCCCCAGTGCAGGCAGGAACCTGGTCCCATCCGTGGCACAGAACTCCGGGTTGCGCAAGCTCCTGGCTCCAGGCCGTGATGCCGGCAGTGTGTGTCTGGAGACAAGTCTTGTCTCCATGGTGTGTCTGGAGACAAATCATGCCCGGAGGGCGAGGTGCCACAGGCCCTGGGGTAGCACTGGGGCAACGTGGCCTCCGGGCAGGCGCCGACCATCCCTTCCCGGCAGGCTCAGCCCTGGGGCAGAAGGTGGCAGCAGCACTGCGGACCATCGAGGAGGCTTTGGACCAGTACAGCCTGGCCCAGCTCTGCGTGGGCTTCAACGGGGGCAAGGACTGCACGGCCCTGCTGCACCTCGTCCACGCCGCCGTGGAGAGGTACCCGGCCACGGGGCTCCGCCGGCCTGGCCTGGGGCAGGGGTGAGGGAGTCCCATGGGCCCCGGTTGTGGCTCCGGGACTCTCCCCTGCCCCGCTCTGGGGAAAAGAGCGGATTCTTGGGGCCCAGTTCATAGGGAGTGGGGGGCTGCTCTGCCTCCGGTTGCTGTCTGCTGGATCCCAGCTGCGACGGGTCTCTCCCCAGGCGGTACCCGATGAGGCAGGAGAAGCTGCAGGTGCTCTACATCCGCATCGTGTCCCCCTTCCCCGAAATGGAGCAGTTCATCCAGGCGACTGTCCAGAGGTACAGGGCAGAGGGGGGTGGGCTGCCGGGCAGGAGGGTGAGCAGTGTCTCCCGCAGCCCGGCAGGCAGCTGCCCGTCCTGCCTGCACCAGGTACAAGATCCAGCTCTGCACAGTGGAGGGCTCCATCCGGGAGGCCTTGGCCCACCTGAAGGAGCAGCAGCCGCAGCTGGAGGCTGTCCTGATGGGGACGCGGCGGACAGACCCCTACTCCCGCACCCTGACGCCCATGTGCATGACTGACCCCGACTGGCCCCCGTACATGCGGGTGAACCCCTTGCTGGTACGTGGCCTCCACCTGCGCGGCGGATGAGGCTCATCCCAAGGGGGGACTGAGTCTGGCAGGTTAAATGCCAGGGCTGGAAGCCAGCACTAATCCACCCCCATCCCAGAGGGCTTCCCTCCCCATTCCCCCTCTCCTCAGAGCATCTCCTGCCCTGTTGTGCGGTCGTGGGTGCCCCTCGCTGCAGCCAAGCTGCCTGGTGCTGTCAGGCAGGGCTCGCTCCTGCCCGCCGGGGGCTTTTCCTGGGTTTGGGGAGGTGCTGGGAGGGACAGGGTGCTCTGGGGACCCGCTGGCTCTCCCGTGTGCTCTTGGAGGGGGGGGTGGCTGACTTCCCTGGGGGCGAGGGGGCAGCCTGCCCGCCTCTGCGGCAATCCCTGCCCAATTCTGCCTGCAGGACTGGACCTACCGGGACATCTGGGAGTTTCTGCGCAAGCTCTACGTGCCCTACTGCGTCCTCTATGACAAGGGGTGAGTGTCTGGTGCTGCCCTCCCTGCTCGGCACAGCCGATGCCCCTGGGCGCAGCCTTGCAGCCGCCTTCTCCCTCCGCAGCTACACCTCCCTGGGGAGCATGGCCAACACGCTGAAGAACCCAGCGCTGCGCTACACTGACACCCGGGGCCGGGAGAGCTACCGGCCTGCCTACGAGCTGGAAAACGAGGAAGATGAGCGCACCTCCCGCCAGTGAAGGCCCGTGGACCGCACTCGGAGAGGCTCTGCTGGGACGCTGCCGGCAGCTGGCTCCCCCACGGACACCCCTGGCACTGCTGGGGATGACACTGAATAAACCTGCTGCCTGCCAGCGCTGAATAAACCTGCTGCGCTCAGCCCGTGGTCTGCATCGCGCTCGCGCTTGGCCGTGCTGGTCACTTCGAGCCCCGCGGGGCTCTGGCGGGGGCAGGACGGGGGTGAGGCCAGCTCTGCCTGAACAAAAGTGTCCCCGGGCAGTGCCCCCTCCCCGTGTCCGCTATTGTGGAAGCTTTTGAAGTGCAGAGAATGGAGCTTGTTCCAGCGTTTACCGGGGACCCGTGTGTCGGTGCGGCTGCCTCCCCCTGTCAGACCCTGCTGATCCCTCGGCCATGCGCCTCCACCGGGCTGCGGCGTCCCGTCCGCCGGGCACTCGGAGGCGAATGGCACGCGTGGTGGCACTGCCGGCACCCGCCGAGACCTCCCTGGGGCTGCGCCTGGGCTCCTGGCTGCTGCGGCTGCTGCGGGAGTGCGTCTACCTCCTGCTCTGCAGCTGGTGCATCCGTGAGTTGTTGGACTAGAGAAAGCACCCCCCCCCGATGCCGCGGGACCCCCGGCACCCCCTGCCTGCCCCTGTGCCATGGGTGAGTGCCCTGCCCTCCGCTGCCTGCTCCGCTCGGTACCTGGGGGGTGTTTGGGGCCCCACCGTGGGGCTCTTGGGGGAGGGGGGGTGAGCGGGGCCCGGCCGTAGTGCTCCTGGGGGTGACAAGGGCCTGGCCATGGTGCCTGGGGGGTGATGGGGGCCCCGCCGTGGTGCTCTTGGGGGGTGTTTGGGGCCTGGCGATGGTGCTCCTGGGGGGGCGACAGGGTGGGGGGGCTTGGGGGTAGTGGGAGCCTGGCCATGGTGCTCCTGGGGGGTGACAACGGCCCGGCTGTGGTGCTTGGGTGGTGATGGGGGCTTGGCCGTGGTGCTCCTGGGGGGTGATGGGGTGCAGCCGTGGTGCCGGTGAGGGGGTCCTCACCCCCCGTGCCTCTCTCCCCTCCCCAGCACTGCTCGTCGCCCCGTGCCGTGGGAGCTGACGGACCCCCAGCGCTGGGACCCTGCTCCAGCCTGCGCTCCCCCTGATGAGAGACCCCAATAAACCTCCGCAGCACCTGACCGGCTGGGTGTGTTTGGGGTGGGGGGGGGGTGTCTGGGAGCGCAGCCCCCCCCCCCCCCCCCCCCCAAAAAAAAAACAGCCACCCCTCACCCTGGGTGGGACCTGGGCACCTACACGTCGCCTCTGCCTGGGGCCGAGGGTCCCCAGGCCCCTGGGGGCTGCGGGGCCGTGGCTGTGCCAGCCCCTCCGCCGGGTTTATCCCTGCCCGTGACTCAGACCCTTGTTTAAAAAGCGTCTCCGCTTGTCCCCGCTCCAGGCCGTTTCCTGCCCCGGCCCCGCGCGCCTGGCCGGCACCGGCGCTGCCAAGAGCCGGCGGGAAGCAGCCAGAGCAAAATGTCCCCAAAGGGCCCAGCCTGGCTGGACCTGCGGCAAAGGTCACGGCCGGTGGGACGTGCGGGGCACCGGGACCCTGCCGCGGGGACGGCTGCGGGTCCCCCAGCGGGCTGAGCCCCGCCGTGCCCCGGTGGCGCCGGTGCCAGGCCCCAGCGCGGGGGCTGCCCGCAGCCCTGTCCCCGGCGCAGGGGAAGCTCCGCGTGTCCCGGCTGCGGTGGCAGCGCCTGGCGCCAGCGCGGCCTCCCTTATCTCGGCGGGAAGTTGGGAGCAGGAAGCGCGGCCCGGCGCGGGATAAGGGTCCCGTTTACATTAGCCGCTTTGTTGTGGAGCCTGCTCCCACCCTCGCCCAGCGCCTGCGGGGGGGCCCTGGCCGCAGGGAGGGCTGGGGGGCGGTGGGGACCCCTGCCTGGGGTGCCAGGAGGGGCTCAGGTGGTCCCTGCACCCCCTGCATGCTCGCAGGCAGGGATGGGGGGCTGCCAGGAGACTGCACCCCATGGCTCCCCCTCGCCCAAGTCGGCTCCTGCGGCCGGACCCTGCCCTGCGGCCGTGCACTGGCACCGTCTGCGGTGCCGAACGGGCTGCTGGCTCTGCCCGGCTGCCCACGGAGCCGGGTGGGCTCTGGCATCACCGGGAGCGTGGCACTGGGCATCGCTGCCCACTGGAGCCCACGCGTCTGCTGCCTGCCCCGCTGTTGCCGCGTCCTGACCCCGCAGCGGCTCGGCCCCGGGGCCGGCCGGGACGGGGCGAATCAATGAATTCCCCAAACGGGGAGGTCCGGGGGAGGGGAGAGTCCGTCCCGGCACAGGAAAAGGTCCTGGCGGCGGCGCGCGGCGGGCAGAGCGGTGCCGGCCGCCCCGAGAGCGCAGCCCCGGCTCCTCGCACCCAGCTCCGCTGCCTGCTGTGAGTGAGACCCCCCCCCTTCCCCGGGGACCCCTCGCCCAGCCCCACACCGGGGGGTGACAGGGGTGGGGTGGGTGCTGCGGGCGGGGGGTGCGCAGCCCCCTGCCCTCGCCGTCTGGGCACGGGCAGCTTCCCCTCCACGGGGAGTTGGTTTTGGGGTCAGGTCCCCGCACGACCTTGGGGACACCCGTCCCCCTGGGAGCAGCGCTGCGTCCTCGCGCGTCTGTGGGGACAGGCAGCGACGCCGGGGACTGGTGGCCACGGGCAGCGGCAAACCCGGGCAGGGTGGCCTTGCCGGGGCCGCGGTGGGGAAGGGAACAGCAGTGTGGGAGGATTCACCGCGTCCCCACCGGGGTCCCCTGCAGCGGCGGGGGGTGACACCTGTCCCCGTCCCACAGGCTGTCCCCACCGCCGCCCCATGTTCCGCTCCCGCCGCGCCGGGCTGGTGAGGCGGCTGTGGCGGCAACGCTGCGCGACGGCCGGCCCCGAGGAGGGCCCCGGCGCCCTCAAACCGGCGGCGCACGCCCTCTTCAAGAAGCTGAAGGACGAGGAACTGGAGCTGCTGGTGCAGGCGGTGGAGAGCCGGGGCGCCTGGGAGTCCGGCTGCGTCTGGGCGCCGCGGGGGGCCAAGCAGGCGCTGCCCCCCCAGGTCCTGCTCTGCCGCCTCTACCGCTGGCCCGACCTGCGCCAGCCCCACGAGCTCAAGCACCTCTGCTACTGCGCCGGGGGCCGGGGGGGCTGCGGGGACGCCGCCGCGCTCTGCTGCAACCCCCACCACTTCGGCCGCCTGGCTGCGCCCGGTGAGTGCCCCCGGCTCCACCGGAGCCCCCCCACCCTCCGATATCTGGTCCCTGGGGCCAGCTCAGGGCTCTGCGGGGCTCTGGGGGGCTCTGCGGGGGGCAGGACACACATCCCAGCCCCTCACCCCCTTCTGTCCTCCCCCAGAGACCCCCCCACCCCCCTACTCGAAGGCGTCCTGCGGTCCCTCCTGGCCGGACGAGCCCCCGCACCCCGGCACCCAGCTCCTGGAGTTCAGCTACAATGGCGGGGACTGGCGCGGTAAGAAGGTCCCACAGGCCGGGGGGGGGTGGTGGTGGTTTAAGGTAGCGCTGGCCCCCCCAGTCCTGCACCCCCCAAGCAGCTCTGCCCCCCACCCTGCTGCTCCTCGGAGCGCAGCGCTGTGATCCCAACCCCCCCCCCCCCCGCCCCCCCAAAAAATAATCAGTGAGCGGAGCCGGCAGCCCCCCCACCCTGGGCAGGAGGAAAGGCTCTGGCGCGGGGTGAGGGGGTTCCTGCGGGGGGGCCCAGCCCGGGGCCCGCCCCAACCGCGGCTCCTGTTATTTTTGGCGGCGCCGGGCTCCCCGCCGGAGGAAGCGCTGCCCACAGGGACACGCACAATGTGCCTTGACGCACACAGCGCCGGCTCCGGCCTGGCTGCTGGCCACCGGGCCACTGCCCGCCGGGGCTCCACCTTCCCCTCGCCCGGGGACCCCCCTCGCCGCCGTCCCCAGGGACGGGGGACAGGGACGGGCCAGCCCTACGTGCCGGCTCGCAGCCGCTCCAGTGACTCACGCCCCGTAGCGGAGCCCGCGCTGGGACATCGGCGGGGCGCCGCGGCCGTCTGTCCATCCGTCTGCTCCGCCACCCCCTGCATGAACCGGGGGACGCGGAACCCCCTGTGTCCCCAACCCCTCCTCGTCCCCTCTCCCCTCGACCGCTCTGCGCCGGCGGTGACGGCTCTGCTCTCCCCCGCCAGACACCAGCATCTCGCGGAGCACCATTAAGGACGGCTGCTGGTGCAAACTGGCTTACTGGGAGCACCGGACGCGCGTGGGCCGCCTCTACGCCGTGCACGAGGTGTCGGTGAACGTCTTCGGCGAGCTGCCGCGGGGCAGCGGGTTCTGCCTGGGCCAGTTGCCCGCTGCCCACCGTAGCCGCGCCGTCCGGCGGGCGCGCGGCAAGATCGGGCGGGGGCTGGTGCTGAGCCGGGAGCCGGGCGGCGTGTGGGCGTACAACCGCAGCGAGCACCCCATCTTCGTCAGCTCGCCCACCCTGGGCCCCCCCGGCGCCCGCGGGCTCACCGTCCTCAAGGTGCTGCCGGGCTACTCGGCGAAGGTGTTCGACTACGAGCGGGCGGGGGGGGTGGGAGGCTGGCGGCTCCCCGGCGAGGGCCCCTGCGACCCCCACAGCGTCCGCATCAGCTTCGCCAAGGGCTGGGGTCCCTGCTACTCCCGGCAGTTCATCACCTCCTGCCCGTGCTGGCTGGAGGTCCTGCTGAACCGGCCGCGCTGAGGGGCTGGGGGTGGCCGGGGGGGTGCCAGGGAGCCCCCCGAGGCGAGTGCGGGGCAGGCACGAGCTGGGGAACCCTCCTCTGCTGCCCCCCCCCAGCCCTCCAGGGCTGCGCTGCAGCGGGGCCGTCCTGGCCCAGGGGACACGCACTGGGACCCTCTGCCCAAGCCCCCTGGGGGCCCAGTGCCCCCCACGTCTGTCCCAGCACCCTGGGGGCACCCACCCCCCTCCCGGCCACCAGCCTCTCGCTGAGACAGGGCACTATTTAATCTCTTTCTTTTTTTTTTTTTTTTTTTTATTATTATTTTTTATTTTAACGGTTAAATTTATTTTAATTTATCTTATTTTTGTAAAAAAAGAAAAGCGCGATGCAGCTGCCGCCCCCCCGCGCTGTGAGTGGCCGGGGCCAGGCCGGAGGGGGGGGGGCAGTCAGGGCAGGGTGTGCAGGAGCTGGGCAGGTCGGGGGCCACAGAGCAGCCCGAGGGAGGTGGGGCAGACCCCCAGCACGGCGAAGGAGGGGTGTGGGTCTGGGGGTCATGGCAGGCGTGGGGGGAACTGGAGTGAGCTGGTGCAGTGGGGGGTGTGGGGCGGGTGAGCACAGCTGGATGACTGTGGGGCAGGTTCTGGGGCAGGTGCGCACAGCTGGATGGGTGTGGGGCAGGTGTGCACAGCTGGAGTGTGGGGCAGGTGAGCACAGCTGGATGGGTGTGGGGCAGGTGTGCACAGCTGGATGGGCATGGGGCAGGTTCTGGAGCAGGTGAGCACAGCTGGACAAGTGTGGGGCAGGTGCGCACAGCTGGATGAGTGTGGGGCAGGTTCTAGGGCAGGCGAGCACAGCTGGATGGGCGTGGGGCAGGCAAGCACAGCTGGATGGGCGTGGGGCAGGTGCGCACAGCTGGATGAGTGTGGGGCAGGTTCTAGGGCAGGCGAGCACAGCTGGATGGGCGTGGGGCAGGCAAGCACAGCTGGATGGGCGTGGGGCAGGTGCGCACAGCTGGATGAGTGTGGGGCAGGTTCTAGGGCAGGCGAGCACAGCTGGATGGGCGTGGGGCAGGTGCGCACAGCTGGATGGGTGTGGGGCAGGTGTGCACAGCTGGATGGGTGTGGGGCAGGTTCTAGGGCAGGTGAGCACAGCTGCAGTGTGGGGCAGGTGAGCACAGCTGGATGGGCGTGGGGTGGGCGAGCACAGCTGGAAGAGCGTGGGGCAGGTGCGCACAGCTGGATGGGTGTGGGGCAGGCAAGCCCCCCCGAGCGGGTGCTGGCCCGGGCCGGCACAGCCGGGGCAGAGGTACCCAGCGGGAGCCGAGCCCGGGGCCGGGGGCCGGGGCCGGTGCAGGGTCTCCCGCGGCGGGTCCCGGGGCCGGGGAACCCCCGGGCCCCTCCAGCCGCTGGGGCAGCGCGGGGGGGTCCCCCCGGGCGAGCGCAGCCTTGGGGGTGCCCGGGCTGCGTCTGGTATTTGTAACCCCAATAAACGGTGCCGCCGGCACCAACCCCCCCTCTCCGTGTCCCCACGAGTGTCGGTACCGGGCCCGCGGGAAGTAGCCGGCGGGGGGGGGCTCGTGGCCCGCGGGGCTCGGCTCCGGGGACCGGCAGTGCCCTCTGCAGGCGGCCGCCGCCGGGCCGCGATGACCGCCCGGTCCTTCCTGCCACGCCGCCGGCCCGGCTGAGACGGGCCTGGGCTCCGCGGCCCCCGCCCGCCCCGCCCGGCCCCGGTCCCGGCCCCGGTCCCGCCGCGTCCCCGCGGGCAGGAGGTGAGTGGGGTCCGCGCCGTCGGGGCCGCCCCGGGGGGGAGCGGCCGGGCGGCACCGGGAGCGCCGCCGCGGGCACCGGGGGCTCCGGCGCCGATAAAGCGCAGCGGCCACGGAGAGCGGCGGTGCCGGGGGGGGTGGGGGGGGGGCTCGGCGGGGGCCGTGGGTGCCGGTTTCGGGCCGGTGGGCGGCGGGGCCGGGAGCGGGTGTCAGCGGCGCGGAGGGGATTTTTTGCGGGTTTCCCCCCCCCTCCCCCCCGCCGCTGCCGCCGCCCCCGCGGGAGCCCCGAGCCCGGTGGGTCGGTGCCGGGGATGGGCGGGGGGCGGCCGGCCCGGAGAGGGGGTGGTGCAGGTGACCGGCCGGCCGGTGCGCGGGGGGGTGATGGAGGTGTGGCCGGGGGGGCGCGGGGCAGGTGGACGGAGGGACGGACGGTGGGAGGGAAGCAGAATCCGAGGCCCGGCGCGGCGGCAGGTGCCCGGTACCGGGGCCCGGCGTGCGGGGAGTGTGTGTGTGTATGTGTTGGGGGGGGGGGGGGGGGGCCGGCGCTGGAGCGGTGCCCCCCCGGCTGACATAACGTCTGCGCGGGGCGGTGTTTGCCTTGGCAGCCACCGGCGGCGGCGGCGGCGGCGGCGGCTCCTCACACTTTCCGCCAGCGCCGGGCAGCGGCCGGGCTCTGAGTCAGGAGCAGCCGGAGGGAGGGGGGGGGGCCGGGGGAGGCCGGGGTGAGGCGAGGTGAGCCCGGGGCCGGGCCGGGCCCCGCCGCCGCCGCCGCCGCCGCCGCTGCCTCCCGGGGGCCGGCGGCGGCCAAACAGGTTGCGCGGGGTCCCCGCCCCGCCACCTGCGGGGGGGGCCGCTCCCGGGGGGGGCCGCTGCCGCCGCGCCCTGCCCCAGCGCCGCCGGGAACGGGGAGTGGGGGGGGCCTGCCCCGCCCCGCCGCGCCGCGCTCCCCCGGCTCTCCGTCCTTCTCCGGTTCCCGGTCCTCCATCCTCTCCGTAGCCCGTTCCCCGGGCCCGGTTCTACTTACCCACCCCCCCACCCCCACCCCCCGGTGGCCGGTTCTTCATTCCCCCATCCGTGTCTCGGTCCCCGTGCCTAGTTCTGCATTCACCACCCCCCCGGTGCCCGGTTCTCCGTGCCCTGTACTCCATCCCCCCCCGGTGCCCGGTTCTCCGTGCCCTGTACTCCATCCCGCCCCCCCCCCCCCCCGGTGCTCCGTTCTCCATAGCCCCCGTACCGGGTGTTCCATCCGCCTCCGGCGCCTTTTCTCTATTTCCCCCCGGTGCCCGGTTCTCGGTGCCCGGTTCTCCACACCACCCCGGTGCCCGTTTCTCCGTTCCTGGTTCTCCATCCTCCCACCCCCCGGTGACTTGCTCCCCGTGCCCGCTTCTCCACACCCCCCCCACACCCCCCCATGCCCGATACTCTATCCCCGCCCGGTGCCCGGTTCTCGGCGCCCGGTTCTCCATCCCCCACACACCCCCCCCGCCGTGCCCAGCTCTCCCGTGCCCGGTTCCCCCGCCCCGTGCCCGCGGGGCGGAGCGGAGCGGGGCGGCCCGGCCCCGGGGCTCGGCGGCCGCAGCGGGCGGGGCGCGCTCGGCGCCTGGCACCGGGCGAGGCGCCGGCGGGGCCGTACCGGACTCCCCCCCCTCCCCACCCCGCCATCCCCGGGGTCGGTCCCACGGCGGCCCCGTTAATCTCCGCCGTCCCGCGCCTCTGACTCAGCTCTTTACCCCCCCCCCCCCTTCCTCCCACCGCACCCCCCGGTCCCGGGGGGGCCCCCTCATGGCCCCCGCCCTCCCTGGGGGGGGGGTGGGGCGGGGTTGATGGGCGGGCCCCCCCCACCAATGGGAGGCCGGACCGCCGGCGCGCTGCCCAATGAGCGAGGCGGGGGCGGGCGCTTCCTGGAGCCCCGGTGGCGGCGGTGGAGGGCGGGGGGGGGGGGGGGGGGCAGCGGGGGGGGGTGTCGGTGGATGGATGGGGCGGGGGGGGGCGGCAGGTGAAGGCGGAGGCGGGGCCGAGGCCCCGGGACCGGCCCCGGAGCTCGGGCGGGGCTCGCAGGTGAGCGGCGGCGGGTGGGAACGGACGGACCCCACCGACGGGGAGGGACCGACCGGGAGCGGGACCGGTACGGCGGAGGCTTTTGCAACCCGGTTGCGGTGAGTCGCGGGGATCCGGGATGCTACCGGCGGGCACGGTCGGGGCGCGGAGCACCGCCCGCTCCCGGCGCACGGAAACCGTGCGCCGGGAGCGGGCGGTGCTCCGCGCCCCGACCGTGCCCGCCCGCCGCCGGTAGGGTGGGGGGGCCACCACCCGTGGGTTGTTCCCGGTCCCCTCCGCAGGGGAGCTGCGGGAAACCGGTGCCACCGGCAGGTCCCCGCCGCTTCCCGAGGCTGCGCCCCCCCCGCCCCCCCCCCCCACACCGGTGACAAGGTGCCGGTAGAGGTGGGAGCGGAGGGTGGGTGTCCCCCGTGTCCCGGCATGCTGCGCCCACGCCGGTGACCCGCCGGGCCTGGCCCGCTGGCGGCGGGCGGCTGCTTGCCGTTGACAAGGGGTTGCCCACTGGGCCCGGTGGCTCGGTGGCACCCGCCGAACACCGGTGGACTCTGCCCCGCGCGCACCCAGCCCTGCTGTACCTGTCCCCCCTCCCTGGCTGGCTGCCCCCAGCCGGCTGTTTGCCCGGGGCGGGGTGCGGTATTTACCCTCCCGCCGCGGCCCGCGCCAGAGAAGAGAGCTGCCGTCTTGCGCCGTGGCCGCGCTTGACCCGAGGCCGCTTTCGCCGGGCGAGGGGGGACGCGGTGGCGGGTTTGGCGTGGGGTGAGTCTCGGTGTGCCTCGGTTTCCCCCGCCGCGGACAGGTTGGTGGGGCTGGGGTCTCCCCGGCGCTGGCAGAGGCACACGGCCGCTGCCGGTGACTCGAGGCCGCGGCCGGTGATGCCGGTGCCGGGCGCCGAGGGAGGAGCTGGGCTCAGGAACTTGAAGTGGATGCGTGGAGAAGGGGAAGCTGTGGGGCAGGGGAGGGTGTGGGGCAGCGGAGCCGGGCTGGGGGCTGGTTGGGGCTGGGGGTGCCCTCGCTGGGGACAGGGGTGCAGAGCAGGTGAAGCCCCCGAGCATGGGGAAGTGACAGGAGGTTGGGGGGGACGTCGGCATTGGGTCCTGGGGACGCTCTGAGACCACCCGCCGGGGCGCAGGCTGGCTGGCCCCCCCCCTCGCTGGCAACGCCACGGTGCTGAGCCCGAGGCCGTGGCAGCGCGGCTCTGCCAGCTGGTGCCATGCACCCTCGGTGCACACGTGGCACGAGCGCGACGGGCCTGAGCGCGACAGGGGCGGGCAGTGGGCGCAGTGGGGGTGCGGGGCCAGTGCGGCCCCCGCAGCCCGACCCTCGAGGGGTGGCCGCTGCCCCGCGCGCGGAGCAGGAACTTCTCCTTCGGGGCGGGTGGCGGATGATGAAACCACGGAGAAATCTCTCCTGGCAGCGCGCGGGCTGCTGGCGGGAGCCCCCGGGAGCCCGCGCTCCCCCTGCGCCGCCGCCGCCGCCTTTCCATGGTAACCCCACCGCGGGAGCCGGCGGGGTGCCGGCGGGGGAGGCCGCCCCGTCTGGGGGGTTGGCGCCCGCCCGGCTCCCCGCGGCAGCGCTGGCGTCCCCGACATGCCCCGGGAGCTGCGTGTCCACACCCCAGTGAGCCCCGGGGCGGCCGGAGGACCTGGCGAGGGGCTGGGCTGAGACCCGTCAAACTCGCTTCGTGCCAGGGAGGTGACGCTTGGGTGGCCGTGCAAGCAGCGGGGGAGGCGGCCGTGTCCGATGCCGGTGCCGTGGCCGGTGACCTTCAGCGCGCCCGGTGCCTGGCCGCGCTCCGTGTCTGGGGATGGGTGGCGGGTTGGCGTGCGCGCCGGTGTGGCAGGAGCTGCAGGGCCCCGGTGTCCCGTGCCTGCGGAGCCGGTGGCGTGACTTGGCGGGGCCGTGGGCGGGCGGGGGGACCGAGCCGTGGCGAGGGAAAATGAAAGCAGGTGATGCGGAAGGAGAAGTAGGTCAGGCGAGCGCTGGCCTCTCCCGGCAGCCTCGGCTGCGCTGCGTGCTCCGCTCTGCCCCGGCTGTCCCCGCCGTGTCCCCGGGCCCCATGGGCAGCGGCTGGAGGGGGCGGTGAGTACGGGGTCCTGCCCCCGGGCGCTGGGTCCTGGGCAGGGTGGGTGCCAGACGCTGCCTGCCCTGGGTGCCGGTGAGCGCGGCCGGGCTGGCTGGCACGCGGTGGGCATGACAGCGCCCCGGTAATTTCGCTTCGGTTCCCCTCCCGCGGGTAGCCCTGGGGACACGGGGGGTCCCTGGGGGCTGCGGTGGGGATGGGCAGGAGGATGCTCCGCTCCTGGCCCGCTGCGGGGCCGAGGAGGGGAGGGCAAAGGGGATTCCCGTCCCGCTGGGGCTGTGCCGAGGAGCCGGCACAGCGGGGACATCCCGGTGGGGCTCGGGGCTGGGGACGGCTCGGGGACGGCTCCGCGTGTCACAGCGGGGCTCCACGGCCGGCTGCCCCCGGCTCCGCTCTGCTGCGGGGGCCGGGGCCGTCGCCCTCCCCACGGCGCGGGGCTGGCCGGGGTCTCGCTCGCGGCGCCGTGTGGGTCGGGGAGGCCGCGGCGGGCACGGCCCCGCTGGCAGCGCTACGTGGGCTCTGGGGGGGATTAGAGCCGCCTGCCCCCTCCTTCCTCCCCCGGGATCAGCCGTGGGCAGCGGGGAGCTGGCAGCAGGCAGCTGCCGTGGGGGCGGAAGCCGGGCTATTTCGGGGGGTGTGGAGGGGGGGCCGTGGGCTGGCACTGTCCTTGCCGGGTGACCGCACCAGGACCAGCACCGCCCCGGTGCCGGGATGGAGCGCGGAGGCCTGTCCTGTGCCAGCTCCGGCTGGCGGTGCTCGGTCCGTCCCGGGGTGCAGTGAGGACAGGGACCCCACGGCGGGGAGAAGATGCCACCAGCCTGGGGGGCCCCCGGGGCCGTGCGGCGCGGCAGGACCCGGGGGTCTGGCTGCCCTCCAAGGGGCTCCCGTGACTGTGGGCCGCAGGGCGAGCAGCACCGGAGCCGGCTCACCCCGGGGCCGGCAAGCGGGACCAGCCGCGGGCAAGCCTGCCTTGTCGAGGGCTGGCAGGGCCTCGTCCTGCTGCCACTGGCCCCCCTGTGCCCAGGACCAGGCTGTCGGGGTGCACGTGGGCAGCCGAGTCTTGGTCCGTCCCAGTGGGGTCCTGGCCAGGCTGGGCCATGCAAGCCGGGGGTAGCAGGATGCCCGGCTCCGCTGTGCCCCTCTTGGCACTGGCAGGGGTGTCCTGGGCACCAGCCGGCCTCGGACCCCTGCCGAGTGTCACCTGCCTCGACTGCAGCCCTGTCCCCCCGGCTGATGGGGGACCCGCCAGTGGCTTTCACTCCACGCTGGGGTGATCAAACGTGGGGTTTGCTGTTGACCATTTCCTTCCTGTTCCCCCCCTCCTCAAGCTCCATTTCGGCAGCCCCCTTCCTTCCTTCTTTCCTTCCTTCTTTCCTTCCTTCTTTCCTTCCTTCTTTCCTTCCTTCCTTCTTTCCTTCCTTCTTTCCTTCCTTCTTTCCTTCCTTCTTTCCTTCCTTCTTTCCTTCCTTCTTTCTTTCCTTCGTTCCTTCCTTCGTTCCTTCCTTCCTTCCTACCCCCCTTCTCTCTGTCTGCTCCCGGCTGTGCGTGGCCCCGCTCCCGGGGCCGCCCTGGCAGGGAGCAGCCGGGGACAGCCCCTCTCCGGCCTCGCGTGGCCTCTCCCCAACGCTGGGGACGGCGACGCTCGCGGCGGGCAGCCCGGGGGTGACCGACAGAGGCCACGCACCTTTGGACGCATCCGTGCTGGCCACCCACGGGCGAGCAGGTGGCTGTGGGATCCCCCGTCCTGGCAGGTTGGGGTCCCCCGTGGTGCGGGAGATGGGGATGCCCATGGCCAAGGTGCCCGTCCTGCCATCCAGAGAGGGGCTGGTGCCACGCGGGAGCTGGGATGCTGCCGGAGCCCATCGCTGGCAGGATGGGGCCGTGTCCCATCACTGGTGACACTGGTCAGGGTGCCACTGGCCAAGGCAAGGGCGGAGCGTGGAGGAGGATGGAGGAAGGTCAGCCCTGCCTCCCCCAAGGCCAGCGCCTCCACCGCCTGGTCCCCCCCCACCCCGAGGTGGGCACCCTGGGTGCCCCCCAGCCGGGGCCAGCAGCAGTTTGTGGCCGGCGCGTGGGCGGTTGCAACACCCCCCATCCCCCCCCAGGGTGGGGGGGACGTGGTGACTCACCCCAGCGGGGCCTGGCCACCAGCGGGAACCCTGAGTCAGGGCTGCGTGCCCATGCCGTGCCCCTCCCTGCCCGCCTCGCCCACCTTATCTCCCGCCCTTAGCACCTGGCACACCTGGGCCAGGGGGGGCTGGCGCCATTCCCCTCCTTTATGGGGAGCAAAGGGCAGGCAGAGGGTTGGCAGGCAGGTGCCATGTCCCTCCCTCCCCCCTGGGGACGCTGGCCTGGGGATGTCCTCCCCCCACCGGGGTGGCCGGCCAGCCCGCAGCGTGGTGGTGGCCAAGGTTGCTGGCACCACCACCGCCGCCTCCCAGCCGCGCTCCGGCCATCGGGCCGACCCGTGGTGGCGCGTGGTCTCCGGTGATAGGAGAGACGTGCCATGCCATGGCGCCCGTGGGCGAGTCGCCGAGGCGCCCGCTGCCCCTCTGCCCGTCGTCCCCGCTGCCCGCCGGTGTGGTCGGGCTCTTGCACAACCCGGCTCTTTCCGCCGACGTTGCTGGGGACGGAGGCCCCCTCCCTGCCCGGCTACGTGGCCCCGCTGGCACAGGGCTCTTCCCCTTTCTGCCCGGCCTCGTGCCGCCGGCAGCACCGGCACGGTTGCCCAGAGCCCGGCCGGGGCCGTGCCAGGGCGCTACGGTGGGGCTGCCCCCCGAATGGGGGGCAGCCCCACCGTAGCGCCCTGGCACGGCCCCGGCCGGGCTGGTGTGGGCGGCCGGGGCGGGTGCTGGGTGCCGGCGGTGGGGTGTGGGGAGCGCTCCCCTGGCTGCTAATTGCTGTTTAGCTGGGGACGCAGAGGGTGTAATTATGGGGGGGGATTGCGTGAACCTGCAGCCGGCCCCAGGGGGGCTGCGGGGGGAAAGTTAGGGGGGGTGGGCGGCGGGGGGGGGGGGGGCCGTGCCGTGCCCCACCGGTGGCCCTGCCCAAGGGGACCGGGTGAGACACAGGTGCCGTCCCTCAGCCCCCTCCTCTGGTCACCGCATCCCCTGTGAGACCTCGAGGACCCGCTTTGGGGGCAGAGCGGGACGTGCATCAGCAGGGTTGGGGGGCGGCTCCGGGGCTGGCCAGGCAGGCCACGGCACGCCGCACCGAGCCCAGCCCTGCGGTGGCAGCCCCGCTCCCACCGAGCGCAGGCGCCCTCCCGGCTCGGCCGGGGCCGGCCGCGGCCAGCGGCGAGCACCCAGCACCCATCGCCCTGCCCCGGGGCGGCGAGAGGGCGAGGGCTCGTCCGACGCCTCGACGCTGGGGGCCGGGGGAGGCGATGCCGGCGGCGAGGAGGGGATGCCCGCGGCACGGGGCGGCCGTCCTGCCGGCGCTGGGAATTTCCTCCGGCGGGAGGGGGCCAGGGGATGCCCCTTGCCCGGTTCCGGGTTGGCGCCCCGCGGCACGGCGCCGGCCGCGAAGGGTTAATGCCGTGTGTGTTCTGGGAAGCGGGGCTGGGAGGTGCGTGACCCGGGGTGTGGGCGTCGACTCCTTTTGAGGTGGGATCCTGAGCTCAAGTGCAGCGGGGAGCGGGGCCAAGTTCACACAGCACCCTGCCTTCCCCTCCCTGCCGCTCGCGGGCCGCCGACCCGGCCGCGGCGCAACACCGAGCCACGCCGGGACGCGCGCCAGGTGAGCCGCGCGCCCACCCCGCCGCCAGCTGCCGGCATGGCGGAGAAGGTGCCGGGGCGGCGGGGACCCGGCGTGGTACCGGGGTGGGTGCGGGGAGGGCCGGGCACGGCTGCTTTGGCACCGGCCGGGAGGCTGCCGGGATGCTGGCGTCGCCCGAGCCCTGCGCCGCCCTCGCTGCCGGTGGGATGGGACGGGACGGGATGGGATGGGAAGGGACGGGTGGCAAGGTCCGGGTCACCGCGGCCTGGCAGAGCGAGGCCCGCACCTTGCGGCGTCGATGCCGGACACGCCTCTGCCTGGCCGGGCGGGGGGGAAGGTTTTGGCAGCGGGAGGGTGCCGTGATGCCAACATGGGGACGGTGGGCAGGGGGCTGGCGCAGGGGCTCGGCTGGGCCGGCAGCTGCTTGTCCTGGCTGCAGGTGCCGGGGTTGGTGCCGGTGATGCCGCAGGTCCTGCCACCACAGCTCTGCCACGGCAGGGCTGCCTGTGCCCAGCCTCCAGCCCAGCGACCGTGCCAGGCTGGCACCGGGCCCCGGGAGCTGCGCCGGGCAGCGCCGGCTGGGCGTGCAGGCGGACCTGGGCCGCGGCACTCAGAGCCCTTTCCCCGGCGCTGATGGCCGCCGTGCCTTGGCCACCGGCGCACGGCCGTGCCCGCGAGGCACCGGAGGTGCCTGGGAGCGCTCGGACGGGCACTGCAGGCACGGGGAGCCGGACGGCAGCGGGGGGCCGGGGTGGTGCCATGGGGCTCGCTCCCCGGCACCGTGGGGCGGGGGGTCTGTTTATCCTCTTCTCACTTCAAACCATTTCCTTTCGGCTCCGCTCGCTGTTTTCTTCTTCTTCTTCTTTCAAAGAGCGGGACCGCTTCCCCCCCGCCTGCCTCCCCTCCAGCACCGGGACCCCCGGCACGCCTCTGGCACGTGCCCACTTCAGGGCCACCAGCCTGGCCGGACCCTGGCCCACCGCCTTCCCCGCCGGGCGGGCAGAGGGGCCGCACAGCCCCCTGCCCCGCAGCCGTGCCACCCCCCTGCACCGCGGCAGCCGGGGCCGGGGCTGCTGCTGCTCCCCACCGTCTTCGGGCAGGGTGATGGGTGGGTGGGGGGATGCACGGCCCGGACGCCTGCGTCCCCTTCCCAGCTTCCAAAGGGCGAGGGGCCCCTGCGGGGCGAGGGGCTGGGGGCCGGGTTGGTGGCTGGTGCTGCGCTCCCCTTCCTGGGTGACTCATTCTCCCCGGTGCGGCTGTGAAGTCCCTCGACAGCGTTTGCGACTCTTGTGACCGAAAGCAGCGGCACCCGGCAGCAGCCCGGGGATGGGGGCCGCGCTCCCCGAGGCCCCTGCCCCCCCTTCCCACAGGGGAGCAGGTGGGGGGGAACCCCCAGGCACCCCCTCCCACCCCACATCTCCCACCATCCCCGAGCTGGGGCCAGTGCCTGGCACAGGCTGGCATTGTGCCCATGCGCTGGGTGCCATCCCGGCTCGGCAGCACGGGACACAGCCGCTGCCTGCGCAGGGTGGGTGCTGGCAGGGCCGGACCCCCGCCCCGCTGCCTGCGGACCCCCAGGGGCGGAGGGGGGCTGGCAGGTAACGGGGGCTGGCAGGTAAATGGGGGCCGACCGCAGTTGCAGCAGGCGGCGTGGGCCGGCGGTGGGATGTCAGGGTGACCCGGGCAGGCATTGTTCCCGCTGCCGCCCGCCCCGGCATGGCAGCCAGCTCAGTGTGGGGAGCGACCCCCCCTTTCCTCGGCCCCGTGCGGCTGCCGCAGCCGAAACGGGCCCGGCCGCAGGCATTGACGTAACTGAGAAAGCTCTGGCGTGGCAGGGGTGCGGGCATCGTTGCCAGCCCCCTCCTGGGCCGTGCCCCCCGCCCCATCGTCTCCAGGGAACGTTGGGGGTCCGGGGGTGGCTCCGGCACCCTCACACCTCGTCCCCCCCCCATTTCCTTATCGCCGCTGCGATCTCGATGGCAGCACCCGCTCAGCATGTGACTTCGCTCCAGCGGGGAGGATGCGCGGGGGGGGTGGGGGGGGGGCGGGGGGTGTCGGGGAAGAAGCCGTAAACGGGCGGTTTGGTGGATGGAAAATCCCCCTCCTGCTGCCACCTCGCCCCCGCCCTGCCCCAGCCCCGCGCCTTCGTCCGCAGGCATCCGGCCCCGCGGCCGCTCGCGGGGGTCCCGGCTCCCTCGCCGGGCTGAGCCGGGCCCGCGCCGGGGAGCACCGTGGCACCCTGAGCACCGGGGCTGCTCCCGCCTGCACGGCGACATGGCGAGGCTGGTGGCCATGCCTCAGAGCGCCCTGTCACCCGCCGGGACCTCGGCTGCTGCACCAGGCCCCGGCAGCCCTGGCGCAGGAGCCCCACCACGGGCACATGCCGGCGGCCGCTGGCCCCAGCCCTGCGTTGTACCCCGTGCCCGGGTGTCCCATGGGCCTGGGGGTGCCACAGGGATAGGGGGGGTCCATCCTGCTGCCATCAGGGTTTGGTCAAGAGAGACAGCGATGGAGGATCTGGCTGCCACCCCATGCCAGGACCACCGCCTGCCACAGCCCTGGGGGTCCCTCAGCGGGCACCGCGTCCCCTTTGTCCCCCCGCCGAGGCCGCCCGAGCCGTGGTGTGGGGCGCTCGCCTCCCCTAATCCTGCCCCCACTGCTAATCCCGCCTAATCCCACCGGGGGCTGTCGCTGCCTGTTGGCTCCCGGGGCCCTGATGGCTTAATCGCCCCTAATCCGCTCGCCCCCGCCCCGGCGGGCAGCGGGGACCCCGGCCGGCGGCGGGACGGGCTCCTGGCAAGGGAAGGAGGAGGGGGGGCGGCCATGGGCGCTTGGCGCCAGCATCCCGGGCGGTCGGCACTGCCCGGCTCCCAGTTTCAGGGGCGGCTGCCGCCTGCCATGCCGGTCGGGCCTGCTCGGCAGCGGCTGGGGCGGCTCCGCAGCCGGTTGCTCCGGGGCCGTTCCCAGCCGCCTGCCGAGGCAGCCCCAGCTGGCGGCCGCCCAAGCGCAGGGAGCGGCCGGCGCGGGGATGGGCCCCTGCGCCGGGGGCCGCCGGCCGCGCCGCCCCTCCACGGGCAAGAGGGGGCACGTCCCCCGCGCCCGCCGACGGCACAGCGTGGCTTGGCACAGCGCGGTGGGGTTCGGTGTGGATGGGCCTGGCGCAGCTCGGTGCGGCCTGGTGCGACTCAGGGATGTCCAGTGCCACGTGCCACCATCCGCCATGGCTTGGCTTGGCTCGAGCATGGCACGGCACGGCTCTGGCAGCACCGAGAGCCTGGACATGGCACTGCGGCGTGCCCGCTTCTGCCTTCCCCAGGGTGCAGCCACCGGACAGACATCCCAGCCCGGTGTCACCCAGCGTCACCGGACAGCCGGGATGGCGTTACCCATGGCGGGGCAGGGGGTCGCAGACCAGGTTGCAGCACCGGAGCTGCCGCTGCTGCCCGCACCCTGCCTGTGGGTCGGGAGGGCAGCGCGCTCCCTCTGCCCGTCTTCCCACAGCCTCCATCGCCCGCCTGCGCCGGCTCCGTGGGGACGCGCGGGTCCCCAGCGCAGCACGGCGAGGACGCCGGGTGCCAGAGCCGGGTTTATGGCTGAGGCCAAGCCCTGCCAGCCGCAGCGTGGGAAAGGCCCGGCTCGCGCAGGCAGGGCTTGGCTGGGCGAGGAGCAGCCCCGGGCTGGGGCAAAGAGGGAGGGAGGGGGCCGGGCCCCCACTGGGAGCGGGGGCAGGAACCGGCGGCGCGGGTGCAGATCCTAATCTGCGGTGGCAGGAAGCGTGGCCCCCGTTCCCAGCCCCGGCTGGGCTCCGTGGGGCGGCCCCCGGCCCTCGGGGCCCTCTTCCCAGCACTCGCCCGCCCACCCGCGCCCGCCGCCGCCGGTGAGGCCCGCGTTCCCAGGACGAGGGTGCCGGGAGCCGGTGGCAGCGCCCGGCCGTGCCGGGGGGTGGGTGGGCTGGGGCAGGAAGCGCCGCGCCTCGACGCCGTTCAAAGGCGCCGCGCCGAGATTTCCCCCTTTGCTGTGGTGGCGCGGGGGGCGGCGCGGGCGGCCGGGTGCTGGCGGCGGAGGAAGCGCGGGGGGCTGCGGCAGGGGGGGCCCTGCCGCCCGCCAACCCCGGCAGGGGCTGAGCGGGGGTGAGGGCAGCCCCCAGCCTGCCCCGGTTTGGTGTCCCACCAAAACCCCGGCGCCGCCGCCACCAAGCCCCACGCAATGGAGGTTTCCTCGCGCCCCGGCTTCGTGGCAGAGCTGGCGCTTCAGCCGCGGCGTCTCGGCCCAGCGCCGTCTTTGGGCTGGTTCCCGTGCCGGTGGGCGAGCATCCCCTCCTTCCCGCAGGTGAGGACGATGGCCAGCCCGGAGGACGACCTCATCGGCATCCCCTTCCCCGAGCACAGCAGCGAGCTGCTGAGCTGCCTGAACGAGCAGCGGCAGCTCGGGCTGCTCTGCGACGTCACCATCAAGACGCAGGGGCTGGAGTACCGCACCCACCGCGCCGTCCTGGCCGCCTCCAGCCGCTACTTCAAGAAGCTTTTCGCCGGACCGGGGCCGGGGCAGGAGGTCTGCGAGCTGGACTTCGTGGGGCCGGAGGCGTTGGGCGCCTTGCTGGAATTCGCCTACACGGCCACGCTCACCATCAGCAGCGCCAACATGGGCGAGGTGCTGCGGGCCGCCCGGCTGCTGGAGATCCCCTGCGTGATCGCCGCCTGCGTGGAGATCCTGCAGGGCAGCGGGATAGAGGCGCCCGGCCCCGATGACGGCGACTGCGAACGCGCCCGCCGTTACCTGGAGGCTTTCGCCGCCCTCCCCGAGGGCGAGGTGCCCGCTCCGCCGCCCCCCCGCCCCGCCGCCCGCCGCAGCAAGAAGACCCGCAAGTTCCTGCAAGCCCGCGGCGCCCGGCTCAACAACCACACTGAGGAGCCGCCTGCCGAGGCCGAGGGCTGCGGCAGCCCCCCGCCGCCCCCCGGGCCGCCCTCGCCGCCCCTGCCCGAGGGGCTGCCCCTGCCCTACGAGAGCTTCGAGCTGCCCGAGGAGGAGGAGCTGCCCCCGCACCCCTTCCCCTTCCCCTACCAGCCCTCCCTGTCCCCTGAGGAGGGCGGCTCCGACGAGGATGCCATCGACCCCGACCTGATGGCGTACCTGAGCTCGCTGCACCACGAGTCGCTGGCGCCCGGGCTGGATACGCCCGACAAGCTGGTACGCAAGCGCCGCTCGCAGATGCCCCAGGAGTGCCCTGTCTGCCACAAGGTCATCCACGGCGCCGGCAAGCTGCCCCGCCACATGCGCACGCACACGGGCGAGAAGCCCTTCGCCTGCCAGGTCTGCGGGGTCCGCTTCACACGGTGAGTGCTGCCGGACGGGTACCCGACGGCATCCCCCGTGGCGCCTCCCCTGCTGGCACCTGGCACAGCGCGGCGGTGCGGGTCGGTGGGTTCGGCTTCACGTCGTGAGTGCTGCCGGACCGACCTCCCGGTTCCGCTGGGTAGCCGGCAGCATCGCCTGCACCGCATCCCCCCACACCGCATCCCCCGCCAGCCCTGCCGGTGCCTGGCCGCATCCCCGCCATGCTGCACTCCAGGTCCCCGGGCTCTTCTGCGCACCCTGCGTGCTGCCGGCCCGACCTTCCCTGCCTGCCGCCCAGGGTACCCGGCAGCGTCCCCCGCCGCGCTGGCACCTGCCAGCGTCCCTGCTGTGGTGCAACGCAGGGACCCATTTCCCACCGCTGCCAGTGCCGCAGCGGTCCCTGCGCGCCCCAGCCAGGCAGCCGGGACGCGTCCCTTGTCCCGCCGCATCCCCCGTGCCCTGCGACACGTCCCTGCCACGCAACGGCACCGTCCCCCTACCCGCTACGGCCACGGCCAAGCAGCCGCATCCCCGGGGATGCCGGCTGCCCCGTGCCAACCTCTTGCCTGTCCGTGTGTGTGTGTGTGTGTCCCCCCCTCCCAGGAACGACAAGCTGAAGATCCACATGCGCAAGCACACGGGCGAGCGGCCCTACTCCTGCCAGCACTGCAGCGCCCGCTTCCTGCACAGCTACGACCTGAAGAACCACATGCACCTGCACACGGGCGCCCGGCCCTACGAGTGCTACCGCTGCCACAAGGCCTTCGCCAAGGACGACCACCTCCAGCGGCACCTCAAGGGCCAGAACTGCCTGGAGGTGCGGACCCGCCGCCGCCGCCGCGACGAGCCGCCCCCGCCGCCCGCCGGACCCCCCGGCCTCGACCTCTCCAACGGGCGCTTGGAGGGGTTGCGCCTCTCCATCGCCCGTTATTGGGCTCCGGGACGGCCCGAGGAGGAGGAAGAGGAGGCGGAGGGCGAGGAAGGGCCGCAGCCGGACGGTGCTGTGCCGGTGGAGACGGCATAGAGCCGCCGCCATGGCGGGTGCCGTGCCGAGCCGAGCCGTGCCCGCCCGGGGTTTCTGTTCCCGTTTTTCCCGTCACGGTTCGTTCCCAGTTATGCAAAGGGGGAAACTCCCCCCTGGCCGATTTGCACAATGGGGTGGGGGGGGGGGGGGGGTCCCCGCCGTCCCCCCCTCCACCGTGCCCGGGCCCCCCCACCCTCACCGTGTCCGGGTCGTGTCCCACCCCCCAACCCCCCCCCACGCCGTGCCCGGGCGACGGAGCCCCGGCGAGGATGGGGGGGGATGGGGGGAAGCGAGACCGGGGTGTCCCCCCAAAACCCCCCTCCGTGGGTGCCCCCCCCAGCGGGACAGGGCCCGGTCCGTGTCCCCCCCCCCTCGCCAAACGGTTGGCGGGGGCGGGGGGGGCGGGGCGGGCCACCGCCCCGCGCTGTAAATAGCTTGACACCCCCCCTCCCCCCCCCACCTCCCCATCCCGAGCAGCCCCCCCCCCCGGCGAGCCCCCCCTCGCCCCTGCACTCCCGGCTGCTTTCTCTTGGTTGCACTATTCGGGTGAGCCCACCCGGGGGGGGGGGAGCAGCCCCGGCCCCCCCCCCCCCCCTCCCCCAACTCCCAAAAACCCCGGCCCTGTGGGACCCCCCCCCCCCCCGCTCCCCCCCACCCCTCCCCGGGGTGGCCGGGCCCCAGCGGTCACCCCTCTGCCCTTTGCACATGCCCCCCCCCAGGGCGCAACCCCCACACCCCACCCCCCCCCGGGGGAGCAGGGGACTGGCACTATTTGCCTAAAAATAAGAGTTTATCTATATTTAAAAAGATGATGTAATATATTCCCCCCCCCCCCCCCCCCCCTCCCCGGCCCACACCCCCCCCCCCCCCCCCCGGCCTCTCCGCTGCTGCCCGCCAGCGCTGCCCGGCCCCCCCGCGCGTCTGTCCCTTGCCATGGGGTGCCGGGGGGGGGGGGGGGGGAGGGGGGAGGGGGTTGGTGGTGGTGGTTTTGGGGGGGGGGGGGTGGGGGTGATGGGGACGAGGGGCTCGGCTCCCGTCGTGGCTTTAAAGTGCCTTACGGTGAACTTGAAAAATTTTCGGCTACTTGAACCTCTCTGGTGTCAGGAACCAAACGAATAATCGGCGGGCGGCTTCTTCCCACCCCCCCCACCCCCCCCCCCCCACCTCCCCAACACCCCCCCCCACACACAGCACCACCGCCGCCCCGCCGGGTCGCCTCTGTCTGTCTGTCTGTCTGTCTGTTTGTGTTTTGTTTTTTTTTTTTTTAAACGAAGGCTGCTTGGTAATAAACGGAGAAGCAGGGAGACCCCCCCCGCGCTCGGCCGGCTCTCTGCCCCGCGCCCCCTCCCCGCAGCACCGCCGGGGCCGGGGGGGGGAGCACAGCGGGGCTGGGGGCACCGTGGGGCTGGAGATGGGGCCACCATGGTGTTGGGGGCACTGTGGGGACGGGGACGGGGACACTGAGGGGCTGGGCGCACCGTGGAGGTGGGGATATCGAGGGGCTGGGGGCACCGTGGGGCTTGAGATGGGGCCACCGTGGTGTTGGGGGGACTGCGGGGATGGGGAGAGGGGCACTGAGGGGCTGGGGGCACCGTGGAGGTGGGGGCACCATGGGGCTGGAGATGGGGGCATCCGTGGGGTTGGGGGGGAACGACTGAGGATCTGGGGGCACCGCGGGGACAGGGACAGGGCTGGGGGCACTGTGGGGCTGGGGATGTTGAGGGGCTGGGGGCACCATGGGCCTTGAGATGGGGCCACCATGGCGTTGGGGGCACTGTGGGGACGGGGACAGGGCACTGAGGGGCTGGGGGCACCGTGGGGCTGGAGATGGGGGCATCTGTGGGGTTGGGGGGGGACTGAGGATCTGGGGGCACCGTGGGGCTGGAGATGGGGGCATCTGTGGGGTTGGGGGGGGACTGAGGATCTGGGGGCACTATGAGATTGGGGGCACCATGGGGACAGAGACAGGGCTGGGGGCACTGTGGGGACAGGGATGGGGGTGCTGGGGATCTCTGGGCACAACGGAGCCGGGGACACCATGGGGACAGGGCTGGGAGCACCATGGGGCTGGGGATATCAAGGGGCTGGGGGCACCGTGGGGCCGGAGATGGGGCCACCATGGTGTTGGGGGGACTGTGGGGATGGGGAGAGGGGCACTGAGGGGCTGGGGGCACCGTGGAGGTGGGGGCACCATGGGACAGGGCTGGGGGCACTGTGGGGATGGGGACATCGAGGTGCTGGGGGCACCATGAGGTGGGAGGTGGGGGCGCCAGGGGGCTGGGGGTGCTGCAGGGCTGGGGGCAGTGTGGGGACGGGGACAGGGGCACTGGGGGGTTGGGGTACCGTGGAGGTGGGGGCACGGTGGGGACAGGGCTGGGAGCACTGTGGGGCTGGGGATATCGAGGGGCTGGGGGCACCGTGGGGCTGGAGACGGGGCCACCATGGTGTTGGGGGGACTGTGGGGACGGGGGCACTGGGGGGGGCTCGGGTACCGTGGAGGTGGGGGCACGGTGGGGCTGGGGATATCGAGGGGCTGGGGACACCATGGGGCTGGAGATGGGGACACCACAGGGTTGGGGGCAGCGTGGGACTGGGGCCACCGTGAGTTGGGGACCACCCCGGGGTGCCGGTCCCCAGCTCAGGCCACCAGGACGCCGGCGCCCGAGGCAGCGGGTGCTTTATTGCCCAGTCCCTCCCCACCCGCCCCGGCAGCTCCCGGCCTCCCCCGCGCTGCTGGGGCTCCAGCCACGTCCTCCGAGCCTGGCCCCGTGTCCTCGCCGCCGCGTGGCACCGTCCTGCCGTCGTCACCGGGCCCTGCCCTCGCTGCTGGGCGGCCGCAGGGCCACCACCTCCTCCAGCTCGCTCCCGCTGCTGTCGGGCTGCTCCTGGTAGCCAAAGTCCAGGCTGCTGGGGGTGTGGGGGGGGGACACAGCAGTGTTGGGGACCGGTACCCCCAGTGCCAGGAGGGTGCCGGGGACATGGCCAGCCCTCACCTGGAAAGCGAGCTGTCCTCGCCGTCCACCCCGCTGCTGGCCCCGTCGCTCTCCCCGCTTGCCAACTCCTTCAGCTGGGCCCGCAGCCGGGCTGCCAATTCGGGGGGCAACCTCCTGCCGCCCCCCCTTCCCGCCGCCACCTCCCGGACGCGTTGCCGCAACAGCCGTCCTCCCTCCTGTCCCCGCAGCGCCCGCGCGGCACCGACCCACAGCCCCACCGTCTCCTCGTCGCTGGAGTCCCTGCGGGGATGGGGAGGGAGGGGTGGCTTCCAGCCCCCCACCCGGGGGGGTCCGGTGGGTGTCCCCCCGACCCCGATGCCGCTCACATCTCCTCGTCCCCCGCGTCCCAGCAGCTCAGGGGACCCGTGCAGACGGAGCAGACGTTTTGCAGGGTTTTGTGGCACTCGCTGCAGTACAACCCTGGGGAAAACGGAGAGAGGGGTGGGAGATTATTTCTTTTTTTTTTTTTTTTTGGCGGGGGGGCGGGGGGATGGCGGGGGGCGGCGGGGCTCCTACCTTTGCATTTGGGCGTCATACACTTGATGAAATCCGGCTGCTCCGGCATCTCGCAGGCCAGGCAGCGTTTCTGCTGGATGCCCAGGAGGCGAGCCAGCCGGGCAAAGCCAGGCACCCTGCGGGCAAGATGTTCCATGGGGGGCAACGCCATCCCCCCGGGGGTGCCGCGGACCCCCGGAGGGATGGCGTTGCCCCTTTGCAATGCCCAGCGAAGCGCTCGTGGGGGTCAGGCTGGCTCCAGCCCCGTGGATTCATCCTCCTTACGTGGAGGAGAGGAAGAGGAGCAGGTTGCCTTGCCCGGCGTCGACCGCGCCTCGCTTGGTGGCCTGGTACAGGGCACGTGCCAACCCTGCCCGGCGTGCCAGGATGGTGCTGTGGAGGAAGGCGGTGCGCTCCTGGCGTGGCGGGGGCGGCGGGGGGACACGACGCAGACGGGGTGAGGACAGGCGGGTGCGATGGAGGTGGTGGTGGTGGTGGTGGTGGCGGCGGGGGGGGGTTCTACCTGCTCGCGGGACGGGTAGTAGGCGGCACACACCAGCCGGCGCAGGCGTGCCACGTAGCTGCCGAAGACGGTGGTGAAGAAGCAGACGCCATAAAGGAGTCCTGGTGGGAAGAGGACGAGTCACGCCAAGGGGCGACCCCCCCCGCAACACACACACACCCCCCCCTTGCAACCCACCCCCCCAGCTTGCACGCTGAGGGGGCAGCACCCCCAGTCACCCATGGCGACGTAGGTGCCGTAGTCGGGCTCCACGGGGTGGACGACGCAGCGCTGGGAGAGCACCGAGACGTTGCCCCGCTGCAGCACGTCGAAGGCAGAGACCACGTCCCTGAAGATCTCACTGGTGTAGCCCGACCCGTTGACGCTGATGCCCAACACCACCGGCGCTGCGGGGCGAGCGGCTCAGCCCGGGGGGACGAGGCACCCACTGCCCCGAAACCCCCACCCAAGGGTGCTGCTCACCCCGGGCGACGATCTCCCCCTGCATCAGGTGCCGGATCAGGTCGAGCAGCCAGAAAAGGCTGTAGTCGGCCAGGATGATGCTGGCCCCCAGCAGCACGTGGCGCAGGATGGCCACCAGCTGCAGCCCGTACCGGCGGCACTCCTTGTACGACAGCCATATCCCGGCTGGGCGGGCACGGGAACGCCGTGAGCTCGTGCCGCGCCGGGACCCCGCCGCGGGGCTGGCCTGGGGGGTGACCCCCGGCGCAGGGCTGACCTGGGGAGACGTAGCGGGTGCACTCCCTGGCCGTCAGGGGCAGGACGGTGGCTCTGCCCTGCTCTGCCCGCCGCAGGTCCAGCTCCACGAAGCGCCGCGTGATGTACACGTTGTCGAAGGTGTCGTCCCGCAGGTACCGGTGACGGTACCGCACCGCCCTGGGGACACGGGGGGGATGCCGGGCACCCGCACACCGGCTCGCCGTGCCCCCCGGGGGAGCGGAGCAGGACCCCAGCCCACTCACTGGAGGTAGAGGTAGAGGATGGCGCAGAAGGAGAAGTGGAGGAAGAGCCCCAGGACGCGGCGGGTGGGCTCCAGGCGCAGGCGCACGCCCTCCATGATGTCCGTGGCCACCTCCCCCAGGCTCTTGCTGGCGCCCAGGCTGATGTTGAAGTGGTGCGTGGCCGAGATGTTGAACTCAAACTCCCGGCGGACGCGCTCCAGAGCGTCCTTGAGGGCTGCGGGGGTGACAAGGGGCTGCGTGGGGCTGGGGGTCGGGGTGAGAGCCAGGAGGGGGGCAGAGAGGGAGCCCTGACCCCCACTCCCCCCACCCCCGGCCCGGCGCGGCACCGAGATACTCACGATCTGAAATTTTCCTCCTGAGGAAGGACTGGATGTAGCTGGGGATGACGCAGAAGAGGAGGGCAACTGCGGAGAGAGGGAATCTCTGCCAGGGCGGGCACCCCCGCGACGGGCAGGGGTCCACCCCGCCACCCCCCCACCCACCCCCCCGCCGCCACAGAGGGGCAGGGACCCACACCCTTGGCCAAACCGCAGAGGGGCCTGAAGATGACGACGATGTAGCAGAGGAAGGAGAGGAAGGGGATGGTGCGCTCGCACTTGTCCTTGGCCTCGTGGAAGAGGCGCAGGCAGCGGGCGTAGGGGGAGCCCAGCTCCCGGTTGCACACCTCGCCCACCTTCATCAGCCACCGCCAGACGTTGCGCAGGGCCTGAGCTGCGGGCAGGGAGCGGCCGTCGGGGACGGGCGGCAGTGGTGGGGACAGGGACAGAGCGAAAGCAGGAGGGAGCCGGGGAGACCCTCGGGGACAAGGGGCTCACCGACGTAGCTGACGGAGTCCATGAGGGAGCGGAAGACCCTGCGGGCATGGTCGCCCACCACCTTGGCTTTCTGGGAGATCTCCTTGATTTTAGCCAGCATGTCTGCGGAGAAGGGGGACCTCTGACCGTACCCCAAAGGGCGAGGGCAGCCCGGGGCCGGCCAGCGCTGCCGGGGCTCCCCCGGGAAGGGACCCTCCCGTCCCACCGCATCCCCGGGCTCACCCAGCAGCGGCTCCTGGGCGCGCTGCAGCCGCTCGGCCGTCTGGTTGAGGGCCAGCTCGGCCCCGCACGACAGCGACTCGGCGGCCCGGGAGAAGTTCTGCAGGACGTTGGCGCAGGGACCCTGCACCGCCATGCCCAGCGCCAGCAGCAGCAGCAGCACCTTCCCCTCCCCTGCGGGGACGGGGGGGGGTCCTGGGGCTCAACCGGGACCCAGCACCCTCCCCCCTACCCCCGCCCCGGCTCCTGGCGGTGGGACCCACGGCTACGTACTGGTGAAGATGTGGGGCAGCGAGAGCAGCACGGTGACCCGCACCTTGGCGGAGAAGGCCATGCCCAGCCCCAGCGCGGCCCCCAGGCTGCTGGTGGTGACCAGGCAGTACCAGATGTCGCGGCCCTGCGCCAGCAGCACCGCAGCCCCGTACAGGCTGGCCAGCAACACGCCCAGCACGAAGCCGCCGGCGCTGTGGGCCAATTCCCGCGCTTCGCTTGCCTCCTCCGGCTTTTTCCGGGACCGCTTGCCCCCAGTCGGGCTCTCCCCCCGGCCCCTCGGGGGTCTGCCCAGCCGGGAGCCCATGCTGGGTTTCTCCTGGTGCTCTCTCGGGCTCCGGGTGCAGGGATACGGCAGGGGGAACGGGCAGCTCGCAGCGTGCCGGTTGCAGGGGAGCGTTCCGTCGTTGCCGGTTGCCCAGGGAGCATCCCGCTGTCGCCGGGACGAGGCACGGAGCCATGGAGCCGGTGGCAGCCCCTGGGCGAGTGCGCTCGGCCGGGACGGAGCGGCGCAGGAGGCAGAAACCACCCAACACGAGTGAGATCCCGTCCCACCCTGCTGCCGGCCGGCGCTGCCCGTGGGCAGTGGGACGGGGCAGGGCTGACGCCGCCCTCCCCACCCAGCCCTGAAGCGAGTGGTGGTCTCGCTGCTGCCCGCCCCGTGCAGCCGGTTCCTCTGGAGCCGGCCGGACCAGTACCGCAGCGGCAAGTTCTTCCTGGGAGCCGGCGTCGGGACCCTCCTGGGTCTCGGTGAGTGTGTCCCGGCACCGGTCACAGCAGGGGGCCGGCGGCACCGGGGGCTCAGGGCAGATTTGTGGGTTGTTGCAGGGCTCTGCCAGCTCCTCATCGTCCCCATGAACTTCACGGAGACGCGCAAGGCGCAGGTCTCCTACGGGCTGGCGGGTGAGGACGGGGCTGGGAGGGGACTGGGGTGACGGGGGCCGTCAGGAGCCCCGGGGGGGTTCTCTGCGGGACCGTGGGTTCATCTCTGCGCTCCCCGCAGGGGTGACTGCCTTGGGCTGGGCCACGTCCCCCCACTTTCGTTGCGCCACCCTGCTCGTGGCCCCCAAATTCCTGGGCAAGGAAGGTCGGGTCTACGTCCTCTCCTTCGTCCTCGCCGCCATCTACAACGGTAGGGTCTCCCCGTGTCCTCGTCCCCCCCCTCCCAGCAGGGTCCTGGGGGCTGGCGGGGTCTGAGCCAGCCCCGCCGGTGGCAGGCCCCGTGGCCAACATCTGGCACAACCTGGAGGAGGTGACGCGCTCGCTGGGCTGCGTGGCCGAGCTGCAGGTCAACCACAGCCGCCACCTCTGGCGGGCGTCCACGGCCCCCCTGCACGACCTGATGGAGAACATGGCGGTGAGGCTGGGGGGGGAGGGGTGGGCGGCGGGGAGCCGTGGGGCAGCGGGGCCGAGCCCGTCGGTCAGCGTGCGTGTCCGGCAGCGGGGCGGAAGGAGGCTGAACGCCGAGATGCAGAACGTCTCGCGCGCCTTCGTGGAGCTCAACGAGGAGGTGGCCAGCGAGGCGGGCTACGACCTGCGGCGGCAGCGCCGCCAGCCGGGCCCCCGGCCGGGCCAACGCACCCAGGAGCTCTTCGAGAAGAAGACGAGGATGCGCTGTACCCGTGAGCGGGGCGGGCGGGAGGCCGGCGGTGCTGCCGGTCGGGGGAGAGGGGCTGCCGCAGCCCCCCGCACCGTGTCGCAGGGCACCCTGGATGGTGCCCCGGGGGGGTGCTGAGCCGGGGGGTCTGAGTGCTCCCGCCCCCCAGATGTGATCGACCAGGGCATGCGGCGCTGCCGGGAATGGTTCGACTCCATGCACGACAAGTGCATGGAGAAAGTGTTCGTGCCCATCGTCAACCACCTCGTCTGCCTGCCCATGAAGCTCAAGATCATCTGCCGGATTGTCAGGGGTGGGGGAACGTGTGCGGCCCCCCCGACCCTGTCCTCCCTCGGTGGAGCAGCTCCAGCTCTGCCCCCCTGCAGCCCCCCGGGATGGCAGCTGCGGCCTGTGCTGGTGTGATACCCGGGGTCCCGGCTCTGCCAGCACCATCCCTGCTCCATCCCTTCTCCACCTCTGCTCCATCCCCGCTCCATCCCCACTCCATCCCCGCTCCACCCCGGCTCCATCCCCACTCCATCCCCGCTCCACCCCGGCTCCATCCTCGCTCCATCCCCACTCCATCCCTGCTCCATCCCCACTCCATCCCCGCTCCATCCCCGCTCCACCTGTGCTCCATCCTCGCTCCATCCCTGCTCCATCCCTGCTCCATCCCCACTCCATCCCTGCTCCATCCCCACTCCATCCTCGCTCCATCCCTGCTCCATCCCCGCTCCATCCCCACTCCATCCCTTCTCCACCCTTGCTCCATCCTCGCTCCATCCCCACTCCATCCCTTCTCCACCCTTGCTCCATCCTTGCTCCATCCCCGCTCCATGCCCACTCCATCCCTGCTCCATCCCTGCTCCATCCCCACTCCATCCCTGCAGTCATGGACAGCTGGTGCCAAAACAGGATCCCCGTGGATGGCAACTTCGGGCAGATGTACGACCTGGTGAACGACTCCATCGGCAACCTCAGTCAGGAATTCACTGCCAGCGTCGTCTACCAGGTGGGGGCCCGTCCCCTCCGCCCGGGGCCGGGGTGGGGGCCGCATCCCGCCCGGCCCCACGGTCCCTTGGCCGCAGGAGCATCACCGCGAGATGCTGCTGGATGCCAACATTTCGGCGGCGCGGCTGATGGAGGAGGTGAACTCGCACCTGCAGCAGCACGGCAGCCACCTGGGCCGGGCCGTCTCCTTCTTCCGCCTGCTGCTCTCCTTCACCTTCCTCCTCGTCTTCATCTCGTGAGGCCCGGGATGGGGGGCGGGGGGTGCCAGCCGCAGGGCATGGAGGGGCAGGGGCCTCCTTTGGCAGCAGGCTTGGGGGTCACAAAGACGGGGGGGGATCCTGCGGGGCTGTAGGCACTCCTTTGTCGTGTCCCCCCCCCAGACCCTTCCTTTTTGCCAGGGCTTTCTCCTACACCAAGCAGTACTGCCAGGACATCTCCTTTGACAACCTCTACATCACCACCTACTTCCGCCAAATCGATGCCCGACGCAGAAAGCAGGTGAGGATCGGGGCGGGGGGGGGAGAAGGGGTGGCGGCAGCAGGGCGGGGGGGGCCCTCACCCCCGTCTGGTGGTCCTGGGGTGTGTGGGGGCCGCGCTGAGCCGCCCTTGCTCCCCCTTCCCCAGCACAAGCGGACGCTGCTGCCCCTGCGGCGGGCAGAGGTCTCCACCGTCGTCTTCCCGTGCCGCCTGGCCATGCAGCGGCTCGAGATGAAGAACATGGTGAGGGGCTGGGGGTGGGGGGGTGGCGGAGGGGCGCCAGGGCTGGGGGGGGACAGGCTGTGGCGGACCCCGCTCCCCGCAGGTGCTGGAGCTGCTGGAGTGCATCCCGCCCCTGCTCCTCCTCCTCCTCGCCTGCGGCCTGGACCACGCGCTCGTCGCCATGCTGAGCGTCATCCGGCAGCACTCCTTCGTGCAGTACTCCTTCCACAGTGAGCCCCCAGCCCCACGGCAAGGGTCGTGTGTGTCTTCCCCCCCCCCGCCCCGCCTCCGCACCCTCCACCCGTGTCCCCAGCCCCGCAAGCCCCCCCGCGTCCTCCCCTCCCGCAGGCAGCCACCGCTTGGCCGTGCATGTGACGGGGACGTCCCTGATGGCTCGGCTCCTGCGCAGCACCGTCGGGGCCCTCAACACCTCCTCCCACTCCCGGCTGGAGACGTCCAACTTTGGTGAGCCCCCCCTGCAGGGGACGGGACAACCCCCCCCACACCACCCCTTCCCCGGCTCCATGGCCTGGCCACCCCTCCCTGCCTCGGAGAGGGGGCTGAGCGGTGCCACTTTGTCCCCAGCCTGCCTGCCGCGGCCCCGCAGCATGGGGCGGCAGCAGTACGTGGGCAGCTGCCTGCCCCTGGCCCTGCTGGTGCTGCTCTGCCTGGCCCAGGTCTACACCCACCGCCTGCGCCGCGCCATCGCCGCCTTCTACTTCCCCAAGGTGAGCGGCAGCCCCGGCACCGGCCGAGGGCCCGGCGCAGCCTTGGCGCGCTTTTGGGGTGAGCCGGTTGGCCCTGGCCACCCTTCATGGTCTCCGCCGGCGCAGCGGGAGAAGAGCCGCGTGCTCTACTTCTACAACAAGCTGCTGCGGCAGCGGCAGATCTTCGTCCAGCGGCAGCGGAAGCTCGTCGCCCGGCGGGCACGGCAGCACCCGGGGCTGGTGAGTGGGGACGGCGACGTGGGGCTGGGACCGCACCGGGTCTCCGGGGCGAGGCAGGGGGGGGACGACTTTGCTGTCCCCCCCATCCCAGGTCCGTTCCCTCCATGGGGCGGCCGCTCAGCCCCACACGTCCCCGTCACCGCCGCAGGGGCCGTCGCTGCGGGAGTGGTGCTGCCAGCGCTGGCCGCGACTGCGCCGCTGGATGCGCCGGAGCTGCACGGTGTGCGGGACCCCCGGCACCCCCCAGGACCGCGTCTGCCCCGCGCCCGCCTGCGGCGCCCCGTACTGCCGGCCCTGCTGGAGGGAGGCGGGCGGCGTGTGCCTCGCCTGCACCCCCGGGGATGTCGGCCTCTCCCAGGAGAGCAGTGACGAGGACAGCGGGTACGCGGCCTGAGGGCGCCCCACAATACAGGCTGCGACCCCCCCGCCCCCGGCACAGCGTGGAGTGTGGTCTGTGGGGCGCGTCCGCAGGGGCGGGGGGCTCCGGGGTACGGAGTGGGGAAAGGGGGTGATGAAGGTGGGGGACTCTTCTGTGTGTGGGATGGGGAACGTGGGGGTGTCTGATGTACGGGTAGGGGAGATGGGGGTCCCGAGTGTATGCGGCGACGAAGATGGGGGTCTCCAGCGCACGGGATGGAGAAGGCGGGGGTCCCAAGTGCATGGGGCAATGAAGATGGGGGTCTCCAATGCACTGAATGGAGGAGGAGGGGGTCTCCAGTGCATGGGGCGATGAAGATGGGGGTCTCCAGTGCACGGGATGGCGAAGGCGGGGGCCTCTGGTGTCCAGGGCAATGAAGATGGGGGTCTCCATTCTATGGGGCAGTGAGGGCGGGGGTCTCCAGAGCATGGGGTAATGAGGGTGGGGGTCTCCACTGTACGAGATAATGAAGGCGGGGGTCTCCGAAGCACGGGACAGTGAAGGTGGGGGTCTCCACTGTACGGGGTGATGCAGATGGGGGTCTCTGGAGCACAAGGTGGAGAAGGCGGGGGTCTCTGCTGTGTGGGGTGATGAAGATGGGGGTCTCTGGTGTACAGGGTGGAGAAGGCGGGGGTCTCTGCTGTGTGGGGTGAGGAAGATGGGGGTCTCTGGTGTACAGGGTGGAGAAGGCGGGGGTCTCTGCTGTGTGGGGTGATGAAGATGGGGGTCTCTGGTGTACAGGGTGGAGAAGGCGGGGGTCTCTGCTGTGTGGGGTGAGGAACATGGGGGTCTCTGGAGCACAAGGTGGAGAAGGCGGGAGTCTCTGCTGTGTGGGGGGGGTCTCTGGAGCACAAGGTGGAGAAGGCGGGGGTCTCTGCTGTGTGGGGTGAGGAAGATGGGGGTCTCTGGTGTACAGGGTGGAGAAGGCAGGGGTCTCTGCTGTGTGGGGGGACGAAGGCAGGGGGTCTCCGGAGCACGGGATGGCGAGGGCAGGGGTCCCGCTCCGCAGCAGCAGTGACGGGGGTCCCCGTCGCAACGCCCCGGGCAGTGTCGCCGCCTCCCGGCTCACACGGAGCCGCCGCTGCGCGGAGCCCCGGAGTCGCCTCCACGGCGCGGCCGCCCGGGTGTCCCCCCCCCGCCCCGGGCCGGGCTGGGCGTCGCCGGCGGAGCGGCGGGCGGGGCCGGGGGGGGCCGGGCGGAGGAAGTTCCTCCTCCCGGGCCGGGCCGGTCCCGGTGGCGGCGGCGGTGGCGGTGCCATGCGCGGCGGGGGCGGCCGCGGCGGGTCAGCTCGGGAGCTGCCGGCCCGGGGCCGCCGAGCCCCGCTCGGGCTGCGGGAGGGCGATGGGGCTGCTCCTCTTCCTCCTCGCCGCGGGGCCGCTCCTCGCCACCGGGGCCAACGGGAGCGGCGCAGGTGAGCGGGGACGGGGACGGAGGGGGTCGTCGGTCCGTGGCCCCCAGCCCACGGGGGTCCCTCCTCGGTCCGTGGTGGGACATCGTGCGGGGACGCTCGGGGACCGGGAAACCGTGCGGGGGCGTCGGGAGCGGGGGTCGCAGCCCCGCGGGATGCTCGGTGTCCCCCGGGCTGGCGGGGCCGTGGGGAGCGGGGGCTGCGGGGGACCCCCGCCGCTCCAGCATCCTCGGGGCTGCCGGCGGGCGGGGGTCCCCCGGAGAGCCGGGAGGAAGCGGGGGCTGCGGGGGGGGGTGAGGGACACTGAGTCAGCCGGGCCGGGCCTCCCAGCCCTGCCCCGGTCCCTGGGCTGGTTGTACTGGGCGGCCGGGCCGGGGCTGACGCAAGGCCTGGCCGGAGACACCGGGCGGCCCAGCCCCGGGCGGGGGCGAGCGCTCCCGGTCCCCCCCGCGCCACCGCGGGGTCACCTCCAGGCGTCCCCCGGGCTCCGCTGGGAGCCGGCGCCCTGGTGCTACGGCCGGGGGATGCCCGGGGGCACCGCGGGAGCCGCTGGGGTGAGCATGGGAGTCCCCCTTCCTGCCCCCCCAACCCGAACCCCTGCCCTGGCCCTGGGCGGGGGGGGGCTGCCCTGTGACGGGAGACGGCGGGGACCGGGCTGCGACCGGGGACGAAGGTGCGATGGGTGACGAAGCTGTGACAGAGCGGCTCTGGGCCCCGTGCAGGTGACAGCTGGCGGCGGCGCCGTGCAGAACTGGGACACTTCTGGCGCGTGACCCCGCGGGTCCTGAGGGACGACCGGACACTCAGCCTGGCAGAGGCCACCCAGGTGAGCCCCCGCCCGCGTCCTCGGGGTGACAACGCTTGTGGCAGTGGGGTAGGGGCTGCCTGCACCCCGCCACCTCCCTCTGCCCCCTTCCCAGCGCGGGAAACCCAGCATCCATGTCCCCTGGCCCCAAGTCCCTGGGGGTCCGAGCATTCTGAGCCCCCCAAGGGCTGTGGGGAGGGGTCCCCCAGCAAATCCCCCTTCCCCTCCTCTCCCGATGCTGGGAGGGACCTTGCCGTGTCGGGGCACCCACCCTGCGCCCGACACCCCTCCCGGCCGGGGCGGAAGGGCCCAGCCCACCCCGCGGCCGTTGGGAGTCTCTCCAGCGTTTCCGCCGCGCTGCACCGGGCAGGAAGCGCGGGGGGCAGCGGGGAGGGGGGGGCCCGGCTTTGTTCGACCCCCCCCATTCCCCAGCACAATGAGCCTGGGAGGGAGGGACGCTTCCTGCGGGGCGTGAGGGTGGGGGCCGGGGCGGGCAGGGGATCCCTTCCGCCCCCTCCCTCCGGGCACGCGCCAGGGCCAGGCGGGTCCCCCGGCCCCCCACCAACACCCCGCTGGGGGTCACGGCGTTTCGGAGGGCGGTGGGGACGGGAGGGGCCCCTTGGCAGGCGCAGGATCGGGTCCCCTGGGGCAGGGGGTCGTCCTGTAACCTCTGCCTCTGGCGGCAGGGGGGGTTCCCCGCCCGGCTGCGGGTCCTGCTGGAGCTGGAGGGGACGCGGCTGGTGTTGGAGCTGGAGCAAAACTGGTGAGTCGGCGGCTGGCTGGGGCAGAGCAGGGCTGGGAGTTGGCGGGGGGGGTCCCGGGGGGTCCTGTGCCCGTGAATGGTACATGCAGGGTGGGGGGCCCATGGGCTTTGTCTCCATCGGTGGTGCGCATAGAGTGGGGGTCGGGGGCACCCTCTCTCCGTCCGTGGTGCCCCATGGAGTGGGGGTCCTTTGTTCCCCTTGTCCATCCATAGCACGCATGCGGTGGGGGTCCCAGGGACCCTGTCTCCATGCGGGGCGCACCCGCAGCAGGGTGGGAGGTACCAGGGTCCCCACTTCCATCACGGGTCTGCTCAGAGTGGGGTGAGCTGGGGGGTCCCAGCGGCGGGGGTGACACGTGTCTCTGGCAGGGAGCTGGTGCTGGGCGCCGGGGCGCTGCTCTACTACCTGCCCAACGGCACGCGGGTGGCGCAGGAGGCCAGCGAGCAGGTAGGGCCCGGGCGCACCGTGTCCCCAGCGGTGTCCCTGAGGGGTCCCCATGCCCTGGGGGGACTCCAGTGTGGGGCTGGCTCTTGAGTCCCCCTCTCTGCTGCAGGAGCACTGCTGCTACCAGGGGACGGTGCGGGGCTTCCCCGGCTCCTGGGCCAGCCTCTGTGCGTGCAACGGACTCAGGTGAGTCCCCCCCCAGCCCCGGTGGTCCCCAAGACCGGGTCCCAGCACGCCACTGATGCCTCCTCTTCCCATCCCCAGCGGCCACCTCCGGCTGTCGGAGACCAGGAGCTACGGGCTGGAGCCAGACGCTGGTGGCCCCCCGGGGTGGCACATTGCGTACCGGTCACGGGAGGTCCTGCTGGCACCGCGGGCCTGCGGGCACGGCCCCCTGGACCCCCCCCAGGAGGAGACAGAGGAGACGGAGCCCCCCTGGCTGCAGAGGGTAGGTCACCCGTGGGTCCTGCCCCGCCAGAGAGGGTCCCCTTGTCCTGACCCCCCCTCTCCTCCCCAGGGCAAGCGGGCGGCGGTGGAGCAGCAGCGGTTCGTGGAGCTGGTGATGGTGGTGGACCACGCTGCGGTGAGTGCTGGGCAGACGCCCCCGGCGCAGAGGCTGCCCTGTTCTCCCCGCCGCCCCCCCTGACAACCCCTCCCTTGTCCCCCCCAGTTCCAGAATTACCGCGACCTGCAACGTGTCCGCATCCGGACCCTGGAAATCGCCAACCAGGTGGACACGGTGAGTCGCCGCTGTGACCTGCCGGGCACCGTTTGGCGCTCGGCTCAGCTGTGCCGCTGCCGTGGGGCCAGGGGTCTCTGACCCACCCTGTGCTGTCTGTCCCCCCCCCCCCCAGTTCTTCCAGCCGCTGGGAGTGCGGGTGGCCTTGGTGGCGGTGGAGGTCTGGAGCGAGGGCGACAGGTTTGCGGTGGGCGGCAGCGCCCGGGCTGCACTGGAGCGGTTCCTGCGCTGGCGCCGGGAGGAGCTGCTGCCCCGGCTGCCCCACGACAACGCTCAGCTCCTCACGTGAGTGGGGGGACGGGATGGGGACGGGGCACGGGGTGCGCGGGCAGCCCTCCCCGACCCCCACGCTCTCTCCCCAGGGGTGCTCGCTTTGACGACGTCTCGGTGGGGATGTCGGCTCAAGCCTCCATGTGTTCCCCCACGCGCTCCGGCGGGGTCAGCATGGTCAGTACCCCCTGTCCCCCCCTCCATCCTGCTGCCACCTGCCTGCCCTGACACCCCCCCCCCGCCACGTCTCCTGCAGGACCACTCCATCAGCGTCCTCGTCGTCGCCTCCACCGTGGCCCATCAGCTGGGGCACAACCTGGGCATGCGCCACGACAGCGCCGGGCGCTTCTGCGACTGCAGCGACCTCCGGCAGGACCGCGGCTGCATCATGGCGTCGCCCACGGGGTGAGGGCAGCAGGCAGGGCCCTGGGGGGGACGGGGCTGAGCCCCCTCCCCACCTGACCGGCCCCTCTCCGGCTCTGCAGGCTGACGCCGGGCTTGAGCTTCAGCAACTGCAGCCGGCAGGACCTGGAGCGCAGCCTGCGTCAGGGACGGGGCTGGTGCCTCTCCAACGTCCCCGAGCCCCGGCGCCTGGCCGGCAGCCCCAGCTGCGGGAATGGCTTCGTGGAGCCGGACGAGGGCTGCGACTGCGGCCTCAGCGTGGTACGGGGACTCCGGCCGGGCTGGGGTCCCCCCTGCGGCCACCCCCCTTCTCCTGAGCCTGGGGCTGCCCGTGCCATGACTCTGCCCGGGGGTGCCGTGTCCCGGCCCTGCCGGCGGGCTGGCGGGGGGTGCCGGTGCCACCCGCTTACCGCAGCCCCTCTGCCGGCAGGAGTGCACCGATCCCTGCTGCAACAGCAGCAGCTGCCAGCTGATGCCCGGGGCTGAGTGTGCCTCGGGGGACGCCTGCTGCCAGGACTGCCAGGTGCGCGGGGGTGGGCGGCCGGCGGCGCTGGCACTGCAGCCCCTCCCCGGGGTGGGTTTCCTGGGGACACCCGCTCGTCTGACTGTGCCCCCCCACACACACACACAGCTGCGCCGCGCTGGACACCCGTGCCGGGAGCCCCTGGGCGAGTGCGACCTGCCCGAGTTCTGCGACGGGGTCTCGCCGCGCTGCCCGCCCGACACCTTCCTGCAGGACGGGCAGCCCTGCGCCGGCGGGCGGGCGCTCTGCTTCGGCGGCGCCTGTGCCACCTACGAGGGACAGTGCCAGCAGCTGCTGGGGGCAGGTACGGCGGGGCCGGGCCGGGGGCTGGGGGCAGGGTGGGGGTGCTGACGCTCGCTTCTCCTCCCCCCCTGCCCCGCTGCAGGCGCCGGCCCCGTCTCCAGCTCCTGCATGGCCTCCCTGAACGCAAGAGGGGATGAACGCGGGCACTGCGGGCACTTCCCCAATGGCTCCTACGTCGCCTGTGCCCAGCGGTGAGTGCCACCCCCCCTTTGCTGTCCCCCCCAACAACCACCACCACTGTCGTCCCCCACCACCGCCCCTGACCCCTCTGTCTCTGCAGGGACGCCGGCTGCGGGATGCTGCAGTGCCAGCGCAGCAGCACCCGGGGGGACAGACCAGAAGGGTCCTGCCAGGGGACCCTCCTGCCCGGGGACGAGGACGTGAGCGATGCGGCCATGGTGCTGCCTGGCACCGCCTGTGGGCCCGGGAAGGTGAGTGCCAGGGTGGTGGGAAAGGGACCGGGGGGGCTCACCGGGTGCTGACGCTGCGTCCCCCGGCAGGTGTGCCTCCAGCACCGGTGCCAGAACGTCTCGGCGCTGGGTGACCAGCAGTGCCGGAGCAAGTGCCACGGGCACGGGGTGAGTGCAGGGCTGGGGGGGGTGGGTGCTGGAGGTGGGGACCTGCCAGTGGGGCTGAGGCTCGGTGTCCCCCACCCCAGGTGTGCAACAACCATGGGCACTGCCACTGCGAGCGGGGCTGGGCCCCCCCGACCTGCGAGAGCCCCGGGGTGGGGGGCAGCCAGGACAGCGGTCCCGCCGGCCTGGAGCGAGGTGAGCCCCAGAAGCAGGCGGCCGCCACCGCCGCGGGCACGGAGAATGGGGCTTTGTGTGGCCGGAGCTGGCATGGGTTACAACACGTTGTGGCGGCGGGGGGGGGCTGACGTGCCGCTCTCCGCAGGGGGGAGCGCCCTGCCCACCGCCCTGCTGCTGAGCGCGCTGCTGGGGCTGGCCCTGGCCCTGGGGCTCTGCTGCGCCCGCCGCGCCGGACTGCACAAGCGCCTCTGCCAGCTCGGCAAAGGGACCTCCTGCCAGTACAGGTAACCGGGACGGGTGGCACGCGGGTGGCACTCGCCGCCTCTGTGGGCGCATGCGCGTGCCGCGGCAGGCACCGGTGCTGCCTGCCTGCATGGGGGCACGCACACGCGCGTGGGGGGTACGCGGGGCACGTGCATGCGTGTTTGCACGCACGCGTGTGTCCCGTGGCGGCTGACCCAGCGGTGTGCATGCGTGTGTGTCCCCAGGCAGGCGACAGCCCGTGTGTGTGTGCGTGTGCCTGTCTGCATCCCCCGTTCCCCCCGTGCAGGTAGCAGATCCTGTCGTGCATCGTCGCCCCGCGTCACCCCGGTTCCTCGCCCCACGTCACCGCGGTTCCTTTCCCCACTTCCCCCCCCGCCCCCGGCCCCGAGCCCAGGGCTGAGCCCCCCCACTCTTCTCCCCACAGCGCTGAGACCCGGGTCCGATTCCTGGGTCCAGAAGCCCCAGACGGCTGGAGCGGGTAACGTCACTGCCGGCGCCTGGGCGTGGGGCTGTCCCTGAGCCATCCTGCTTCGCAAGGCCTCCGGTGCTGCGATCTTCCCCTGGCAGTGCCCGGGGGGTGTGGGGCAGCCCCGGGGTGCAGGGTGTCGCATCTTCCGGTGCCGAGGGGTTCGTTTCTCTTGGGCTTCTGCTGGTGTCGGTGTCGCTCAGTTGCCGTGTGGGATCCCCCCCCTTACCGCCCGGAGTGAGTGGGGCCTGATCCTGCCTCTCCCCTGCAGGATCTCGCAGCCAGAGCCCCGGTTGGGCAACCAGGGCCCCCCTGAGCGCCCCCGGCCCCCACAGTGGCGACAGGCCACGGAGCTGCAGGTCATGCACAGCAGCAAGGTGAGAGCTGGGGTTGGGGGGGTGGGAAATGGGGACGGAGGGGGGACGCTGGTGAGGGGGATGCTGTCACCGTGGTAACAGGCTGCGGTTGCCGTGGGTACCGGGTTTCAGTCTGGTTGTTGCCGAGGAGGCATCCCTGGGTACCAGCTCCGAGCATCCCTCCCTGCCGGGGCCGCGTGCCTCGGCTCCGTGACACCCCGGGACAGGAGCAGCCTGGCACGGCCCCGGACCGCGCCGCTGCGGCGGCCTGTGCCACGCTCAGGATCAGTGCCTGGCCAGGGGCCGTTGGTGGCCATCCAAGCCGGGGCTGAGCCCTGGAGCCACCCGTTGTGGGGGCAGGGGGGGGTCTCAGCTTGGCGGTGGGAGGGGGGTCTCCGCATGCTGCACGGCTTGCCCGGCTGCGGGGCTGCATGGCGCGCCTGCCCCCCTCTCCCTCTCTCCGCAGCCGGCTGCCCTCGGCTCGGCCCGGCCCGATCCACCCTCCCGGCCTCTCCCGCCGGACCCTCCGCCCAAGGTAACGCCCGGGCCGGGGTAGGGGGCCCGGGCAGCACCCCCCTGGCCACCGGCCACCCCTGCATGCCTGGCTGCGCACCCGCTCTCGACGACCTGCGGCCCCTCCGTGGCACGGCTCCCGGTGCCCACCGCCCCGGCAGAGCCGGCACCCCCCTACGGGAGAGCTCTGCCCCTACCCCCAAACAGCCTCCTGCTCTCTCTGCCCAGGCCCCCCCCTCGGACAGGCCGCCCCCCCCCACACGCCCGCTGCCCGCAGACCCCGTGGTGCCCGGCACGCAGGTAACGGCAGCGGCACCAGCGTGTGGGGCAGGACGGCCTGTGCCTCGGCCGGGCTCCCCCTGTCCCCCCCGCCAGGGCAGGGGAGGTGATTTGTGCCCCCCCCCCCCCCCCAAGCCCATGGCGGGGGGTTGGCCTGGGCCAGAGCTTTGACGCCCCCGTTCCCCCGCAGCCCCCAGCTCCAGCCAAGCCCCCCCCACCACAGCGGCCGCTGCCATTGGACCCCCCGGGGCCTTCGCTCCCCCACAGCGAGACCCCCCCCGGTCACCCCTACGTCACGGTGATACCCTCCAGGTGAGGGGGGGGCTGCGAGGGGTTGGGGGGGGCTGAGCTGGGGTGCAGAATGGGGGGGCTGCACAGTGCCGGGGGGGGGGGTGAAAGGCCAGAGCAGGGGGAGGGGGCATGGGCTATGGGGAGCCAGAGCAGGGGGGGCCCTGGGGGCCTCGCTGGGTCCCCGTCACCACCCGCCTCTCTCCCCCCCCCCAGGCCGGCCCCGCCGCCGCCGCCCGCCGGTGCCCAGCGGGAGGCCTGAGCCGCGGGCCGGGAGCGCCGCAGCGCTGGAGCCGCGGGTGAGGCCTCGCCCCGGGGCCTCGCCGCCCTCTTGTCCCCCCGACGACGCCAATAAAGGGGCTGTGAGCTGTCTCCGTGCTGCCTCCGCCCCACCGGGGACCGGGAAAGGGGAGAGGGACTGGTCGCGCTGATCCCCGCGGAACTACAACTCCCGGCAGCCCCCGCGGCGCCGGCCGGAAGCACCGCCTCCCGCGCAGGAAGTGGGTCTCTGGCGGCAGCGCCCCCTGGCGGGGACTAAGCGCGCAGCCGCGGCGGGGGAGAGGGGCGGGGGTCTCCCTCGGAGCCACGTGGGCACGTGCAGGGGCCACCCGCCTGCGCGCGCGGGCACGTGTGCGCGCGCCCCGTGGGCACGGAGCGCCCCCCCCCCCCCCCCCAACACACACACACCCCCCCTCGGGTCCCGCCGGGCCGGTACCGGCGTGCGGTGGGTGCCGAGGTGTCCATGCCCGGCCCGGGGAGGGGGGGTGGTCGCGGGGAGCAGCCGGTGCTGCCGGTCCCGGGTGCCCGGGCCGTGCTGGGCAGTGCCGGTCCCGGTCGATGCCCAAGGGAGCAGGGCGGTGCCAGTCCCGGTGCGAGGGGGGCGGGTAGATGCCGGTGCCGGTCTCCGTGCAGAGGTGCCGGTCCCGGTGCCGGTGGGTGCCGGGTCGGTCCCGGTCGATGCCCGAGGGACCGGTGCGGTGCAGGTCCCGGTGCGAGGGGGGCGGGTAGGTGCCGGTTCAGGTGCCGACGGATATCGGAGGTGCCGATCCCCGTGCCGGTCCCGGTGGACGCCCGAGGGACCGGGGTGGCGCCGGTCCCGGTGGACGCCCGAGGGACCGGGGTGGCGCCGGTCCCGGTGCGAAGGGGTCGGGTAGGTGCCGGTCTCGGTGCCGCATCGGTGCGGGGCCGACGATCCCGGTGATGGTGGGTCCCTGTGCCGGTCCCCGTGTCGATGGGTCGGTGCCGGGTGGGTCCCGGTGCCGGTCCCCGTGTCGATGGGTCGGTGCCGGTGCCGGGTGGGTCTCGGCGCCGGTCCCCGTGCTGGTGGGTGCCGGCTGGGTCCCGGGGATGCCGCCGGTGCCGCCCCCCAAGGGTTAATGGCACTCGGGGAAGTTGCCGGGCGGCGGCGCGGCGCGGATTGGCCCGAAGTTGTCGGGGCGGGGGCCGTGCCGTGCCGAGCCCCGCCGTGCCGGGCCGCCCCCGCCGCCGCCGCCGGCCCCCGCCCCGGCCCGGCCCGGCCCCGCCGCCCCCCGCCGCCGCCGGCGGAGCCATGCGCCCCGCGCCGCTGCTCGGGCTCCTGCTCTGGGCGTCGCTGCTCTGGCCGCCGCCGCCGCCGGTGCGCGGCCTCCGCCACGGCGTCCACTGGAACGGCAGCAACCCCAGGTAGCGCCGCCGCCCCCCCGCCTTTGTGCGCCCCGGGCCCCGCCGAGCCCCGCGCCCGCGCCGCCGGGAGGGTCGGGGCGGCGGGCGGCGGGTCCCGGGAGGGGCGGGGCGGGCGGGCGCCGAGCCGCCGGGCAGCCCCGATGCTACCGAGATGGTGAGTAGCCCCGGTGGTACCGAGCCCCGGGTGTTACCGGGCACCCCCAGGTGGTACCGAGATGGGGAGGAACTCGCAGTGTTTCCGAGCCCCGGGTGTTACCGGACCCGTGAGGAACTGCCGGTGTTACCGAGACACCGGGCACCCCCCAGCGGTACCGAGCCGGTGAGGAATTCCCGGTGGTACCGAGCCCCGGGTGTGACCAAGCCAGTGAGTACCTTCCGGTGGTACCGAGCCCCCGGGCAGCCCCGCTCCACCGTGCGCCCCCAGGTGATACCGGGATGGTGCGTGGCCCCGGTGGTACCAAGCTCCGGTGGTACCGAGCCACTGGGCACCCCGCGGTGGTACCGAGCCCTGGGTGTTACCAAGCCAGTGAGCACCTACCGGTGGTACCGAGCCACGGGTGTGCCCAAGCCACCGGGCACCCTCAGGCGGTACCAAGCTGGTGAGAAACTCCCGGTGTTACCGGGCCATGGGTAGTACTGAGCTGGCAACTACCTCCCGGTGGTACCGAGCCCTGGGCG
The DNA here is from genome assembly GCF_963924245.1 of Chroicocephalus ridibundus. NCBI lineage: Eukaryota > Metazoa > Chordata > Aves > Charadriiformes > Laridae > Chroicocephalus > Chroicocephalus ridibundus. The sequence continues at coordinate 1,238,734 of NC_086304.1, read as the reverse complement.
TTACCGAGTCGGTGAGGAACTCCCGGTGGTACCGAGTCCTGTGTGTTACCGAGCCACTGGGCACCCCTGGGCCTTACCGAGCCGGTGAGGAATTCCCGGTGGTACCGGGCACCCCTGGGTGTTACCGAGCCATTGAGTACCCCCAACGGTACTGAGCCGCGGGCAGTACCGAGCCACCGGGCATCCCTGGTGGCACTGAGCCCCAGGTGGTACCGAGCCGGTGAGTGTCCCCAGGGGACACTGAGCCCCGGGGGGTACCGAGCCGGTGGGCAGCCCCGGTGGTGCCAAGCCCCCAGTGGTACCAGCTTGCACGGAGCCTGGGCACCCCTGGTGTCACCGGGAGCTTTGGGCATCCTCAGGTGGCACCGAGCGCAGGCACGCTGGCTGGGCATGGGGCTGGTGGGCAGCCTGGGGCGCTGGTGGCCAGTGGGCACCGAGCCTGGGGTCACCCCAGGTGGCATCAAGCCGGCGGACAGCACTGCCAGGGCTGCAGGTCCACATGGAGGATGTCCCCGCTGGTGGGGGCGGCTGGGCACGGCCAGGGGGGCCGCCCGCAGGCTCTGCCATCATGGGTGGGCCGGGGCTGGCCCCATCCATCCTCCCGGCTTCCTCCATTTTAGGCATTTCCCAGCTTGGGGCTGCTGGGGGCCTGGGGGAGCGGGGGGGGACAGGGTCGGGGTGCCGTGCCAGGCCTGGGGGCTGCCTCCCCTACGGGGGTCTCGTGCTCTCGGCCCACGAAACTGGGCTGGGGCAGGCGGGCACACGCCGGGCAGGGCTGGGGGCACTGATGCCGCCTTGTCCCCCGCCATGAGCGGGCACCTGCGGATGCGAGACGTGGGAACCCATCACCCGTGGGTGCTCCGGGAACGGGGGGGTCCATGTGCCCCTCCACAGGGTCAGGGCAGGGCCCCGGCCCCTGGCAGCCCTCGGCCGTGCCCGGGCTCGTCCCGGCCAGCGTCGCCCGGCGGGTGCTCTGAGTCAGCGCGGAGCCCGCGCCCGCTCCTGGCCTCGAAGAGCCCCTGGCCTGGGGGGGGGCGGCTGGGGCCCGAGCCTGCCCGTCACCGCAGCGCTGCCGGCCCGGTGATTAACGCACCAGCCTCTGCCGGGACCCTGCGCCTGGTGTAAACCCCGGCTGTGCCCACACCGGGGTGGCTGGAGCCAGCTGGGGGCTCCTTGCCAGCCCCCCCCCCGGGGCGACCCTCCCAACCCGCCGGCAGCTGGGCAGCCCCATCCCTGCCGCGGCACTGCCGGCGAGGCCGGGGCCCTGGTGCATGCCGGGGCCGCGGCAGGATCCGACCGGCCGGGAGACGCGGGCGCAGGGCGGAGGGTGCCGCCCCGGGAATGGGGAGAGGGGCTCCTGCGCCGTCACCTGTCCCGGGCGGGCAGGACCCAGCGTGTGCGCACACGTGTGTGTGTGTGTGTGTGTGTGTGTGTGTGTGCACATGTGTGTGCACGTGTGTGCGCGCCTGCTCCACCCCGGCCTGGCGTTTGCACAGCCGTGAGCTCACGCCGTCCCAGCAGCGGTGCCGGTGCCGGCCTGCCCGGGCTGGGCACCCCCCTGTGCCCCCCGCCCGGGTGCAAGCACCGTCCCGGCGCAGGAGGCATCGCGTGGGGCAGCCGAGGCGTCGGTGCCGATCAGTGCCGGGGGCGGTGAGGCGGGTGCCTGGGGTGGGGGGCTTTGTGCCCCGGCCGGCGTGGCTGGGCTCCCCCCGGCCGCAACGGCCGAGCCCATTCAGTTCCAGTGGCCCGCGGCTAATCCGAGCTGATGCCTGGTTGTGTGCAGCGGCCGTGTGCCCAGGACCTGTTTCGGCCAAAGCCTGGCCACCTGCTCTGCTGGGGCGGGGGGCGGCGGGGCGTCCCTCCTGGGGACAAGAGGACCCCCCCCCCCCAGCGCCCGCTCCCCGGCTCGCCCTGCCCGGCAGGTTCCTGCGGGACGACTACACCATCCAGGTGGCCATCAATGACTACCTGGACATCTACTGCCCGCACTACGAGGGGGCCGTGCCCGCCGGCCGGGCAGAGACCTTCACGCTCTTCATGGTGGACTGGGAGGGCTACCGCGGCTGCTACGAGACCCCCGGCGCCTTCAAGCGCTGGGAGTGCAACCGGCCCCAGGCGCCCTTCGGGCCCGTCCGCTTCTCCGAAAAGATCCAGCGTTTCACCCCCTTTTCGCTCGGCTTCGAGTTCCAGCCGGGGGAGACCTACTACTACATCTGTGAGTCACCGGGGGGTGGGTGCAGCCGCGCTGGGGTCCCACCGGGGTCCGGCTGCGCCCAGGGGTCTGGGTGGAACCGGGCTGGGGACGCGTGAGAGGGTTGGGGCGCGCTGAGGGTCTGGATGGGACCGCGCGGGGTCGTCGGGGAGGGACCGGCTGCACTGCATGCAGATGAGGTTGAGGCGAACGGGGGTGGGGGTCTGGGTGGAACTGGGGTGGGGGTTGATGGGGTGGGGTGGGGTGGGGGTTGATGGGGTGGGGTGGGGTGGGGGGGGGTCTGTCTGCACCCGGGGATCTGGATCTGGATGCAAGAGGGATTGGGGTGCATGAGGTGGTCGGGGTGCACCGAGGATTTGGACGCAACTGGGGGAGGGGGCGTCGGGGAGGGTCCGGCTGCACCGCGACTCTGGGTGCTGCCGAGGGGGGGACAAACTGGGGGGGGGTCTGGGTGCCCTCGGGGAGTTGGGGTGCGACCGGGGTTGGGGTGCATGATGGGGGGGGGGTCCAGCTGCACCTAGAGCTATGGGTGCAACGTGGGTCGGAGCACACGGGGGAGGGTCGGGGTGCCCGGGGGGGGTCTGGATGCCCCCGGGTGGGGGCGCGGGAGGGTGCCGGTCCCGCCGCCCGCCGCCAGGGGGCGCCCCAGGCCCGGCTCTGGCCCGGCCCCGGCCGTCGGGGGGGTCCCGTCCCAGGCTGGGGGGGGGGGGGGGAGGGTCGTGCCGAGGGGGGGGGGACCCGCTGATGTGTCCCCTCTGCCCAGCCGTCCCCAGCCCCGAGAGCGCCGGGCGCTGCCTGAAGCTGCGGGTCTCCGTCTGCTGCAGAAACACCAGTGAGTCCGGCCGGGGGAGGGGGGGGTGACTGCACCCCAAAAATCTGGGGCTCCCCCTCCCCTGTCTCTGGGGCAGCCTGACCCCCACTGGGGCCTCGGTGGGGCGGACACGGTGTGTCCCAGGGGTGCCGGTCACTGACACCATCGGGGTTTGTTTCAGCGCCGGAACCGGTGACGGAGGTTCCCAATTCGCAGCCCCGTGGGCGCGGGGGGCCGGAGGGTGAGTATGGGGCGGGCGGGGGGCCGGAGGGGTGGCAGGGGGCCGGGGATGGGCTCGCCCTTACTCTGCTCCTGCCCTGGCAGACGCAGTGCCCGCCCGGGGCGTCGCGGCCCCGCTGCAGCCCTGTGCCCCCTGCCTGGCGCTCCCGCTCCTCGCCCTGCTCCGGATCTGACCCCCGGCACTGCCCATGGCGGGGAGACGGGCTCCTCTGCCCCACCGCCCGCCTCCAGACTTCTCCTCCGCCGTCATCCCCACCCCACCGAGCCTGTGGGGCAGCCCCGGGCCACGACTCACCCACCGGACCCCCCACAGAACCGAGCCGGGGCCGGGAGCTCCGGGCTGGAAGGTGAGTGGGGTGCGGGTGGGCTGCCGGGGGGGGGGTGGGTGCCCTCGCCCTTCGCCGTGCCGCAGCATCCCCCGACCGCGCTCTCTCCCTCCCTCCCTCCCAGGGACCTGGATTCCCGCTGGCATCGCCGCACACCGGCCCCCGCCCTGCCCCGGCGTTGGGCTCCCCACGGCTCGGCCGGACCCTGCTCTGCCCCAGGGCCGTAGCCTCGTCTCGTGCCTTCCCCCATGGACCCCCTCCCCGCCCCGGGGGATGCCGGGGACCCCTCCAGGCCCTGGAGCGGGCGTCGGATGGAGGCCCCTCTGCTGCCTTGTCCTCCAGCGAGGACACACCGATCTGTCTTCTGGGAAGACGCCCTCCTCCTCCTCCTCCTCCTCCTCCTCCTGCCTGACCAGCCCCTACGGTTTGGTTTTAACCCCTGGTAGTGACTGAGCCGAGCAATACAGTGTTTGCAAGATCGCCCTCGGGCTCTGCGGCCCCCCTGACCCCCCCCAGCCCTGGCCTCGCGCTGCCCGCGGTCCCCTCCTGCCCGTGCCCACCTGCCCGCGGTCCCCGTCCCCCCGGGGACGCTGGGGCACGGGCCGTGGGGGGCTGCTCCCCGGGGGTGCCCGCGCCTCTGGCCGCCACCTTTCCGGCCGGGGGGGGGGGGGTTTAATTGCAGCGATTTGATATTGAGACGTCAACTCATGTCACAGGGAGAGCTTTAATTACAGATGAGCTGCCTGCAATTAGCGCCTGGCAGCGGGACCCAGAGGCGGCTGCCGGCGCCTGGGAAGGGACAGGGATGAGGGGTGCTGGGGCTTTGGGGGGGGGGGTCGCTCACCTGGAGCCCCCGGCCGGGCGCGCTGGCCCCACTCGCTGCCCTTGGCTGGGCTTGGTTTGCCAGCGGGGCGACGGTCCTCCGTCCGTCCGTCTGTCTGTCTGTCCCCTCATTACGGTGTACCCCAAAGTGGGGGGCTGTGGGATGTCAGTTGGGGGGGGGACGACACAGTTGAGGTGTCACCCTTCGCCAAGGGGGCACCCAGGTGGCTGTGGGGGGGCCGACCTCCTGGCACAGCTGGGACCCTGCTGGGGTCATGGCTCCGGTGCAGCCGCAGCATGGAGGCGGCAATGCCATGCCCCGGGAGCGATGCTCAAGGCTCCCGCAGCCACCGGTGGGTCCTGTCCCCCCCTCAAGGCTCCCGCAGCCGCCGGTGGGTCCTGTCCCCCCCCTCCCCATGGGTGCAGCCCCCCGCTGCCCTCCTCGGGGGGCCCAGCCGGAGCCGAGTTCCCCATGGGGCTGGCGGCAGCTGGGCCCCCGCAGCCCCCTCCCCGCGCAGGCGTTGCCGGCCGCCCGCCGCAGTGGTGCTGGGCACGTCAGACAGGTTTTATGGCTTCTCCGGAGAAACTGCTCGGCAAGAGGCTGAGCAAAAGCATCGACCGCGTCGCGCCCCTCCCCCCCTGCGCCGCTGCCTGCCCTTCCCCCCCCCCACCCTGCACCCCGTCCTCGCATGGACGGGGGCACCCCGTCCCCATGGGGGGCGCCGCGGGGCCAGGCCCCACCGTGGGGCTCGCAAGGGTGCCCCGAATCTGCCCGGTGCAAGGGGGTCCGTGCCCTGTGTGACCTCCACGCTATGTGGGGATGCTGGGAGAAACCGTCTCCCATGGGTCCCCCCCGATATGGGAAGGCTGGCTGGGGGGGGGCGTCCCCCAAAGGACCACCCTGCAGGGATATTGGGGGTCATGGTGACCTGTGGGATGCCCACGCAGGGATTCGGGGGGCGGGGGGGCCCGCTGTGCCCTGCGGGATCCCCGTGGCGTGGATGCAGGAAGGCTGTCCCCCGCGGGAGCCCCACCTTGGGGTGTCGGGGGTGACGGTGACCCGCGGGACCCCCAGGCAGGGATTCTGGGGGGCTGCCCATCTCCCCTCCCTGGGCCCCGGGGCTCTCCCAGGTGAGGCTGAGGGTCCCTGGGGGGTCCCGGGGGTGGGTGCCGGGTCCTGGAGCAGCGGGGCCCTGTCCTTGAGCGGGGGGATGCTTGGTATGCGGGAGCTGCTGCCGGCTTCAAATCCCATCGACTTCCAATGAGCAATGCCATCAATAAAAGCTAATTGATGGCACGGCCGCTCCAAATCAGATTCCCCGTCCCCTGAATCGAATTGATGGCTCCGCGCCCCGCAGCCAGCCGCGGCAGAAATTGAATCTATTAAAGGAATAGGCTCCATTAGCCCGTCCCTTCTGTCTCGCAATCTCCCTGCCTCGGGGCTCCCCCCTGATGCCAGCCGCACACCCCACACCCCCCCCAGCTCCCCACTGCCACCCGCACCGGCCGGGATGCTCAGGTGCCAGGACACCCGGGTCCCGCCGGGGAAGGGCGTGGGGTGAGGGTGCCCCACGAAGCAGCCCCGGGCGTGGCGGGCAGCCGTTAAACCCTCCGAAATTGGGAAGAAAAAAACGTACCGCCGGGAACAGAAAATGAGGCGAGACGGTAATAGGCAGCCCTGGGATGAAGAGGGGCAATAAAGAGGCGGCGGGCTGCGCCGGCGGCACGGGAGACACGGTGGCGGCAGGTGAGGCGGTGGCACGGCGTGGCTGTGACCAGCCCCGTGCCCCGGCTCGCCGGTGGGACGGGGGGGCCCGCAGCCCCGTGGCGCTCCCAGCAGCATGTCAGGAAGGTCCTGGCACCGGGTCCCCCAGCCGGCCATGCTGCCGTGGCCCCCCCTGCCCCCCCAGCCATACCAGGAGAGGGGACCCGGCACACCCCGACACCCCTCGCCGCCCGGGAGGAGGGTGAGGTCAGGCACCGCGGCCACGCTGGGGGGGCAGCCCCAGGACACGCAGGGTGGGATGCAGGGCCTGGTGCCCCCCCCGCCATCCCAAGAGGGCTGGAAGGGAGGAGCATGCCCCCCGCCCCCCGGGGTGGTGGGACCCATCCATGCCTGTCTCCCATGGGCGCAGGGCAGCGGCTGCAGCCCCCGCCCGGGAGCTGCCGAGAGCATCCTGGAGATGGGAAATGGCTCTGCGTCACCATGGAAACGGGGCCACCGACTCGCCATGCCGAGGGGACGTGTGTGCCCAGCCCCGAGGAGCGCGGCACCGGGCGAGCCGGGCGCTGGGCGCGATGCGCCGGGCGCCAGGCACTGACCGCAGGTTCTTCCCTGGCACCCTGGGGCCACGCCACAGCGCCCAGCGCCCGGCTCGGTCCCTGCTCCCGCATCACCTGGCGGTTGCGGGCACGTGGCGAGATGCCACCCCAGTGCGACGCCACTCAGTGCGTTGCCACCCCACCCAGGCAGCCCCGCACCGGTGCTCGGCGCTGGGCGCGCGGGGCCGGAGCCGGAGCCGGCCGTTCCCCGAGCAGCCGCCTGATGATGTGCATCGTCAAGGTTATAATTTAGCAAAACACTCAGCAGGGGCTTTGGAGGGAGCCGGCCCGCGCCAGCTAATTAGCCAGAGCCGCACGCACCGAGGCCGCGCCAGCCATAGCAATGAGGGCACGTGCACCGGGGCGCGCCGGCTCGCACCAGCGCGGCACACGCGCGCGGGGGCCATCGCATCCCACTCCCCCCCAATCCGGCGGGGCTGGCACTGGGTGCCAGGCGGGCAGCCGTATCTCTGCTGGCCGAGTCCCGCTGCCGGGTGGGAGCAGAGGGCACCGCCGCTTCTCTGGGCTGGCCCAGGGGCTAGCACGGCAGCCCGGGCACCGGTGGGTGTGCGCACCCAGGGGCGCCGGGTGCAGGCAGACGCCGCCTTCGTGCGTCCCCGCTCTGCGCCGGGGTGTCTGTCCGTCCCTGCCTGCCCCTGTCTGCCCGTGCCCTTGCGCGTGTCGGGGTGCCGGCAGTGGCTTGGCAGGGCGGCCCCCCCCCGTCCCCCCCTCAGCCTGCTGTAATCCTGACGGACAATAATCCTGCTGCGCCGGAGCCGGGATGGGCAGGAGCTGCCCTTGCAGCGGCAGCGGGATTCAGCTGCCGGCTCTGTCTGCGTACTGAGGGCACACGGTGCTGGAGGCAGCTCTGCCGTGCCCGGCTCTCCCCGGGCCGGGACCCCCCCTGCATCCCTGGGAACGAGGGGGGGTGGCTCACAGGGATCCCCCCAGCCTGTGGGATCTGTCCCAGGGCGTGTGGGCAGGGAGCAGGCAGGGAGCGGGCAGGGAGCGGGCAGGGAGCGGGCAGCACTCCCCCCTGGGTTTTACACCTCCTGTCCTTGCGCCCCTCATTGGTTTCAAATGGAGCCAGGTCCATCCCGGGACACCGGGGCTGGCACCGGCGCAGCATCGCTCTCGCACCCATCGGGAGGACGATCGGGACAGGGACAGGTTGGTGCCAACGACACGGCGTTACCCCCGGCACGCTGCGTCCCTGCGGCAGCCGGAGGGTGAGTCCGGGGCGGCATCTTCCAAGGGTGCCCAGAGCGGGTGCTGCGGGGGTCGGCAGCGGGGCCGGATGCCGGGGTTCACCGCGGCCCTGGCGGGCAGTAGCTCACGAAGCGCCGCGGGCGCGCGGCCCCCGCTGCCCAGCCGCCCCCTCCCGGCTCGCGTCCAGCCGGGAGGACGCTGGGGGACACGGAGGGACCCCTGCGCCGAGGAGCGATGCCTGGGCACGGGGCGGAGGTGAGCACCCGGGGGGGCTGCAGGACGGGGGGAGCTGGCAGGCGCCTCCCCAGGGGTCCCTCTTCATGGAGGAGCCCCGCGGTGCCTCCGTACCTGCTCCCCACCTTCATTGATCCTCCCCGTGCTCCTTTGATTGGCAGGCTGCTAACGAGCTTCCCTGGCAAAGACCTCGTTAGCCACAGGAGCGCCTGGCCAGCATCGGGCTCACCAGGCATAAGGTGCGCCCGGCTCCACTGTGGGCAACCTCCTGGGGTCCCCGCGGGTCCCAGCCCAGGGCCAGGGAAGCGCCGGTGGCTGGCAGGAGCGCGTCGTGGCCGGCCCGCGGCCAGAAGCAGGCGCAGCAGCAGGCGGATCGAAGCGCTGAATTATTTAACGAGGGAGCGCGAGGCGGCTGCGACGGCAACACCCCGTTTTGGGGCACGGCGCCACGCTCGCACCCCGGCACCCCCACGTGGCCCGGACGGGGCGGCCGGGCACCCACTGCCGGGCTGCTGGTTGGGTGCACCCATGTGGGGGCCTTCGCCACCCCCTGGGGCGGTGGGTGCCAGTAGCACGGGGCACCCCACTCCCCCCCAGCGCCTCTCCGTGCCCCGCTGTCCCCAGGTGGTGCCACCGCCACTGCCTGCTCTGTCCCCAACCGCGCACCGCAGCACCCAGCCGGCACCGCGGCGCTGGCCCAGGCCCCACCGGAGCCCAGCGGCTGCAGCTGGCGGAGGGATCGCCCGTTTTCACCGGGATTCCCACCGCACCTCAGCCCGGCGCCGAGCCGTGGCCGCCCCCGCCCCTCCCGCGAGCCTTTTTACCAGCAATGCATTATTAAAACGACCCCGCGCCATCGCTCGCGGCCGGCGTGACGGCGGGCGCCGCATCAAACCTGATGAATATTTCAGGCCCTGAAATCTCCCGCGCTGCATGCTTTATCCCGACCCCCCCCTCCCCGGTTTATTAGCTCATTCCCTTCCCCGCGCTTCTGCCCGGCACCAAGGGTGTGGCGGAGCAGGGTCACCGCGCACGGCCGGCCCCTGTCCCCGAGCCCAGGCCAGGGGGTCACCCACCGCCACGGCCCCAGCCCAGGATGGGGTCCCCGGGGGGCAGGGGGGCAGTGCCGGAGTCGGTAGCGCATCCCTGGGGCAGCTCGGTGCCAGCTGGGGGTCCCCAGGATGGCTCCCATGTCACCCGGGACCCCTGCGCCCGGCCCCAACCCTCATTTGTCACCGAGGGGCTGCGGTTCCCCTGGTGCCATCGCCCATGGGGTCAGGACAGGACCATGGGGACATCCCCGGTGGACCCGTCCCTGTCACCCCCGGCCTGCAGCCGCTCTCCCCGCCCCAGCAGCCGCGGATGCTCATTGCAGCGTGATCTATGTATAGCGGGAGCGGGATATGGATGCTGCCTGTCACCCCTCGATTGGATTAACGTCACTTACGCGCCGGTAACGGGCGGCTCAGAGATCTGCCACCGGGGCTGCTGCGGGGCTCCACGCCACCGTCACGGCGCCGGGTCTGACGTGCCACGGCGGGCCGGGTCCCTGCCCAGTCCCATGGGTGCTCCGTCGCCCCTCGTGCATCTGCCGGCCCCCCCCAGGGACCCACCCTGAGCCCGCACCCCACCATGGCCACGGCACCATGCACACGGGGACCCACCGAGGAGCCCCCCCACACACCGGCGGCCCCGGCATGCGCGTTCCTGCGCACTCCCCCCGCACTCTTGCCCGCGGGGAGCCCCGGGCACGGGCACCAACGGCAGAGCCAGCGCGGCCCCGGCACCAGCAGCGCTCGGGGAGGGCGAGATGCTGCGGGGGCTGAGTGGGGCTGAGCCCCGGGGATGCTGCGAGGCCCTGCCAGGGTGAGGGCGAGTCTGGGGTGCGGGGTCCCTCGGGGGGTGGGCAGTGGCCTGCCGGGTCCTTGGGTGCTCCCGCGGCTGCTGGAACAGCGGGGCTCGGCGCGGGGGCGTTGACGGCTCCTCGTGGCCCAGCTGCACGCGCTGTCGGCCCCGTGCTCCGCTCTCCGACACCCCTCTGCCCACCACTGCCTGCCTGGGGCCGACGGGCGCTGGCGGGGGGCAGAGGGCTGTACCCCCACCCCAGGTGGTGCCTGCTGCAGCCCCCAACAAGCCCCTGGCCACCGTGCAGGAGACAGCAGGTGACGCGGCCAAGGCGAGCAGCGCGCTGGGCTCCAGGGTGGGCAGGGACGATGCCAGCGGGCGGCTGAGCGCTGGGGCCGGCAGCTGCAGACCCAGCTCCACGTCCTTGTCGCTCCCCCGGGGAGCCGCGGCTGCCGCGCTGCAGCGGGGCCGGGTGCCAGCCCCCCGCCGTGCTTGCTCTGCCCACGCCAGCGCGGCCAGCGCGCCCACCAGCGCATCCTTGCCACGGCCACACCGGAGCAGGAGGGGCTGGGCCGGGGCCAGCGGGGCCGGGGTTGCCACCGGTGGACGATATTGGAGTGATCTTGAGGCCAGGAGGGAGATTTGCCATGCGGGAGGAGAGGAGAGGAGCCGGCTGAGTCACCCGGTGCCGGCTGCTGACTCAGGCGCTTCCTGCCAGGTAGCCCCCGCCGCCGGCGGTGGGCCACGGGATGCGGCAGAGGGGGTAGCCGGGACCCTGGCACCCCCATCCGGCACCCGCCGTGCCACCAGGTGGTCCGAGGGGTGAGCGGCGTGTGGTGGGCGCTGGTCGGTGCCTCGCAGCGTGGTGACCCGTTTCGACCTGGGATCCCCTGCCAGCGGCACAGCAGCGTGCCGGGGTGGCACGGGGGGGACACCGCAGCTGCCGGGCCGTGGGAACCGTGAAGGGGTGGCCGCTTGCACCCCCCACCTGGCACCTCTGGGTGCCCGCGTGCCCAGTCCCGGTGGGATTTGGCACAGTGGAGCCCGCCGGAGCCAGGCTTCCGGCAAGAAGGCGCCCGGCGCCCAGGGCAGGGACCCTGCGGCTTCCTGCCCGCCGGGCAGCGGGAGCAACCCCGGTGCCGTGAACGAGCCCAGGGCTGGCAGGCGGCGGAGCCGGGAGCCACGCACGGCTTCATCCGGTGACTCGGCGAGGAAGCTGATTTCCTCCGACAGCTCGGCTTTGCGCTGCCGCCGCCACCACCCAGCGCAGCCGCCCGCTCGTGGCCGTGGCCGGGCTGCTGGCGGCCGGCTCTGCCTTGGCAATTAACCCTCTTCTGCGATCCTGCGCCATTAAGCTCCGCGTCAATTAACTCAAGCCACCGAGGTGCTAATTAACGAATCAGCCCCATGTCCGCCCGCGTAGTGGGGCTCGCCTCCAGCCCACCCGGCAGCACCGGGCCGCTCCAGCTGGTCCCGTGGCTCGCCAGTGAGGTGGTCCGGTGGCCTGTGGCACTGCCACCCATCCCCACCTCCCCTGTGCCAGCTCCTCGCCCTGGATAACGCTGCGGCAGCTCCGAGCCCGGCCCCGGGAAGGTCCCATGGGAAGTTGCCAGGGCCAGGGGCGTGCGGGGGTCAGCACCCCACGCCCTCACCGGGGTGGCACTTGCCCGGCGTTTGCCGAGACGCTGACGCGGCGCGACCATCCGTGAGGCCTTCATTCAAATTTAAAGACCGACGCGGGGATAAAAAAAAAAGGGAAAGGGGCAGGGAGGAGCGGGGCAACCGGGAACCCGGGGGCGTGTGGCGCACAGCGAGCGTGCCCCAGGCTGGGCCAGCTCCCCGGCAGGACGGCCAGCCCGAACGCCAGCACGGGGCTGCCCCATTCGTGTGGCTGAGCGCTGCCGGGAGGAGCTGGCGGGAGCCGGTGGCCACTTGGCCACGCCGGCATGGTTGGCTACCTGCACCCCGACCTGCGTGCCGTGTGCCTGTGGCCTTGGCCGCGGTCTCTGCGTGCCGCTAGCATGTTTTTTGCCGTGTCCAGCTGGACACGTGCCGGCACCTGGCTCCTCCCGGCGGGTCGGGAGCCCTGAGCTCAGCGTGTTCGGGGCCGCGTAGGTGTGGCTGGTGAATATTTCATGCCCGCGTTCACCGAGCCCTTTCTTGGTTACACTCCTGCCTCCTCCCCGCTCTCTCGCCATGTTTATTTATTTAATGAATTATTTATCGGCTCCCCCTCTCGCGCTCGGCTGGGCGCTGCTCCGCCGCTGCCCCCCCCTCCTCCTCGCTCTCCCCCCCACCACCACCCCCCCCCCCGGCTCCCAGCCCGGCGCGATGATTTATTGAATGCCGGCTCTGCTCTGCGGTTGCGACATGCTGTCACAGGAAGCCGCGGTTAAATATTAACCAGGGCGGGCGAAGCGGGGTCCCCTGCCCTGCTGGGCACCCACGGCCGGCGGGACCCCCGGGCCCACCCCACTCTGGGCGCAGTGGCCACTATGGCCAGTGCCCCAGGTTGCCCGCTCCAGGCGGCGGGTGGGGCGCTTTGCTCCGGTCCCCCCCCCGGCCCTGCTTTGAAGCAGAAACCTGCCGGCCCTCAGCACGGCGGGCACAGGGGTGAGGAGACGTGGGGGCACGGAAATAGGGGGGGACCAGGACTGCCTCGTGCCCGAGCTCTCCTGGAGAGGTCGAGGCCTCTCATGTCCTCCTGAGAGCAAAGCCGCCCGGCTGGCAGTGTCATCCCCCCCCGTGTCCCCACCGCAGACGCCGTCTCCTGCTGTGGTCAGCAAAACCCAGCCAAGCCCCCGCCGTGTGCCGGCTGCCGCAGCCGGGCTGCCCCCGAGCCCCGGGGGTGATGCCTGGTGGGTGCTGGCACCCGCACGCGGGTGCACACCGTGATGCTTTCGGCCGCCTGGGTCCCCACGGGAGCACTTGGTCCACCCTGCCGTGACCCCGCACATGGGGGTGCCCGGGCCGGAGGGTCCCCCCCCCGAGCGTGGCGGTGTGCGGGTGCTGGCGGCGGCGTGCGCGTTGCCATGAGCCGGGGTGGGGGGGGGTTTCCATGTGGAGGTGTGTGTTGCCATGGGTTTGCCGAGCCAAGGCGTTTCCATGGTGGCAGCGCGGCGCTGCCGGGGCCCTTCCAGAGGTGCTCAGCCCCCCGGGATGCCCCAACCGCAGGGCGCACCGGGAGGGAGCCACCGCCGCCGCCATCGCCACCGTGTCCCGGCACATGGGTGTCCCGGCCCCTGCAGCCCCTCCTGCCCCCCCACCTCCACCCCCCCTCCGCGGGCCAGCCAGAGCCCTTTTCCACGTGTTGTGTTTTCTTCACTTCACTTCTCCGGATGAATAATTAATAGAAGCTTTTTTTGGTCCTCCGGGCCCTTCCGCTGGCCCCTTCCCCCTTCCCGGCAGGGCTCCGGCGGGGGCTCGGCCCCCCAGTGCCGCCGGTGCAGATGGGGGCTGGGAGGGTTCGGCACAGCCCTGCCACAGGCATTGCCGGCACCGGGCCCCCCCACGGTGCTGAGTGGGACTGGGGGGGCCTCGGCAAGATCCTGGCCACCGCTGTCCTCGTCCCCCTCCATGTGTGGGGGGCAGTGCCCACACGTCCGAAGGGGTGTCTGGGAGCCCAAAAAGGAGCCCTGCGGGGGGAGCAGCCCCGCTCCCACCATGAGCTCCCCCAGCAGCTCTGGGCAGCTGGGAAACCCCCTTAACCTTGGCACTGGGCAGCCCTGAGCCCCGGGCTACCCCGCCTGGGGTCACCTGCCTGGGCCTGCGAGCCACCGTGCCTGGGCAATGGGGACACAGGGACGTACGGACGCAGCGGGGGGCCCCACGCCACCCTGGCCACGCTCGCCGCTCCAGCGAGATGGCTCCCGGCAGGAGCAGCCAGGGCCGGCTCAGCAAGCCCAGCCGCGGTTTCGGTAGCCACCCGGTTTCGTTTGCAAGCTCCTCGGGCTGCCAAATCTCCGGGTGGTGTATGAAGCCGGCGCCGCCGGAGCAGGGGCCGGCAGGTGGGTGCCGGCAGCGTGTTGGGGCGCGCTCCCGCGTGGGAACTCGCGCTGTGCTGCGTGTGCCTGCGCCGGTGCGAGCGCGTTCGTGTGCGCACGCATGTGCCGGGGCGTGGATCACCCGGCACACGGGACCGCCGGGCGGTGCCGCACGGCAGTTGCTATGGGATCTTGCCGAGGACGGAGCTGGCACCCAGCTCGCTCCCTTCCCGCATGGCTGGCAGGGACCCGCACCCGGGGAGCACCCACCGGCCCCGCGGCTGCTGCTGGCTCCCTGGGGACCTCCACCCCATGGACCCCCGGGGGGAAATGAGGCAGGGCTGTGGGAAGAGCAAGGGGTCCGGCCTTGCCACGTGCCACCTCCTGGGGCAGGACAGGGCAGGCAAGAGAGCCTGGTACTGTGGCTGTGCTCCCCCGGCACCCAGGCTGCCCTGGCACGCTGGCCCCCGCCCGCCCGTGCCGGTGGCAAGTGGCTGAGTGCCCACCCATCCACCCACCCACCTGCTGCCGTGTCCCCGGGGCGGCCAAACCCCTCTGTGAACATGTGTGACCCCCGCGACGCTGGCAGCAGCACCGTGAGGATCCCTGGGGGCCCTGAGCCCCCACCCACGGCTGTGGCGGCCGCATGGACCCATGGGGGCCAGTGCCCCAAGCCCCAGGACTGCTACCCAGGAGACCCCGATGTCAGTGGGACCCATCCCCGGTGACCCACACACCGGGGGTCCAGTGAGACCCCTGCGACACCTGATCTTCGTGGGACCCGGCCATGGTGGACCCACCCGTGGGGGTCCCAGTGAGACCCCGATGTCAGCGGGACCTGGCCCCGGTGCCCCCACCCAGGGGGTTCCGGTGAGCCCCCGATGTCAGTGGGACCCGGCCCTCCCCGTGCTCCCCCCCGCGGGGGGCCCGGTGAGCCCCCGGTGACACCTGATCCCGGTGGGACCCGGCCCCGGTGCCCCCACCCGCGACGCCCCGCAGCCCGAGCCCGGCGCTGCCGCCGCCCCCGCCGCCCGGTGCCGGTGCCGGTGCCGACGGGCCCGGGGCGGCGGCGGGCGCGCGCGCGGGGGCGCGGCGGCGGCGGCGGCGGGCGCGCGCGGGGCGGAGCTGGGTGCCGGGGGCGCGGGGCGCGGGCGGCTCCGGCTCGGTTCTCCTCCATTCATCGGGATCGCGGCGGGGCTCGGCGGCGGCGGCAGGATGGCTGCACGGCTGCCCGCGCTCCTGCCCCTGCTCCCGTTGCTGCTGCTGCTGCCGGGCCGGGGGCCACCGGGGGCCCTGGGCAACCGGCACGCCGTGCACTGGAACAGCTCCAACCTGCAGTGAGTGCGGGGCGGGCGGCGGGCCGAGCGGGGGAGGCCGCCGGTACCGGCACCGGGAGGCGGCGGGGGGGTGTCTCCGGGGCCGGGCGGGGCGGGGGGGCGCCGGCGGGAAGGACGCGGCGGGGGCGCGCCGGGGATCGCGCCGAAGGATGCGCGACGCGGCGGCGGAGGGGGAGGGAAGGGCGGGGGGGGGGGGGGGGGCGACACCGGGCTGGGGGCGCGCGCGCCGGGGCTGCGGGACCCCCCCACCCCCGGTGCCGGTGATCGCGCGACGCCCCCGTGCGGGCGGGGCCGCGGGACCCCCCCCCCCCACCGGTGCCGGTGCGATGCCCCTCCCGGCCCGGCGCACCTCGCCCTGCCCGCGGAGGCGGCGGCGGCGCGGGGGGTGTGGGGGGGGGGGCAGCCACCCGGCCGGCCCGACCCGACCGGCGGCGGCTCGGGGCCCCGGGGCTGCGCTGCCGGGCGGGGCACCGGCGGGGTCGGGCTCGCCGCTGCAGCGGGGCTCGGTGCGGGAGCGGGTGGATCGGTGGCACCGGGGGGCCGAGCCGCCCCCCCCTTCCCCGACGGCGCTGACCCGCCCCGCGGCGGGCACTGGGGTGCCGCGGGGAGGGCACGGCCGGGTGTCCCCCCTCCTCCGGTGCGCCGGGCCGGGCACGGGGTCTCGCTGCGCCGCCCCCGCCGCCAGACGCGCCCCCCGCCTGTCTGGGTGCGGGAGCGGCACTGGCGGCGCGGAGGGGGGGGGGGGCCCGGCGTGTGCCCGCCAGCCCCCCCCCCCCCCGCCCCGTCCATCGGGGGGGCGGCGATGCCATCCCTGGGGCAGCAGCCGGGGGCCCCCGGGGGGGGTGGGGGGCGGTGTGTGCGTGTGCGGGGGGTTTCGCGGGGGCGAGCTGTGGAAATCGCCGTCGCGCCCACGGCCAGCGGGAGCGGAGCCGCCGGGAGCCCGGGCGATCGGTAGCCACCGACCCGCGGCACCTCCCTCACGCCCTGCGGCGGGGGCTGCACCCTCCCCTCACCCACCCCGGGGCGGGGGGGGGTGGGGTGGGGGGAGATGGTGCGCGGCCCCCACACCTGGGGCTGGCACGGCTGCGCCGGAGGGGCGCGGGCACCGCAGGCATTGGGGTGGCGATGGGCGCTGCTGGGCTGGGGTCCCCCCCCTCCTCCATGGGGAGGGGGGCTGCGAGTGGGCGGCGGGTCCCTGGCCCCCTCCCCGGGGCTCGGGGAGCTCAGCCCGCTGCCGTCGCCCCTCTTCCCTCGCTGGTGCGAGCGCGCAGGGGTGTGGCGGGGACGTGCGCCCAGCCGGAGCATCCTCCGGTTCTCGCTGGTACCCGGGGGTCCCCCGGGCTCCCCCCGCCCCGCTCCCCTTTGTGCAGGGAGGGAGCGTCCCCCCCGACCCCGCCACGGCAGCTCCTTCCCCTGCCTTTGAGATTGTGTCGCCAGGCGGAAGCCCGGGCCCCATAAATTGTGCATGTGTGCGACGTGCCGAGGCGCAGCACAATGGCGAGGCGCTCGGCTCGCCCCAACGCGCTCGGGCATCCCCCCCTGTGCCCGCTCCTCCGCCTGGACCCCGATCTCCTCCCCACGCCGTGACATTGCCGGGACCTCTGCGGGTGGGAGACTCCCGCCCTCCCACCCTCGCCCCGCCGCGACCGAGGGGCTACGTCTCCGCACCCCATCACCCGCAGCCGTGTGCCGTGACCCGGCGCTGCCCTGGCACCTCCCGAGGGACGGGGCGGAGGGGGTGCCGGCGGTGCCCCCACCGTGCCAAGCCGGGGGTGGCACGGCCAGACGCCCGCGCCCGCTGCGCACGCGTCTCTGGCACGGCTGCGAGCGTCCGGCTCAGGGCACGGGCGGCGCGGTGGGGGCGGCTGCGGCAGAGACATGTCCCAGGGACTCCGGAGCGCTGATATTTATTGTTAGGCAGTGCGGCAGCTCGGCCGCAATTATAGCCGCGCGGCAAAGTGTCTGGATTAGATAAATTATGGGGGGAATTAGGCTCCCTGGGCCGCAGCCTGCAAATCCCAGCAACCCCGCTGCAATCAGAGCAATAAACAAGCCCTGCGCGGCCCCGTGGGGCTCTCCGGGGAGGGGGGGGCACGCCGGCAGGCTCGGCTGCGGGCCGCTCCTCGGGGGCTGCGCCAGGCACCCCAGAAATTTATTGCATCTCCTTCCGCACCGTCCCGGGTGCCCCTGCGTGTCCCCTTGGCAGGAGGATGGGGCGAGCGGCTGCCCCCCAGAACCCACCCGCAGCACCCGGGGTCCCAGGGTTGTCTTGGGGGAGCCAGGGGCTGGCAGTGGCTTGTCCCCTTTGGGCACATGGCTGGGTTCCTCTGGTCCCCTGGCCACCACGGCGGATGGCTGGTGGTGCCGGGGGGCTGGAAGGGCCATGGGTGGGCAAAGCACCCCTCCTGCAGTGGGTTTGGGGTGCTGATGGCGAAGCTCAGGGGAGGCGTGAAGGTGGGGCGTGAGGCTCGGGGCAGCGCAGGTGCCGTCTGTGTCCCCTCATCTCCACTGGTGGCAGCCGACGAGCCCCAGGGGCGCGGGACGATCCTTGTCCTATCCCTGCCCTCTGCTCCCAAGTCCTGCTGGGAACAGGTGCGGTGGCACGGGGCAGAGGTGCGGGGTGGCCGCGTCCCACCCAGTGCTGACATTCAGGGGGGCTGTGTCCCTGGGGTGCCCCATGGAGTGGGGCCGGGGGCTCCTAGGGGTGTCCCCAGCTGAGCCGGGCCCCGGCGTGCCAGCGCGCATGGGATGCCACCTCCCTGCTGGGTGTCCCGGATGCACTTTGTCCCTGCGCATGGGCACAGGCATGGCCCGGTGCTGCTGCAGCCCCCAGGACCCCCCCCAGAGCGGGTTGGGGTGAGCCACGCTGTGCCCCTGGCGCTGCTGCGGGGACCGAGGGCGCCGGGGACCGAGGGGTGCCCGGTGCTGTGGGGGGGGCAGAGCAGGGTGGCTGCAGGATGGGGGTACAGGGGGTGCTGGTGCCCGGCCGAGGCAGGCGGGTCGGAGCCCACCTGCGCGCAGGGAGCATCGCGTGCGGCCCCCTCCCAGCCGCCGGCGCTGCCGCCACGCTCCTCTTCAAGGCGGCTTTTATCTGGCTGACTTTGTGTTGCAGGCGGCGAGAGCCGGAGCGGGCTCTCGAGAGCCCTTACGCGGAGCAGCCTCTCCCGGGGGAGCGTCCACGCGCGGGAGAGGAGCCGCGTCCCCGCTCTGCGCCCCAGAGGAGCCGTGTCCCCGCTCTGCGCCCGCCGGGGCGGCTGGGGGTGCCTGGACTCCTGGGTCCTCTGCAGCCGCTGGACCCCAACAGCGGGGCTGTGCCCGGCCGGATCCCTCCATTGCATCCGCCGGCACCCGCGGGGCTGGGGACGGTGGCACCCGCGGCAGGACGGACCCCGGGGGTGCCCGGGGGCGCCCGGCAGGAGGCGCTGTGGGGCGCGGGGCAGTTGCGCCCAAGGTGGGGCCGTTCCCACCCTGCTGCGGGGCTGGAGGTGGGGAAGGCGGTGATTAAACCTCTCGGTGACTAATTACCCATCCCTGCCGGCTGCGGCGTCCCCAGGTGCGCTGGGGGGGGCTCTGCTGCCCCGCGGCTGTGCCCCCCAGGCTGGTCCCTGTGGGGCACAGAGCCCCCGGCCACCCGTGGGTGCTGGCTGTGGCGCCGGCGGGAGCTGCTGCCCGTGGGCAGAGGGTGCCGTGCCCTGTGAGTCACCGCGGCGGGCGGCACCGAGCCCCGGCAGAGCGGCCGGGGCCCACGGCGTTCCCGTGGGAGAAGGGGCCGCGGCATCGGGGTGCGGGGGCCGTCGCGGGGTGCAACAGGGCCGGGGCCACCCGCTCCTGCCCAGGCTGGTAATTGAGTCACCGGTTGCAGATTGATGGTTTAATTAAAACCCAATTAGAAACCTCATTGATCTTGTTAGCAAAGCGGGAAGGTCCGGGCTTTAGCGGGGATTAAAGGGATTGCGTGGCCGTCGATAGGGACGGGGGGGTACGGAGGCACCTGTAGGGCGGTGCTGGGGGTCCCGGGGTGCTCGGGGAGGGCTGTGCCCGTCACCCCAGGGTGGGCGCAGCCCCGTGGCACCGCGGTCCCTTCACCCATTGCCGCGTCCCCGGGGAGCTGCCCCCGTCTCCCCAGGAGCCCCGATTCCCTGGGAAGGGGGGGTGGCCCCAGGGACACCATGTGCCGGCGGTGCCTTTTGTGCCCGCGGCTTGCGGCTGCGCCAGGCGTGTTGGGGGGGGGGGGGGACACGGGCTGGGGACCGTGCTGTGGCGCCGTGCCACCCGTGCGCGTGGGCTGCGTCGCAGGCGCTGTCTGCCGAGCCCGTGCGCGTGTGCGCGGCCGTCTGGGCGCCGTGACTGTGCGGCGCTGGCTGCGTGGGGAGGGCTGGCACGGCGGGGCGTGGGCGGTGGGCCTGTCCCTCCGTCCCCTCCGTCCGTCTGTCCGTGGGGGATCGATGCGCCGCCTTCGCCTCTCGCTGTGGCGCGGGGTGACGGGAAGGGGACCGCGTAAATCAATGGCACTTTTTTGTTCCCCGGCTGATCGATGGGCCCTGGATGCGCCAAAGGACGAAGCTGCCGGAGCCAAACAAAGAGCCCGGCTGGGCTGGGGAGGGGGGTGTCTGCCCTGGCCCCCAGTGCTGGGGCCACCACACTGTCACCCGCATCAGGGGATGCCTCATGTCGCCCCGGTCCTCGCCGCTGTCACCACCGACGCGGGATGCTGAGCCCAGCTCCGGCCCCGCCGCCCTCCAGGCCTTTCCCGCGCCGTGGGGATGAGCCTCCACAGCGCCGGGGTCCAGCTGGGGGTCTTGTCCCACCCCGGTGCCGCTGCTGCCGGGGCCGGGGCGTGCTGCAGTGCACCAGGCGCTCCCTAGCAGTGCACGAGCGAGCGTGCGGCGCTCAGCCTAGATTTATCACAGCAGATGGGAGCGGAGCGGCCGCCCAGCCTCACCAGTGGCTGCGGCTTGCCAGGTAGCCGGGGTCCCGCCGGTGCGGGGCCGGTGGGCGCCGAGCCGAGCCCGCGCTCGGGACGGTTCTGCCAGGGGACATCCATCTGCCCAGCGCCGACAGGCTGCTGGAAGGTACCAGTGCCTCGCAATGCCCTGCTCTAAAAATGCAGTCGTGCAGAAGAGATGCTGCCTGTTCTGCTCCTGCGCTTAACCCTTCGGGCACTGCTGGAGCCCGTCGCGCCCCGCCGGCTGCACCGCGGCCACCACAGCCCGGGGGGGGGTGTCCGTCCTGACCCAAGTTGCCTGTCACTGGGGCTTCCCAACAGCCGCGGGGGCTGGCAGGGAGCGGGCAGCCCGTGCCCGCTCTGGGGTGGGTGTCGGTGAGAAAGGGGGCTCGGACCCCCACTCTGGGTGTCTGATCCCATCCTCCTGCCCGAAAACAGGGCCCGGGGGCTCCCTGCCTGCTGCTGGCGTTGGGCCGGGCACGTGGCTCTGCCTGCCCTGCGCTGTCGGACGCTGCCGCGGGCAGAGCTCGGGGCGCTCCGGCGATGGCATTGGGGCTGCCAGGATTCGGGGGCATCCAGCTGTTGGGGGGGGGGTTGCCCTGCGGTCAGGGTGCGGGGGCTGAGCGTGACGGGGTGTCCTCAAACCACGGATGCCGCACCGTGGCCTAAAGCTGCTGCCCGAGCCCCCTGGACGTGCCCCGGGCCGTGGTGGCCCCGTGGCTCTGCCCGTTTGGGGCTCTGCTGCGGCCGCTCCCGGCCGGCGACGACGCTCTGATGCCTGCGGGTTCCCAGCACACGATGGCCAGCGATGGCCGTGGGGAGCGTGGCCCACACCCTCTGGGGTCCCCTGCGCCTCCCCGTTGCGACGCTGGTGTGCCCCAGCCCAGGGCAGACCCCAGCGCGGCGTGGGGCAGCGCTCGTTAGCAAGGATGTTTACCAGGAGCCGCACTTCTTAATGAGCCCCAGCTTTGGGTCCCGGGGGTTGCGTGTGCCTCAGCGCTGGGTGCCGCAGGGGAAGGGGGGGGTTACATCTCCCCGGCACCCCAGGACAGGGTTTCCCCTGGCACAGCGGGAGATGGCGCCCGGTGTCGCTCCCGTGGGCGCAGAGACCGGGGCCGATCCCGGGGGGAACGCGTTTCCTCCGGTCCCTCGCTCCCCCGGCACAGCCACGGCGCGGCCGTGGTGAGCACCGGTGCCCGCTCCGCTGTGGGGCAGCCGGCTCAGGGCACGCTGGCGTCCCAGCCCCGCGTCCCGCACGGAGTTAATTGCAATTTTCTCCTTGGGGCCATTTCTTTAATAACAAGCCTTTTTCTCTCCTTCCCCCCCCCACCTTCCCACCACATCAAAGAAGGAAGATGAAAGGTCCCGGCGCCCTGCGGAGCAAGGGTGGCTGCCTCAGCACCTTGCTGGCGGAGGAGTTGCCTGGCGGCCGGCAAGTGCCGGGCTGGGCTAGCGAATAGCGGCTGCGTGGCGAGGGAGGTGCCGCGTGGGGCTACGCTCCCTGCCCCGCGGGTGACGAGGCCTGCCGCCAGCCCCCCCGCCACGTCCCCCGGCGCTGGGGTGGCATGGCTGCTCGGGTCCCCCATTGCCGCTGGACTCCAGGTGTCGTCGTCCCCCCCGCCCCGGCTTTGGTTGTCTCGCCGGCACCCGGTTCTGGGGTGCTGCGTGCCGGGGTGCCGCCGGCGCTGGCCGCGTGCCGGGGCTCCCCAAACACCGCCGGGGGCGGTTGGGCAGGGTGGGGTGTCTGCACGCGCGGCCCTGCCCGCTGCCTGCCCGGCCCTGCCGCAGACACCCGGGGAACCGCCTCCGCTGCCGGCAGCGCCCCGGGGCGGGGGGTGGCAGGACCCCCCGTGGGGCGAGGAGACCCCCAGCGTGGGGTCAGGGCCTCGCGACCCAGGTTTGCCCTGAATGGGGACCCCGAGCTGGAGCCGTTGCCCCACGGCGGAGCCCGGTGACGCGTGCCAGGGTGGTCCATGTCCCGGGGGAGCCGGGTGAGGGACCCCCACCGCGGCAGGGCTTGGGGGGAGCGGGGGGCCACAGCGGGCGCGGGGCAGGGGCTGAGCCGGGCGGTGGAGCGAGGTCCAGGCCGGGTCCGGCGCTGCCACGGCGGCAGCTCGGTGCGGAGCCAGCGCCTCGCAGCGCCGGCTCGTAATTAATTGGCAGGAGCAGTGGGTCAGCGCGGCGGCGAGGATTACCGCGGCCGGGATTTCCATCGGGCGCGGATTAGGAGCCAGCGGAGCCTCTCCTGAGTGGATCTGAGGGGATTGCCGCTCCTAATCAATGTAAATGAGGCTCCCCCAGGGCCACCCTTTACGGCATTAACGAACTAACGGGATTAGCCGGAGCAGGGTGAGAAATCCTCTCTGTGAGCTGCGGCGCGTGGCGGGACTGGGGCCATGGCGGGCAGCGCAGTGGGTCGGTTGCCGGGGCCTCGTGTCCCCCCCCGCACACCCGGGGCTGCGCGGCCGGCGAGGACCCAGGGGCTGCGTCCCGCGGGGTCCCCGGTGCCCGTCAGCCCCGTGGCCGGGTCGGTCGGTCTGTCCTGCTGTGTCTGTCCCCTCCTTGAGGCCGCCAGCACATTCCCGGCAGGACCCAGCAGCGCCGTCTCGTGCGCCCGCGTCCCGGCTGGCGTGTCCCGTCCCCCCCCCGCCGTGCCCGTGGGTTGGCACCCATGGCATCCGTCCCCGGCAGCGTCCCTCCCGCACCCCGTGAGAGGGTGATGCCGCCCTGCGGGCCCGCGGAGCTGAGGTTGCACCGGGGTCCCGGTGTGTTGGGGGTCTCCGGGTAGAGGTCGAGCCGGGGGTTACCGTTGCCCCCCGGGATCCGCGCTCCGCCTGTTCTCCAACCTCCGGGTCCCTTTTGAGGAGGGACCCGCATTTGGAAAGGGTGTTCCTGACCCCCACGCCCCCCCCCCCCCCCCGGCTCTTCCCTTGCAGCCTGCGGCGGGAGGGCTACACCGTGCAGGTGAACGTCAACGACTACCTGGACATCTACTGCCCCCACTACAACGCCTCGGTGCCCGAGCACCGGCTGGAGCAGTACGTGCTCTACATGGTGAACGCGGAGGGCTACCGCACCTGCAACACCAGCCAGGGCTTCAAGCGCTGGGAGTGCAACCGGCCCCACGCGCCCCACAGCCCCATCAAGTTCTCGGAGAAGTTCCAGCGCTACAGCGCCTTCTCGCTGGGCTACGAGTTCCGTGCGGGGCAGGAGTACTACTACATCTGTACGTGTGGGGCGCCGGGCGGGACCCCCACGCAGCCCCCCCTCCCCGACGGGGACCCCCGTGTCCCACCCCAAGTTGGTGTCGTCCGTCCCGTCCCCCCCCAGCGCCGGCACCGCATCCCCACCCCAGCCAGGACACCCCCCCCCCCACCAAACCCCCCAGCTGGTCCCCCTGCCCTCCCCCCCTCTCCCCCCCCAAAACTGGACAGCTGCAGCCCCCCCAGGAGTGGGCACCTCCCTGCACCCCCCCCAGCTGGGCAGCTGCAGCGACAAAACCACCCCCCCCGCAACCCGCAGGAGCGGGCACCCTGAGCTCAGGGATGGGGGTGTGGGGTGGAAGGGGCGGGGGTGGGGAGGGCTGGGGGTGCGGGGGGGGGAGGGTGATGCAGGGGTGAGATGGGGGCGTGGGGGAAGATGGGGGTGCGGGGGAGCAGGATGGGGATGGGGGGGGCAGGTGCAGGATTGGGAAGCTGGGGGGGTGCTGATGCAGGAGGGGGGTGCAGGGGGGGTGTTGGTGCAGGACTGGGATGCTTTGGGGGGGGTGCTGATGCAGGACGGGGATGCTTGGGGGGGGCTGATGCAGGATTGGGACGCTTGGGGGGGTGTTGATGTAGGACGGGGGTGCAGGGGTGGGTGTAGATGCAGGACTGGGATGCTGGGGGGGTGTAGATGCAGGATTGAGATACTGGGGGGGCTGATGCAGGACTGGGATGCTGGGGGGGGTGTTGGTGCAGGATTGGGATGCTGGGGGGGTGTAGATGCACACTGGGATGCTGGGGGGGGTGTTGGTGCAGGACTGGGATGCTGGGGGGGGTGTTGGTGCAGTATTGGGATGCTGGGGGGGGGTGTTGGTGCAGGACTGGGATGCTGGGGGGGGTGTAGATGCAGGACTGGGATGCTGGGGGGGGTGTTGGTGCAGGATTGGGATGCTGGGGGGGGTGTTGATGCAGGATTGGGATGCTGGGGGGGTGTAGATGCAGGACTGGGATGCTGGGGGGGGTGTAGATGCAGGACTGGGATGCTGGGGGGGGTGTTGGTGCAGGATTGGGATGCTGGGGGGGGTGTTGATGCAGGATTGGGATGCTGGGGGGGTGTAGATGCAGGACTGGGATGCTGGGGGGGGTGTTGGTGCAGGACTGGGATGCTGGGGGGGGTGTTGGTGCAGGACTGGGATGCTGGGGGGGGTGTAGATGCACACTGGGATGCTGGGGGGGGTGTTGGTGCAGGACTGGGATGCTGGGGGGGGGTGTTGGTGCAGGATTGGGATGCTGGGGGGGTGTTGGTGCAGGACTGGGATGCTGGGGGGGGTGTTGGTGCAGGATTGGGATGCTGGGGGGGGGATGCTGATGCAAGACGGGGGTGCATGGTGTTGATGCAGGTGCAGCCTCCGGGTGCAGGACGGGGGTGCTGCTGCATCCCCCCAGCCCGAAGCGCAACACCCCCCCCCCACACCCCCCCCCCCGCCCCCAGGCAGGGGCAGACCCCACCATGCCCAGACCCACGGAGCCTGCGGGCGCCCCAGGGCTGGGCTCACCCCGTCCCGCTCTTGCCTTGCAGCCACGCCGACGCACAACCACCGCCGGGCCTGCCTGAAGATGAAGGTGTTCGTCTGCTGCGCCTCCAGTAAGTACCCCCCCTGCCCGCCCCGGGGGCTGCGGGGGTGGGGGGGCGGCGTGGGGTCCCCCGTCCCTCCCCGGGGTGTTTGAGGGAGCTGCGGTACGAGGTGGC
Source organism: Chroicocephalus ridibundus (assembly GCF_963924245.1). Lineage (NCBI taxonomy): Eukaryota > Metazoa > Chordata > Aves > Charadriiformes > Laridae > Chroicocephalus > Chroicocephalus ridibundus. The sequence goes on along the minus strand of NC_086304.1, from coordinate 1,213,495 downwards.
CAAGGAGCGTGACACACACACACCCCCCGTCCCCCGCCCCCCGTCCCCTCTCTCCCTCTTGCAGCGTCGCACTCCGGGGAGAAGCTGGCGCCCACCCTGCCGCAGTTCACCCTGCGGCCCGAGGTGAAGATCGAGGACCTGGGTGAGTCGGGCAGAGCCCCTTCATCCCCCCGTCCGGCCCCGGCCCCGCAGCCCCACGTCCCGTGTCCCCCCCCCCACCGCCGCCGCCCCCAGGGCAGCCCCAGCCGCGGGGTGGGGGTTCGGGGCCACCCCCGGTGCCACCCTCACCCTCTCGCTCTTCCCCACAGACAACTTCAACCCGGAGATGCCCAAACTGGAGAAGAGCATCAGCGGCACCAGCCCCAAGCGGGAACACTTGCCCTTGGCCGTGGCCGCCGCGCTCTTCCTCATGACGCTGCTGGCCTCCTAGCTCCCGGTGCCGGCGGGGGCCCAGCCAGCGTGGCTCCGCCGAGTGGGGACCCCCCGACCTGCTGCCCCTCGTGAGAAGCCGGTGGGAACCACCGTGGGACCACGCACCCCCCACCCCCGCCCCTGCCCGGAGAGCCGCCCCGTGGGGCAGGGGCCCGCGGCACGCGCCCATCCCGGCTGGGACTCGTCCCCCCCCCCGCCACCGCGCCGACGGCTGCGGCCACGTCTGCGAGGATGCGGCTCGGTGCCACCAACACCGTCCCACGGCGCGGAGTCCTGCCCGCAGCCCACCTTGGTGCCCCATGGCTGGGGGGGCAGCGGCCGGGGGAGCCCGGCGAGGGCAGGGACCCCCAGGGCCGGGCAGGCTGTACATACCTATATAGAGATCTATACATACTGTACAGAGAGCGACTATAGAGATATATCTATACTGTACCATAGGCAGCAGCGCTGGCCCTGGCTGGCTTGTACATAGTCGAACGTGTTGGATTTTCCTCGTCTTCCGTGAAGACCCGACCTATGCAAACGCACAGACACTTTTTGGGGAAAAACAAAACAAGACAAAACAAAAAAAAAAAAAACAAAACAAACAAACTCAACCTTTTTTTCAAGTGCTTTGGCTGGTGATTTTCATATTCTGCTCTTAATCTCTTAAAAAAAAAATAAAAAAAATAAAAGGTTAAAAAAACCAAAAACAAACCAAAAAAACGACCCCTGTCACGGCGGCGTGCGGCGCTCCCGGGCACAACGGCCCCAGTCGCAGGTTTGGTGCCGCTGGCAGCGAGGGCACCCTGGGTGCTCCCCACCATCCTGCTCCCCGCTGACCCCCCAGGCACCGGCACGGAGCATCCGGCGGGGAGCCGGCGCTGCCCACAGGAGGACGGCGCGGCAAAGATGGCAGGCGGCACCCCCAGGTAAGGGCAGGGGGCAGTGCCCTCGGCGTGGCACGCGTCCCCGGGCGGTGCTGGGGTGCAGTGGCCGGGAGGGGCGGGCGCAGGGGAGCCCTCCTCGCCACCCCCGCCAGCTGCACGGGGGGAGCGGCCGCGGGCGGGCAACCCCGCTGTGCCCGGGGGGGCCCCGTGGGAATCCCCGTGTCGCTCTCACCGGCGCGTCTGGCTCTGCCGGGCATGCCGGCTCCTGCCGGCGTTGGGGGGATCTGGCGCATGCCTGTCTGCGCAGCAGCTCCCGCAGGATGGGGGGGGATGCCCTCGGCTCCCCCCCAACCCCCCCAGTGCGTCCAGCGAGGAAAGGGGATGTGTGGGGTGGGGGTTATGCCCAGGGACCCGCTGGGGTCACGCCTGGGGGGGTGTTGCTGAGCTATGTAGGAGTGGGGCACACCCGGCCCCATTGCTGGCGCCCCACAGCCCCGGGTGGGTGCAGGGGAGCAGCCGTGTGGGTCCTGACCCTGCACCCCACCGGGCTGGGGGGGGGCCCAGTGCCTCCGGGGGGGGGCAGCCACTCTGCCCACAAGGCAGCGTGGGACATGGGGGGCTGCGGCCCCTCTCCCAGCGGGGGCAGACGCGTTGCGGATGCGGCCTCGCTCGGGGGGTCCCCACAGCCATGGCAGTGGGGCGGCTGCTCTCCCCCCCACCCCGGCAGGCGCTGCTGGGCGGTGGCTCGGCGTCCCGCCGGCCCGGACTTGTCCGGGTGCGGGAAGAGCCGGCGAACCCGTCAGACGGGTCCTCCGAGCGCTCCCGGCAGGCACCGGGCTCCCCGCGTCCCCCCCGCGCTCCCGCAGGCCTGGCCCGTTGTGGGGCTGGGGACCCTGCCCTGGAACCCCCTCCCCGGGGACTCGGGTGCCAGCCGGCTGCCAGCCCCGGGCTGGAGCTGCGTGGGGTGGCCAGGGTCTGGCTGGGGCAGTGTCACCCAGCGCTGCCGAGGGCTGTAGCCCCCCCAGAGGGTGGCTGATGGTGACCAGCCGCAGCCCGGTCCCGGCGCGTGGCTGTGCTGGGGCAGGGGCAGGGTGGGCTGGCGCAGCCCGGTGCGTCGTTGTGGGGGGAGCAGGGGACTGAGTCAGCCACCCCGGCACGGCACGGCACGGCATGGCATGGCACGGCATGGCGAGCGCCACTTGCAAAATCCCTCCTGCCGCTTGCCTCGACCTAGGCACCGCTCCCTGCCATGTGTGTGGCACCGGTGGGGACCGGCCACCCAGCCCTGCTCCGCTCCGTGCCCTCGGGCAGGGCGCAGTGTGACACGCCAGGGGTAGCCCGGACCAGCCACGGAGGCTGCTGGGGTGCTGCCACGGGGGATCCCCGAGCCCTGCTGCCCCCAGGCAGGGGGGAGCCCTTGTTGAGATCCCAGCGCTGGGGCTCGGGTGCCCCCCCGGGTGCTGGAGAGGCTTCCAGAGTCCCGGCGGCACGTCTGGCTCTGGGCACGGGGTGTGCACCGGGACCGGCCGTGTGGCACGAGGCTGTGCATCACCCCGTGGCAGCAGCCGTGCTCCCCGGGCAGGGCTGGGTGCATCCCACTCTCCGGCCAAACGTGTAAGGGCCTGGCGTGGCCAGCCGGCCGCGGGGACGTGGCTCTGCCCCTGCCACGCGCAGCCTGGCGTCGGGCCGTGCCTACCTGCCCGGCTGCACGCAGCCAGCACGGCACGTCACCTTGGCCTTCGCTCCCGGCCGCGGACTGGACGGCTCCTCTTCCTCCCCCAACCTCGCGGCCGGTGACGTCAGCGCGGGCAAGGGCCGGGGCGCACCTGGGTGTCCCGAGCCGTGAAACCATAAATAGTTTGTCACAAGCTCGGCGGCCTCTGGCCGGCCCCACCTGCCCCGTGCCGCTCTGCCGCCGGTGTTTACGGCGCGAAATGGCTTCACCTTTGTCCTGCAAACCGCGGGCGGCGCGGGCACTGACCCCGTTCCACGGTCACGCGGGGACGGCCCCCAGCGCCGCACATGCGCCAGGTGGTGCGGCTGTGACCGCATGCACGTGCGTGCCACCGCCGGCACTGCCCACCCTCATGGTCACCCCCTCCCTGCCACTGCTTGTCGCCCACCGTCGAGCCCTGGGTGATCCAGCACGGGGAGGTAACGGGGCACCCTCCGGCCCCAGCTGGTCCCTCGGGCTGTCCCCAGCTGGGGACACGCTTGTCCTTCCTCCCCCAGCCCAGCCGCTGCCCTTTTGCCATGGGCCAGGCAGGACAGTGACACTGGGACTTGGCCAGGTCCCCGTGACCTCGCTCCCAGCCATGTCCCCGTGCCCGGGGCTGGGGACCACAGGGGAGGGGACGGGGGAGCCCCTCAGCCGACAGCGCTGGGCGCCACACCCCAGTCCCGTGGGACAGATCCAGCGCGGTGCTCCAGGAGGTTTGTCACCCGCCGGGGCTCACACCAGCCCTGCTGGAGGGGGGGAAGAGCCTTGGCTGCTGGGCTTTGCCAGGGGCTGCAGGGCCCCCCCATCACTGCTCCCTGCCTCAGTTTCCCCAGGCACCTGGCACAGGTCTCTGCCATGGCGGGGGCAGTGCCGGGGCCCAGGGGAGGGAAGCAGCTGCGGTGCCAATCGGCTCCCACCACCCTCCGGCTGTGCCCGTCCCCACGGCTTGTACGTGCCACGCTCTGGCTCTCTGACCCCGGGGAGAGGTGGTGGGGGGGAAGTTCCCGGGAGGTGCTGCCCGGTACAAGCCACGGCAGCGCCGGCTCCCCGGGAGCAAGAGGCCTGGCAGAGTCATCACGGTGCCGGGGATGATGTCAGGCCCGGCCGCAACGAGGGAGGATGAAAGGGAAGAAGCGGGTCCCCCTCCCGCGGGAGCGCGAGGAGCGAAGCCGGGGCGTGGGGAGGACACGAGGGCTGCGGGTGGGACGTGGGGCACCCAGCCCCACAACCTCGGCCCCGTGGGATCCCTCGGCTGCCGGAGCCGACAGCCGCTCTCTGGTTACAGCAGCGGTGCCGGCGCCTGCCCGAGCCCCTCCAGCGTGCCAGGGGAGCGCTCCTCGCAGGGCTGCGGCGGCGGGCATGCAACATTACCCACAATCAATGGATCATTATGCAATAAACAAGAGGAAAGTTGTTTTGCAAATGCGCCTGAGTTATCACTTCACAACACGGGGCGGCGGAGCATCCCTCCGCCGAGGCTTAACAAGGCCGGATCGGTGTCGGGGGCAGACGGGGAGCAGATAGCGGGCTGGCCGGCAACGCGCCCGCTTGCGCCCGCAGCCCCCCGTCCTGCGCCAGGGGGTCCCGGGGGGGGGCAATTTCACAGTATGGAGCGAGGGGAGCAGGGCAGGGGATGCTTTTGGGGTTCACCCCGAGCTGGAGCGAAGCCCTGGGAGAGCAGAGGCAGCTGGTAAGGGCGGGGGGAAGAGAAGGAGAAGGAGGAGGGGGGGGGCTGCCCCTGCAACGCCCCCCCCCGGACCCCAGCACCTTCTTAGCAGCCCCTGCAGCTGCTGCTTGCCCAGGGGCTCCTGGTGACCCCCCAGCACCTCAGGTAAGGGGGTTCCCATGGCGACAGCCTGAGGGCCCCCCCATCAGCCAGACCCCACTGTTGCCCCCCACCGAGGAGAGGACAGTCACAGCTCAGACCCTTTTGCCCCGAGCACCGGGGGGGCGTGGAGGGTCACACCGCCTCCGGAGGGGTGTGTGCGGGGGGGAAACCAGCCCGGGCCTCACCCCATCGCCGCCCTGAGACACCGGCGTGACCCCCCCTGCCCAAGGGTGGCGGTGCCACCGGGCAGGACCTGCCCCCCCCCGCCGGTGTGTGTGTGTGGGGGGTGGAGGGGGGGTCCCTGCCCGGTGCCGGCCGTGCGTGGGGTTACCCCCCTCCCTCCCCCCGCGCTGCCGGTGTTGTTGTTGTGTCTCGGCCCCGGTGCGCGGGGCGGGGCGGGGGGCGGGCGGCGGCGGGGCCGTACTTAAGGCGGGGGCCGGGCGCGGTGCCCGCCCGGCGGAGCGCGGCCGCGGAGCGCATGGAGCGGCGGCGGTGGGTGCCCCTGGCCCTGCTGGGGCTGGGGTTGTGCTGGGCGGCGGCGGCCGAGCGCCACACCGTCTTCTGGAACAGCTCCAACCCCCGGTGAGTGCCTCCCCCCGCCCACCTCCGGTACCGGGACCCGGCGGCCCCGAGGGCGCGGACGGCGCCGCTCCCCGCCGGGGTTGGGCGCTCCCCGGCGGCCTTTGTCCGGGAGGCGGGCGGCGGGGCCGGAGCCGCCGTAGGGCTGGCGGGGGTGGGGGGGGGGGATGGGGATCGAGCCCGGTGTGTTACCGCGGCGGGGCCGGCGCTGGGGTGGCGGCGGGGCCGGTGCCGAGCCCCGGCGGGGCGGTCCCGGGGCGCAGGCGGGGGAGCGGCGCGGCCGGTCCAGGTGCGGGCCGGGGGGGGGGGTGGGTGGGTGGGTTGGGGGGGGCCTTTCCGTTCCCAGGGCCGAGCGGGAGCGGGGCCTCTTCCTTCCCCGCGGGGGTGGCGCGGCGCCAGCCCCGGCGCCGGGGCACAGGGAAGCGTGTTGACAAACATGGGGCTGGCCCCGGCTCCCGCCGCCCGGGCAGGATATGTGTGTGTGTGTGTGTGTGTGTGTGTGTGTGTGTGTGTAGGGGGGGGGCTGACCTGCACCGGCTTCCCCCCCCCACCCTCCAGCCCGCCCCCCCCCGTGCTCAGGAACCGGCCCCGGGGCCGTGACCCCATCCCAGGTATCGTGTCGTCGTCCCCCCCCCGGGGCTATAGGGGTGTTTCCCTGGGCCGTGACACCCACCCCCCCCGGCAGCAGATCCCCGACGAGTGCCCGTCTCGTCTTAACGGGTGCCCCCCAGCTACCAGCCTCCCCCCCCCAAGGCTGTAGAAGTGCCCCCCCCACCCTGGCACCGCTTCCCTAGGTGTTAGCACTGCCCCTCCCCCAGGCTGTCGGGGCGCCCCAGGCAATGCCCCCCCCCCAGGTTGTAGGGGTGCCCCCTTCGCTAGGTGCTACCCCCCCCCCCCAAGCCGTAGGGGTGCCCCCCTGCCCTGGACCGTGACCCCCGAGGCTGTAGGGGTGCCCTCCCAGGCACCAGCTGCCTAAGTTTTAGGGGTGCCCCCCTCCAGGCTGTTGGGGTGCCCCATACACCAGTCGATGCCCCCCCTCCCCCGGTTTTAGGGGTGCCCCCCCCATTAAACACCAGGCCCCCCCCAAGCTGTGGGAGGGGGGCTCGGGAGAGAGGGGTCCTGCAGTGTTTGAGAACCAGGGCAGGCACCCATGGGTGGCCGTGCCTTCCCGAGGCCACCGCAGTCGGTGAGGTGAGGGGACGCTGCGGAGGCCCCCGGCCGGCTGCCAGTCCATCCCCCCCAACCCCCCCCCCACCCCCCGGGTGAGGTGTGGGGCGCAGCAGGCGCTGGAGCCGGGCCGGCTGCCCCACGGGCGAGAGCTGCCGCCGCCGCCTGGCTCCAGGAGCCTTGGGACGGGCAGGGTGCGCGTCCTGGCGGGTCCCCTCCCTGCTCCACGGCTGCTGGGGCCGCGGGGAGCGCTGGGAAAAGGGGGTGCGCTCGCCGGCGGGGGGGGCTTTTCCTCCCAAAGCCAACCTGGGCACTGCCAGGCGGCCCAAAGTTTGCCCGCCTCGGGCTCTGAGGGAGCTGCTGGGGGCAGGGGGCTGCTCTCGCTTGGCCTTGATAATCGGTGTGGGGATCTGGGGGTGCAGGGGGAGCCCCCCCCAGGCTTCTCCCCACTGGAGCTGACCCCCCCGCCCCCCTCCGGCTGCAGGTTCCTGGCGAGCGACTACACGGTGGAGGTGCGTCTCAACGACTACCTGGATATTATCTGCCCCCACTACGAGGAGGGGAGCGTGGACCCCCGCGCCATGGAGCGCTACACGCTCTACCTGGTGGAGCCCGAGGAGTTCCAGGCCTGCAAGCCCCGATCCAAGGAGCAGATCCGTTGGGAATGCAACAAACCCAGCGCCTTGCACGGCCCGGAGAAGTTCTCGGAGAAGTTCCAGCGTTTCACCCCCTTCACGCTGGGCAAGGAGTTCAAAGAGGGGCACAGCTACTACTACATCTGTGAGTGCCGTTGGGGCTGGGGGTCCCTGCCGTTGGGGCTGGGGGTCCCTGCCGTTGGGGCTGGGGTCCCTGCCGTTGGGGCTGGGGGTCCCTGCCGTTGGGGCTGGGGGTCCCTGCCGGGCTCCCCCCCCACCTAACCTCCATCCTCCCTTGCAGCCAAGCCCATTCACCACCACGGCGAAGCGTGCCTGAAGCTGAAGGTGACGGTGGCTGGCAAAGGCAGTGAGTATCGCCCGGTTCCCCCACTCCGTGGCACCTGTGCGGCCCCCCCGCCCCCAGCATCGGAGCCGGACTCGGCCTTTCCGGAGCTGAGTCATGGCCGGCCCGTGGCCCCCTGCCAGCCCCGGGGTTTGGGTGCCTGCGGTTTGGCTGGGAAGGTGCTGGTGGGGGGATGGTACCAGTAAAACCTGGCTGGTGGTAGTTGGAGGGGGGGGAGGAGGATGGGGGGCGGTCAGGGGGGGCTGCCCTTCACCGGCCTGACCCCCATGTTTGCTTTGCAGCTCAGGCACCGCCTGCCCCGGCTGCTACCCCGAGGGGGAGGATCCAGGCAGGTAAGTTGGGGGCTGCTGTGGGGCTGGTTCCTCCTGAGGTGGGGGGTGGGGGGGGACTCGACTGGGTGACAGGGGCGGGTGGCAGCCCCCACATGGGTGGGCATGGGGCATGGCACACCCCCCCATAGCCCCCCCGCCTCCGCCAGGGACGCTCATGATTCCTCTCTCCCCACAGACGACGCGGCTGCCCATGTGCTGAGGAGCGTGGGGCAGAACTCGGCCATGCGGGGCAGCAGCCCCTTCACCTTCGTCAGCCTCCTCCTGCCCCTCCTGGTGCCGCAGGGGCTGTGAGCCGACCCCCCCCCACGGGGCCCGGATGGACCAAGGCTGTGGCGGATGCTGGGGACCCCCCCTGTGTCTTGGGGCGCGCCGTGGGGCGGGCTGAGGAAAGGATTTGTCAGTATTAGAGGGCCCAGAGGGGCCAGTAGCCCGAGCCCTGGGCCACCCTGGCTTCCCCGGCCCTTGCCGGGGACTGAGTGCCACCGAGGGGCTGCGTGCCCGGACCGGAGGGGCGCGGGGGGCTGGCACCCCCGCCCCGGGAGCTGAGACCGTGGGGTGTCTGTCTCTCCCCTGTGGGCTCGGACTGTGACGTGTCCCGCAGGCGGGGATGCGGTGCTGGCCCTGTGGCCGCCGGGTGCCAACGGTGCCCTGGGGCTGTTGTCCCTTGGCGTCACCTGGCTCCGAGAGCCTGGATGTGCTCCATATTTTTTTTTCTTTTTTTTTTTTTTCCGGCAGCTACGGATCGGGGCCATGGAACCCCCCCCCTTTTCCCCATCCCTTGTCCCACTCAAAGGGGGACAGAGAGAGCTGCCCCCCCCCCCCTTCCCCTCTGCAGGGTGCCAGAGGGGCCCCCCGCTGTTCCACCAGCACCCTGCGCGGGGTGTTTCGTCCCCCTCCCCCCTTTGTACAGCTTTCTACTATGGGAGTTTTTATACAATTGTCTTGAATAAATAACCAAGACCACGCTGAGCACCTGGAGCCTGGGGGGGGAAGGGGGGCATGTCCCCCCTACCCCACTCCACCGCGGGGCTGGGCTCTCCCGGCCGGGCCTGGCCTTGGAGGGATGTGCGGGAATGGCCCATGCGGGGCATTTGTGCTGGTTAATTAATTAATTGGCCGGTGCTTGCACAGGGCTTTGAAGTGGAAAAGTGCCCCGGCGGGGCTGGCGCTATCAGTTGTTTTTATCTGGTGACACAAAGCCCTCCCTGAGGGGGGGGGGGGGAATATTCCCCTTTTTCCCCCCTCCCCGTCTCTGCACCGGGATGAGCTTCCAGAGCCCGGGGGGGGGGCGGGCAGGGGAGCCAGCCTGGACGGAGCCTGGGACCCCCGGGGACATGGGGGGCTGAGGGAGGTGGGATCTTGGGGCATGGGGGTCACGTGGATGCAGCCCACCCCCCCCCCCCCCCCCGGCACGAGGTGGGGTCACAGGGATGTGGCACCTGGGGGACCTTTTGGGGGGGGGGAGGGACCCCAGACATGGGGCATCTGCGGGGGTGGGGGAGGTGGGGGGTCACAGGGATATGGGGGACACACACACCCCACACACGCCCACCCCCCCTCGCACGAGGTGTGAGCCCCCGGGGGAGGTGGGGTCACAGGGGTGGGGCTTCTGGGGGGGGGGGTGGGGGACACCCGAGGGACGCGGGGGTGGGGGTCACAGGGATGGGGGACCCCAGACATGGGGCATCTCGGGGGCAGGGGACCCCGGGGATGCAGGGCCCCGGGGGGGGGGGGGGTGGGCTCCCTGCACCGGGGACACGGGACAGCGGGGGCGGGGCGTGTCCCCCGTCGTCCTCCCCCACCTCCAGCCGTGGGGTGCTGCCCCATGGCGGCGGCCCCCTGCCCATCGCCGTGGCGTCGGGGCTGCTCGGCCGCCAGCGGCCTGCCCGGCCCCCCCCCGCCCCCCCCGCCCCGCCCGGTGCCCGGTCCCTCCCCGGTAGTGCGTCCCGCCCCGCCCCGCCCCGCCCCGCCGCGGGCAGCGCCGCCCCCGCTCCCCGCCGGTGCCCGGTGCCGCGGCCCGGCATGGCCCCGCCGCCGCTGCTGCCCGCCGCCTGCCTGGCCTGCACCCTCGCCATGTTCGGGACCGGGCTGTGAGCGCCCAGGGGGGGCGGCGGGACCGGGACCGGGCTGCAGTGGGGCCGGGGGGGGGGTGGGGGGTGTTGGGGGGTGCATTGGGGAGAGCACAGGAGGAGTTCGGGGGTGCGACAAGAGGAGGTCTGGGGGGTGCAACTGGGGCCACGGGGGGGCCTGGGGGTGCAGTGGGGGCCATGGGGGAAGTAGGGTGTGGGGGTGCAATGGGGAGGGCACAGGAGCAGTTTGGGGGTGCAAAGGGGGGGGGTCTGGGGGTGCAACTGGGGCCATGGGGAGGCCTGGAGGTGCAATGGGGGCCATGGGGGGGGGTGGGGGTGCAGTGGGGGCCATGGAGGAAGTAGAGGGTGGGGGTGCAATGGGAGGGCACAGGAGCAGTTTGGGGGGGTGCAAAGGGGGGGGTCTGGGGGTGCAATGGGGGCCACGGGGGAAGTAGGGTGTGGGGGTGCAATGGGGAGGGCACAGAAGCAGTTCAGGGGGTGCAATGGGACCACGGGGGGGGGGTTGGGGGTGTGTGGGGGGGTGCAATGGGGAGGGGCACAGGAGCAGTTTGTGGGGTGCAATCGTGGCCGTGGGGGGGGGGGGTGGTGTCTAGGGGTGCGATGGGGGTTGTGAGGGTCTGGGGGTGGACATGAGCAGTTCAGGGGGTGCAATGAGGGTCTGGGGGTGCAATGGGAAGGGCACCAGGGCAGTTCAGGGGGTGTGATGGGGGCGATGGCGGGGGGGGGCAGCTGGGGGTCCAAAGGGGAGCACACTGGGTCCAGTTCAAGGGGTACAATGGGAGAGGAATTGAGGGGTGCAGCGTGGCAGGCACTGGGGCGGGGGGGTGGGGTGGTGTTGGGGGGGGTGACAAGGCAAAGGATGCCAGGGAACGGGGGAGTCTGGGGGTGCTGGGGGGGGGGCACTAAGGGCGAGGAGCTGGAGGAGGGGCAGTAGAGGGGGACTGGGAGTATTTCAGGGTGCACGTTTCGGAGGGGAGAGCGGTGGCTGCTGGCTGCAAAAGATTGTAAACCCCCCCCCAGCACTGCACGTGTGTGTCCCCCCCCCCAACATGGTGCCAGGCACCCAGGAGGCTGCTGCCCCCCTCTCCCTAGGTCTGACCTGCGCCAGATGTTGGCAACCAAGAGCGTGGAGAACATCCAGTTCCTGCCCTTCCTCACCACCGACGTCAAGTACTGGGGAAGGGAGGGGAGGGTCCCATTCAGTGGCAGGGGGGGGGTGGGGGTGGTGGTTTCTATATGGCGCTGGGGGAGGGAAGAAGCCCCCAGGCCACGGCAGCGAGAGCCCTTTGCCCTGCAGCAACCTGAGCTGGCTGGTCTACGGCTGCCTGAAGCAGGACCCGACGCTCATCGCCGTCAGCGCCATCGGGGCGGCCCTGCAGACCCTCTACATCCTGGCCTATCTCTACTACAGCCCCGCAAAGGTGTGGGGGGGGGGGGCCGGCTGGGTCGAGAGGGGGGAACAGGAGGGGACCCTCGCCCTGACCGTCCCCTCCCCTCCGTCCCAGCGCCCCGTGCTGCTGAGGAGCCTGCTGCTCCTGGCCGTGCTGGCCGCCGGCTACGGCTACTTCACCCTCCTGATTGCTGATGGGCGGACACGCTTGGCGCGCCTGGGGCTCTTCTGCAGCGTCTTCACCATCAGCATGTACCTCTCACCGCTGGCTGACCTGGTGCGTGGGGCTGGGGGGGGTGTGCTGCAGTGGCACCGGGGATGCCCAGCCTGGGACCAGCCTGACATTTGCCTCTGCAGGCCAAGATTGTCCGGAGCAAGTCGACGCGCTGCCTGTCCTTCCCCCTGACCGTCACCACCTTCCTGGCCTCCACCAGCTGGACGCTCTACGGCCTGCAGCTCCGCGACCCCTACATCACGGTGAGCTGGGGCGGCGGGCCCCGAGGGATGCTCTTCCATCCCATCCCGTGCCGTACGATTCCCATCTCATCCTATCCCATCCCGTCCCATCCGATTCCCATCTCATCCCAACCCCATCCCATCTCATCTCATACCATCCCATTCCATCTCATGCCATCCCATCCCATCCCATCCCATCCCATCCCATCCCATCCCATCCCATCCCATCTGCTTCCCATTCGCACCATCCCATCCAATTCCTATCTCATCCCATTTTATCCCATCCCCATCCCATCTCATCCCATTTTAACCCATCCCATTCCATCCTATCCGATTCCCATCTCATCCCATTTTATCCCACCCCCATCCCATCCCATCCCATCCACTTCCCATTCGCCCCATCCCATCCAATTCCTATCTCATCCCATTTTATCCCATCCCCATCCCATTCCATGCCATGCCATCCTATCCCATCCCATCCCATCCCATCTCATGCCATCCCATCTCATGCCATGCCATGCCATCCCATCTCATGCCATCCCATCCCATGCCATGCCATGCCATGCCATGCCATCCCATGCCATCCCATCTCATGCCATCCCATCCCATCTCATGCCATCTCATGCCATCCCATGCCATGCCATGCCATGCCATCCCATGCCATGCCATCCCATGCCATCCCATGCCGTCTCATGCCATGCCATCCCATCCCATCCCATTCCCATCCCATCTGGTCCCACCTCGTCCCGTCCCCCCCCCGCCGTGCTCAGCTGAGCGGTTGGCACGGGGCCGGCCCCCGTCCGGCGGCGTCTGTGTCACACAGCAGAGCCCGTGACTGGGCTCGGCGAGATGAGTATTGATTTTAATTAATTAGATGGTATAAGGCCAATAAATCTCCCCCGGCAACGCAGGGCTGGTGGAGCGGTTGCTGGGGGGTGGGGGGGGGAGCGCAGCAGCACCGTGAGCCGGGTAAATCCGCTCCCCCCACCATGTCCTCCTGCAGGTCCCCAACGTGCCGGGGATCGTCACCAGCATCGTGCGGTTCTGGCTCTTCTGGCGGTACCCCCCAGGCCAGGACAAGTCCTACCGACCCCTGCACGCCTGAGGGGGCCCCGCCGCCCCCCCCCCGAGGAAGGAGCCCACGTGCTCACACATCCATGAAGGACCCCCCCCCCCGCCAAACCCCCTCCCCTTGCCAGTTTGCTCCGGCACGGACCAGCCCCGGCCGCCGAGCCACGTGTCCCCCTCGGTGCAGGGCCACCAGCTCCCGGGCAGGACCGGGGGGCCCCGGGAGGGCACCTCCTGCCTCTGCCGCCGCCGTTCGCTCGCGCCAGCGTCCCTCCAGCCCTCCGTCCCTCGGTGGCGGTTGGGTTGGTCTCGGTGATGAGTTCGGGGCCGTGGGAGTCCCCCCCCCCGCCCCAGCCCCCGGGCACCCCCCCTGTCCCCGGGGTCCCCTGGAAGGTCTTCCATGCCCACGGCTCTCCCTCCCCCAGCGCCGGGGGCTGCCGGGCAGCCCTGCGTCTCTTTTGTACGAATTCAAGTGCCTTTTAATAAATCAGAGACTCTTCCCAGTGCCTCGTTGTCGTCCCCTCCCTCCTGGTGTGTTGGGTGCAGAGGCCAGGATGGCTCTTGT